>NC_056728.1:394297766-394392766 GCF_019279795.1 Protopterus annectens
CCCCCCCACAACATTATTGCACTAGCATTAGAAATATTTCATGCTTATTTTTCTATCAAATTAGTGTAAGTGCATCCTTAACTTACTTCCATACTTCTCGCCATATATTTTGCCTTGAGTTACAACAGTTAATCAGCACTTTAGGGTTACATTAATTCGGTGTGATTTTGTGATGACTAACCTAGTTGCTTGTGCACAATCAGTGTTTATAACAGCTGCATGTACTTTACTCTTGCCTTTAGTTGGTTTAGCATGGTCTTCCCCCAGGTCCCTACTGTGACTGCAATAAGCAGCTCGTTGCTGTTCACACTACCCTGTCTGCATGTATTATTAATGAGACTCGGGGCCTGGCATACATGCATTGTAAACTCTTAGCCATGATCACACACCTGATGTTTCTGAATCCTCAGAAATTTCCCAAGCTGAAGACTTGTACAATACTATTGATAGCAAGCAATGCCATGCTCTTCTGTACCATGCTTAAGACCAGTCAATAAACTGCATCTACCTCTGATGCTGTATGCTTCATTCTCTTTTAGTTACAACACAGCTCTGATTAAGAGCAAATGTTTGCTGTCCCATGAAAGAATGTTGTAACTTTTGTATTCATATTTACTACACTGCACCACACGCAATTTTAGCACAGTATTTAGTTGTTTATTATAGATAGTGTTTTTTTTTTTATTTTACTTTACTGAATTTGGGCTGTGGATGAGAAAAAACCCAAATCACATGATCTTTGCTCGTTTTACATTAGTGTAACTTGGCCATGACTGGGACTAAATTCCAGTCTACCTAAATGCTGAAAATAAGAAAAGAAAATTATTTAAATAAATTACTGCTTCATCTAACAGCACAAGACAAAAAAATGAGCAAGCAAGAAAGAAAACCTGTGGGTGGCAATTCCTCAAGCATGATGCATAGTAATTATGCACAAAACTATATCATCAACAGCAAGTACAGAACTATGAGGAATATACCACCAGCAATGATAGATCTGGACAGTGGTTTCACCCCAGTATTGATACTACTTAATTAAATATGGTTAGAAACAATTCTTTGTGTTAGTTGTCCTTTGCATTCCTGAGTCATCAGACATCCTTTGGCTTGGTTTTATTTTGCAAGACTGTTTATTCTCATAATGGCGCCCTTCTCTTGTTACCCATTCTCTTCTCCAGCCACGTGTTAACTCTTAAAATCCAAAAACGAAAAAAAATACTCTAAAGGTACTGTCATTTCAGTAAAGAATAATTTACTGAAATGCATTTACAAAAAGCATCAAAACAATGTATATGGTACATTTTAATGTTTAAATTAAGTTAGAATGTACTTGCATTTTTTGAGTTGTTTATAACCACCACATTTCCACTGCTTTTTATAGTATTAATGCAAAAATTTGTCTCTGCTCTGAAGGAAGAAAGCCCAACCCTAATAAATGCCTTTGCTATGAATCACTAGTCTGTTGAACGGCCATACTTTAAATAAGGAACAGATTACACTCCTAAATATCGCTGTCAAAGAAGCAGTAAAGCACTGATTGCCTGAAGGATATGTCTTGCTGATTGAATCTGGATTAGTAGCAAACATTTATGTTTTCCTTTTTACACTAGACTGTATTGTTTCTCGGTTCAGAAAAGAACACTCATGTATTCCTAAATCAGACATACTAGAATGTTAGGAAAGAAAAATTAAATGATGTTTCTATTTTTAATTCAAATATACAAAAATACCCATACAAAGATTACAAACTATAGTGTGCAAAGTTTCCGTCACATGAATACACTGGAATTAATGTCCAAAATGCTACATATGTTATTCATACGTCTGTCAGTAGCTGCTTTATCTTATTCAGGGTCCAGAGTCTATCTCATCAGACAATGAACATAAGACATACAAAAAGCAAGGACAGGATGCCAGTCCATCTCAGGATGGATGTCTGCACACATGCATAACACACACGCACGCACTCACACACACACACACACACACACACACACACACACACACACACACACACACACACACACGCTCATTCACTCACAGATTTCACTTCTCAGTATATCTTTATGATGCCAAAGGAAACAGGAACACTCAGTAAAAACCCATGCTGGCACAGAGATGGCATGCAAGCTGCAAACAGAAGGCACATAAGCTGAGAATTAAAGCGACGTGTTTTGAGACAACAGTGTGTACTGCTGCTCCACTGTGCCATGAATAGTAAGCATATATCTTTCATTACATGTAACTGACATCTGCCGTATAACACAGGGAGCAAACTGTATTGCTAATAATAAGAATGACCTGCTGTATTTACAGTGGTACATTTAAAATGCATAAATATAAGGTGTATATTAATATTAATTCTTACAGCAGAGAAGAGGCATTCCCCAGCTGAGGGTGCCCATTTCTCTGAATGTTGAAGCGTCTGTTGTTATGTAAACAACAAACTTCTTTTATTTACTTATTATAAGAACTACATAATGTATACCCTCTGCATTCCTTAATCATCTCAATGTCTTTGATTTTATAATCTCAGAAAAGTCGTTTCATGAATTTGCCACCTTTTTTATGAAAAACAAGCTTTTCTCATATTTAACTATGGTCACACCCCTGTGTCTTCATGTGCCTATCATTTCTTACATATATCCCCTCTTCTGAAGATGGCAATACCTTGGAATTGTGGTGTTCCATGATGAATGTAAGAGTTACAGTCTTGTCTCCTTTTTTCCTTTCCTCAGGAGAATACTTCCTATGTTAAGGATCATAGCATCACATGATCATATGTGTATAGAAGAATACTAGGTTAATAACCATAAAGGGCCTTTTTAAACCTAGCCATGCTTCCAAGTAATATTAGAAAGACATGGGTCCCTTAGGTTTTGTGGGGGTATATAAATTTAGGCTTGAGTGTTCAAGCATTTACAACTTCCTTTCTCTAGTAGAGACATAGGTGTCAGACTTGGGGTAAATTTATGATTCCCATCCATTGTTCCAAGTTTCTCTTGAATAAGTGCAAGGAAAAACTTTACTTCACATGGATGAAAAACCTGTTTCAGAGAAGAAGTAGCCTTTCAGACACATACTTGTCCCTCCAGCATGTTCTACTTAAGTTGGAGGTGAGGTTTACGTCTCTGGATCAAGTGTTTCTGACGGTATTTGTTTTGCAGAATTTGGAAAAGGTCATTAAGCTGGGATCAGAGAATGTTCTGCGGGTCAGGCATAGGTCACTTCACAATACCCTGTAGGAGACTGAGTTAAAGGACAAGGCTTTGAGACACTCCTCATAGGACTTGTTTTCTGAACAATGTATTATTTTTGTGAGGAACCTCTGTGGATGCTGCAGCTGTTGCATATGCCTGGTCATGTACATACTGCAGGAGGTATTGTAGCGAATAATTAGTCTTATGATGGCAGAGTTCAATGGAAAAATGTCATCTTTGTTGTTGGATGCCATACCTTGCTTATAAGTTGTGCAACACAGAATGATTTCCTTAGTACTTTAGACACATGATGGTTAAAGGCCAAGTCGCTGTCTACATACATTCTCAAATCCCTGACCACTGGGTCTACTCTTAGGGGTGTGTTGTTAAATTAGCAATATGTGGGGAATGGCTGCCTAACTGAAAGATACTGTTATGCCCTTCTTGGCACTAAGTTTAACACTATGACGCCAGTACCAGTTATTAGTGTATGTAAGGCCTTCTTAGAGGGTGTTTGTGTCTTGGGAGGGTTCATTGACTGCACCTAATTTAAAATCGTCTGTGAACTTGGTCAGCCAGAGGTCTTTGATGTTAGCCTTTACTTTACAGAAGTAGATGCCAAGCAGGAGAGGTCCCAGCACTGAGCCCTGAGGCACTCTGTCAGTGACCAACCTTTTTTCTGGAGGTAAACTTCTCTATCCTACCTTCTTGGGTGCTATCTGTGAGTCTGTTGGCTATCCAGTGGGTGACATAAAGGTCAATACCTAATTCAGTGAAGTTTTTCACAATGTTCAAGTGGGATATTGCATCAGATGCTTTGGCCACGTCAAGGCAGTCAGTGTGCATCATCTTGCTTTCATCCAGTGCTTTGTTGACCAACTTGAAGAAGTTCACCAAAGTGAGTAGGCATGACCTGCCCTTAACAAAACTGAGTTGGATCTAGTGACTGCAGTTTTCCTATGTTCTTGTTTGACATATCTATGATTATTTTTCCATGGCTTTATATATTACACTAGTCAGGCTTATGGGTCAGTAGTTCCCCAGGCTGTTGGATGGTTCACCTTTGTGCAGTCAGATAACTGTGGCAGTGCAAAGCCTGTTTGGAGGCTGTGGTTAAATACTAATTCTAGTGGGCCCAAATGTTCATGATATAATCAGAACCCATCAAGTCTTGGAAAGTGACTTGAGGACCTGTTCTGTAGTGATAGGTGGGAGACTTATGGCTGTGGGTATTTCATGATTCATGTCTGGGAGGACAGGGGAGTAAAACTAGAGCTAAATCTGACAGCTAGTACATTTGCTATATCTTCTGCTGAGTATATATGCCATTTACAATTCATTCAGTGCATTGTTGTGTATTGCCTTTGAGGCTGAGGACACAGCTGAAGGAAGCTTTCTGATTATCCTTGGCCTAGGAAGACATTTTTACTTCAAATTTGGCTTTGGTAGACTTGGTAAGCCCCTTGAGTTGCTCGTTTAGATTGATTTGGGAGATTTTTACCTTGCCATACATTAAAACTCTTAATTGTCATCATGATTTTCTTTTTTTCTGTTGAACAATCTATTTTTGTTAGGATTCCAATAGGGTGGCTTTTATTTTTAGTCCTGCTGTTATTATAGATGGGTACAGCTGTCTCTGTGTAGCTGTTAATATGATTATACAGGGTTTCCATTAACAATTCCACACAGGCAGTGGGGTTCTTTGGGTTTGGGAGTGTTTGGATATTTGCCAAGGTGCCACTTAATATTTGGAAGTTTGCCAGGGTTGGCTAGGGTTCCACATTTCATTTTTTATTTCAAAGGAGAAAGCTTCAGATACAGACAAATCATCCTCTTTGTTACCCACTGAATTTCTTTCATCCTCCCCAAGTTCTTTTGGAGAGCTGCACACTGCAATCAAGAGGGGATCTCAATTATTTGTAGAGATAAAGAGAAGATAAACTTCCCAACTGTCCATATTTTTGTTTCATATTTTCAGTTGGTTTCTCATGAAATGTATTATTTTTTTGGCAGACCACTGAGGCTGAATTCACTAGACTGGCCCCAGCTCCTCAGGAAGATGGACTTATACCTGGCTCTGCAGCAACAGGAATAACGAGCACCTGTTGCTGCAGAGTTGTTGCTAGGAGCCATGACTCTGTGACAACAGGTAGTGATGGTCCCTGCAAGGCGGAGGGATATATGCACAGACCCCCCCAACAGAACTTTCTGCTTTTTGTGGCTCCTCATCTTTTCTAGGGTCATGCAAGCAGCAGTTATCACCAAACCTTTCCCCCTCCAAAATATGACAGCTGGTCATCGTCTGCTTCATCTGATTCCACCCAACCAGTCAGTCATACCCATGACCTGCATTTATGCTTGAACTTATAATGCTGTCAGTACAGACAAACATACACAGTTCCTCTGTATCTCTTGGCAAGGCCCTTCCACTTATGTTGCAACTGACATTTTCCTTATACTCATGTCCTTTCTTGGGTTACCCACTGCTGCATTCTGCTTCTTTAGTTTTCATTTATGTTAAGCTGCCTTGTGATGAATTGTTACTCCAACCTTGTCCTGCCACTTATCATTCTTTCCACTTACGACATATTTTCACAGCTGCAATAAGACTTGTTTTTATTTTTTTTTTCTTTCAAAATTTTCCACATTTTCACCTTCAATGGCATTTCAAAGGCCTAATTCCAGGATGTGAGTCCTTTGCTATCCAGCAATGCTACATTCTTCAGAGTACATTCCATTCCTTTTTATTCTGCATTTTCTTATTATCTAAGTGGTGTTATAAACATACATATGAAATGTTTATATAAAATGAAGAACCTGAACTAATATATATATATATATATATATATATATATATATATGTGTGTGTGTGTGTGTGTGTGTGTGTGTGTGATATTTTTCACATACTCCTCACAACACACACACACGCACACACACACACACACACACACACACACACACACACACACACACACACACACACACACACACACACACATCCTGGTCTTAAGACGCATTATAGGATAAGCAAACAGTCCTTCCTGCAGTCAGAAATTAATTTAATAACCCAAAGCAGATTCTTCTGCAAAAACAATTAATTGTTTTACTTTAAGTTATAACTTTTCATTGAAACACTCCAAATTGAGAAGAATATCTTAAAATAATTAAATCCAATTTATGAGATGGGACTATCATATTATCCCTTCACATATAAAAACACAAAGAAATGGGCAGTGTTCACATCCTTTTAGTGCAAAAACAAAAATGTGGGTAACAAAGATCCATAATCAGGAAAAAATAAATATTGCTCTTAAAAAAATATAGAAAGTTGATAGAATAACAGGTTTTGGGTTACCAAGCATTTTTCTGAAAGATATGAAGTCTAAACCTCAAATGTCTGTCATTATTATTGACTTTAATTCTCAATTACTTTCCAGAAAACCACAAATTCTATGAGGAACAGAACAAAAATATGAGGTAAAAATCGGGAAATTCTGCAAATAGCTAGAAAGTTGAGAAGGATGAATATATATGTTTTGTAGAGCATAGAAATCATTGTTCTAGCTTTGCATTTTCATAAAAAATAATTCTCTACTGTGTTTAGCAAATTCAGATAAATGAATACAAAAAATAACTATGATCAGAAAGTGAGAAAAAACATTGTTTATCATGTGTTGACAAACTGTACAGTAATATAATAATAATAATAATAAATATATATTCCACCCCAAAATGACATATTGGGACTACTATAGTAACATGATTTTTTTCACTAGTTAAAATTTCTTTATCCCTGAATGCAGTCTCTGTCCCCACACTAAAACATTGTATTTCCCTTGCTTTTCTTTGAAGATCTTCTCTGAAATATTGCATTTCCTCAGCATTTCTGGTGAGAGTTACTTGAATACAAAGTGGAAGTAATGTATTATGTTGGATCATCACCATGACTGTGTGAGCCCTTCTCAGTAACTAACAGTCTCTGGTGAAGGTCTCATTGACCTGGGGATTCAGAAATGTTACATCTGTGATCATGGCCAACCCTACTCTGTTTACTTTACACATGCACTGAGCCCCAAAGCTCATTAACAAAGTATGTAGCCAGAGAAGTATAAGCATTGAGCAGCACAAGAAAGATCCTTGCCATGGCCACAGCAGGGACCTGTAGGAAGGGTCTATATTAGAACATTGAAGTTTCAAAACTTCGAATGTTCTAATATCGACCCCTACT
Organism: Protopterus annectens; assembly: GCF_019279795.1. Classification (NCBI taxonomy): domain Eukaryota; kingdom Metazoa; phylum Chordata; order Ceratodontiformes; family Protopteridae; genus Protopterus; species Protopterus annectens. The sequence goes on from NC_056728.1 coordinate 394,305,195, forward strand.
CTGCGAAAGCTGAAAACATCGAACATACAGAACAGTGAATTTTTTTCCTAAGGAAAAAATTTGTTGTTCCAAAACACATACACACAACACAATCACACCAAACAAACAGCGATCCACACACATACACCTAAAATCTTATACCTAACCCTACACTAAACTATACACACACACCACAAACTATCTATTTACCTTAACCCAAACCCTAACCGTCACTATCGCACACTCACCTCACCTGCGCCCTAACCTTAACTCACCTACCCCGCCCAAACCCTCACGTCCACACAATCGCACACTTATCTGACTCACGCCCTAACCCTAACTCACCTAACCCGACCTAACCCTCACATCCACACAATCGCACATATACCTAACCCGCACCCTAACCCTAACTAACCTAACCCGTACTCAATTGCACACTTACCTGAACCCAACCCGTAACTTTTCACCACAGTGCTGAAAATACTGAAGCAACAGAAATGGACAACCGAATTCTTTCCCTAGGAAAAAATTTGGTTTTCTGTTGCTTCGATATTTTCAGCTTTAGCTGAATAGGGGTCGATATTAGAACATTCAAAGTTTTGAAACTTTGATGTTCTAATATAGACCCTGTAGGAAGGCCATGTAGGACCATGTTGTGGCTGTGATGAGGTCCTATAGCCGTAGTGCATATCTGTCAAGCACAAGCCTCTAGGGCAATCAGTGTGATCACATATTTTGTTTGAGGCCACTCTTCATGGTCATGAGGCTTGTGTGCTGCTCTGTTGTTTTAACCCAGAGTTACATATATGCAGGGAAGATGTTTGTGAAAGATAGTAAGGGATATCATGATTATATCACAAAAACAAACATATAAAACTGACAAGACTGTAAAGGGAGAAGTGATACACTCAGGAAAAACAATGGAAAATGGGGTATGAAATATGGAGACATCAATCTGAAGCAGATAAAGATAAAATATGGAAAAAGCATGATGGGTGTGATACAGAAAAATAACAAAATATATTGAGCAAAAGCAGTTTTGACATCAGCAGAGTCAGACCATTGTAACTGTACAAAGTTTATAAAAAAAAGCACCCTGTAGCCACTTGAAGCCTTAACCTTAAGATTCAGCCAAGCACTTTATTTACAGAATAAGCAATGGAAGAAGTTGCAATTAAGCTGCCAGTGAAGCACATAGCAGATGGTTGTTGCAGGATGAAAAAATAAAAGATGCAAAAAGAATGCAACCCTCAGGGGACTTCAACTTTCAAACCATCTCACTTTCAATGTACAGAGTGCTCCATTAACACTCTGAGCCATGGAAGCTAATATATTAAAGGTGTTAGTGAACACATTGCAGGTGATTGTTATACACTTGCAGAATGTAAGCATAAACGACTACAAAAAGCCTTCATTCCCAGTAGGATTTTAACCATCTGTCCTCCCCAATTTCACTGTACAGTGTAATCTATTAACAGTCTGAGCCAAGGAAGAAGATCCACTAATCGTATCAGTGAAGCACATATCAGGTTTTTATAACACACAAAGAATAAAAAAACATTCAATCCTCAGATGGCTTGAACCTGTAACTATTTTCACTTAGATTTTGGTAAGCACTTCATTGACAGACTATGCCATGAAAGCACTTTGACTAAATCCTTTATTTTTCTCCTATGTTGTATGTGCTGACAGCCATGCTCATTTGCATGCCTTATGCCAGCTGAAGTCAATATATGTAGCAGATGATAATGGTTGCAGTGAATCATTGGTATACAACGGTGTTGGTCCTTGTGAGTTGTACATGGTTATTGATGATGCTCTTTGCAACACATCACACAATACCATCCAAAAATTATAAATAATTTAGAAGCCCTATATGGGCAAGAGAGTGTTGTGTTTATCTATTTTTTGACCATATTAAAGGTCTGAAATAGGAGTATAGGGCAGAGATGAAAAGGGGAAGCAAACAGAAGTTAGAACATAAGGTGAGCAATCAAAGGATCTTCAAGATGGATATGAGGAAGGAGAAAAATACTTTTTTTGTGGGACAGTTACCCATTTTATATTTATAACGAAAGGGTAAGTTTAGAAGAGAAGAAAACAAAGTAAGCCAAAGGTAAGGTGGTTAGGTAGCAGGGAAAGACAGACATGAACCACAGGGTAAATAATAAAAAATGAGTAAGGGAGAGAACAATGGTGAATGAGATGTCAGACAAACAGAGGAAAGACAATGGTGAGGGGAGGACTGAAAATACAACAGGGTGGGTGTAGACACAAAAAGGAGGGGAGCAATAGATTGGGGAATTGGATGTGATATTTGAAGTTGCTGTCTCTGCTAGATGCTATATAGTGGGAAATTATATTCCAATTTGGGTATTGGTCCTACAGATGATTAAGATAGTGCTGGGCAGGAAAGTGGCTCAATGAGTCACTAAGGAGGTTTTCTATTTGGTCAATAAAGGCATCACACCTCCTGTCAATAACTGCCCCATAATATCTGCCACCTGCCAATGAGTAACAAAGGTGTCACCTCCACTACCACTAACACTGGTGGGTACAACTGTAACAGCAACAGGTGCAAAACTACCTAAAGAGGGTGGTACAGCTAGGGCAGGAGGTGTAGAGGCAGCCATGCCAGGCTGGATGCTTCAGGTGGTGATAGTGGTAGTGGTGTCATTGCTGCCACCTATGGTGGCCATTGTGTTGCTGAATAAAATAGTATAATAAATGGAGAGAAACAAAGTAAAAAACAAAGCAAATGCATGCAAGACAGAGGATAGCAAAAAGGGGGATGAGAAGTCAAATACAAGAAAACGTGAAGCTTATATATATATATATATATATATATATATATATATATATATATATATATATATATATATATATTGGGGATTTAACCCACAGTATTCCTCACAATGTAGGAGCAGAGCTTGTTCAACTTGTCCCTATATGCAAGAGGATGAATACACAAACATTATAAGCATAATCTGCACAGTATAGGGTGATGAAAAGCACAGATCCTCATCACATTATGGAGGGGCTCTGTAGCTTGTACTTGCATACCTGCATAAGGTGAACTTCAAACCAATACTTAATTCTACAAAAGTATCTCTGCCTGTGTAAGGTAGATTTTATATTTTATGAGTCCACTCATTTGTTATATGGCTGATTTTAAAAGTTATTCTACCTACTTACAATATGATGCATGTTTGACAGTACTTTCTATTTCTAAGTTTACTTGGCAAGGTTTATTGAGGGGAAATTGTAAAGGTACATCAATTGCTGGGCTGCAGGATTGTTAAACTTAATGCAAATACACCAAGAAGCACATATGTAGAGTACTGTGCAATACCTTTTACTGTTGGATGCATTGCACATATCTCAGTATGCCAGTTAAAGGAACAGTCATGTATCCTGGGTCAGTTCCAGTTTTGTGTGTGTTTTGTAGAAAACGTGTGCATTAAACCGTGTGGGCCTGACATTACTAAAAAAGTGTGGATATGTATATACAACTGTCAGGCAAAAAAAAACAACACATTGGGAAAAGGGATACTTTTGGTGTTAGAATCTGAAAGGGCCATGCAGGAACAAGGCTATTATTTCCACTGTTGTCCATACCAGCAAAGCAATGCCTAAAAACAGGCTAAGCAAAAACACACTAATGCATCTATTGGGACATCTTCAACATGGAAGGCTAAATTCTGTGATTCTCAGACTGAGTTGCTACTCCAGGCCTTCTGTCTCCATGGTCAGTGATTCTTTGGCCTCCATGCAGCTCTGCAGTCCTGCCATGACTGTGCCTGGGGAGACATTATAACCAATGTTAATGAACTTGCATGTATGAAATGGTCCACCACAAGGCAACCAGTATGATAAGAAATACCTGACTCAGAACAGAACTCCTGTCACAGGAATGTAGGGCAACAGGTGTGTGGGGGGTATTGATTATACCACCTTTCATGGAGATGGAGGAGTTCTGGCATCTCACAAAATCATTATCATCTCCACTGAGTCTCACAAAGTGGTGCTGAATGTTAGGACAAAGCTGGGCAGGCCCCAGAGATGTCCTAGGTATGTATGCCTATGTATTAGTACATGTAATCCCTCTGTACCCCTTAGACACTATAAAACATACTGAATATGTTTGAAGTATGGTATACAGATACATCTGCAGTTCAACATTAACAGCCATCTTCACAAGGTATGCACATAAATATTATTTTTTATCATGTTGCTATTTGTAAAACTCTTAGTTGCATGTAAAAATCTGGATTTGGATCTTACTTACACAGAATATTTTGTGCTTTAGTGTTTCCACAGGTGATTCTTTATCTAGCACCAGCACTGTTGAACTGAATTGGCTGATGCTAGAGGATCTACAGCCTCTGATAACAATGGTGAGGATGAGCTGCCAGAGTCTGGAGATACAGAGTGTGTGTGTTTGATACATTGATTGTGACCACCATATCTCCAACACAAACCATGGATAAAGTCTCTATGCTTGTGTATACCCAGGATATCCACACATCACAGAGAAGACAGGTTAATGGGGAAACTATTGATAGGGAAAGCATGTTGGACCATGTCGACGGATGTCAGAATCTGCCATAGCACTCACGGGAAGAAGGATCAAAACAGGGTGGTTAATAGTGCCCACTGGAGTCATTCATGCTCTGAGGTTGTGTGTCAGTTGCTGCAATCCAGTGCATGTGCAGAGCCATAGTGGAGGCACAGGCTAGTACCAACATAACCATGGCTGAGATACTAAGAGTGATGCAGGGTGTGCATGATGACCTGTGGTAGTGCATGTCCCATATGACTGATTCACTGGATACTCATCCAGACACACTAGATAATGGACTTTCCTTTCTGGCTAATCTGTCATGGGTGATGGGCTGTACATGGATACTGTCACCTGCTACATCCACAGATGTTAGCCAACATCACCATGGATGACCAAGATCCTGCTTCCACAGCACTATCACTTCTACAGCAACATCTGTTGTGGTGGTGTCTCATAGCAGACATCACTCATGGTCACAGAATACACATGCATCTAGTCAGGGTCCCAAAACATCCAGTGCAACTCCAGGTTGTGCCAGTACTCATGCATGGTGTCATGCGTAAGCTGCTGAACCCTCTGCCGTGCATGACTTGGACCTGTTGAGTATAACACACTGCAGTTCTGCCACTTCTGCTGAAAGTGTGTTCCTAAAAACTGATAGTCACTCCACCACAGCCCCCGTACATCACTCACCTCCACTAACACTGGCCCTTCTCTGCATTAATGATCCCACCCCCCGGGACGGAAATTTCATGGAACACTTGGCACTCAGACTCACACACTTCCCTGTGAAAGACATGCACTCCTATACTTTCTTGTCAACTTTTGCAAATAATGATAGCTGTGCCTTGCCCTTTGTACAGCATTACTTGATTTGCCTAGTGGTCTTGTGCCATTTATTGGCATACTGAGATATGCGCCAGTGTTTCCAACCTATGCATGAGTAAGCATAGCCTGGTGCTGGTTTTGCATGCATCATTTTTACTGCAGTGTATCTGCTTTACTCTTGAATACTGTGTTCTGAAGCTATGTACAAGCTGCTTCCTCTTCACTAGTACCTCAGCATATTGTGTCTGCCTTCATCTAGCATGACCATCTCCTGTTGCTGACTCCTCATCTGGCTCAGCCTCTATTGCCTTTTGTGCAGGGATCTGCTGCCTTTGCAAGTTCCCACTCTGCTCTTACTGCTCCACAAGTATAATATTGTGTAATATTGCACACATGAACAGTATTTTGGCACATGTGGCATGGTCATGCTACAGGGCACCACCAGATTAATCCATTCATTGAAAGTGTGCCTTCAGCAGCACAAACATGCTCAAAAATATTTCTTGTTTGCAAGTTGATATGGCTGTACCTATGATCTATTTGCTTTTTGTGGATTTTTATAGGCATCATGAGCCAGGCTTCCAAGGCATCACCAACAAGATAGCCCTGTGGGAAGTCACCCCAGTAAAACATTGGTAGAGGTCACAGACATGCCATACATGGGTGCTGTGATAACTGTCTGGGTAGCCTGCAAACACTCATTGGAGATGATAGCCTGTTTATTACAGACAACCTGGAAGTTGATGGAATGGTTTCTTTTGTGAGTTACATACTTCCTTTTTCATTCACTAGGTTGGCCTTTATTTCAATGTCAGTAAAGACTATGGCTAATATAGGAAAAAAAACACACATACTTTTGTATCCACTGGGATATCTACTACACAAATCCAATGGGGCTGCAGACATGGCTAACAAATGTCCACGGTTTCTTTAGCAGTGTACCTGTCAACACAGTACTGGCCCACAATCCCAGGGTTGTGTATCCATGAAATGTTAATTGTGATTGGATGACCCTCTGCGTCTGGTGGAGACATTGTACACTTTTAGGCATAGAAGTGACATTGCATGACAACTGCATGTTTCTGAATCATTTCACCATTTTGTTTTGCATCATTACTTTACATAGTGACATTAATTTTAATAATGTTGCTTATTACAATGTCATTATACAGTCATTAACGTATACCATGCCAGATCAGACAGCTTGCAATAGCCACATCACAGAGCTTGCTTTTCTGAATCACATACTCTACTCATGGGTGCTTGCCATGCAAATTTACTTAGCATGATGCTGCAAAATTTTCTGAATACTGTTTACAGTAAGAATGCTCAGGTAAAAAGCATTAAAAAGTATCATATTTTGTCAGTATTCTAGTGTTTTCTTTCAGTCGCCCATAACATTTCTTCTCCTTTTTTCTTTTTATTCAGGATAGTGTCAGTACATTTTAGTGACTTTCTTTCATTTTTATCAGTTTTGTACATGCAGTTTCTTGTTATAGCTACAGACGGCTGATCTTGTCAACAAATAAGACTTTCTCAGCTTTAGAAACTTCTTCCTAATTAATTTGTCATCCAAATGTGTAATGTTTCCAGTCTAAACCTGCATTTATAGACACTTGTGTTAAATGTTATTGCCTCTGTTAGGACAGAAGAGAGATGAAGAAAATAAGTAGGTGTGAATTCTAATAAAATGAGTTATTCATGTCGCCTCACAGCAAGATGTTGTCACATTCGATTTTCAGCTAGAGCGTCTTCTGTGTGGAGGCATGCGTGAATGGGCATGTCTTTATTGAAGGTTGTGCGTCAGGGCTGGTAACTTGGCACGTAAAAATCCACTACCAAATATTAGCGGACCGGAGTTCCGCTGTGGCGACCCCTAACCGGGATAAGCCAAAAGAGACACACACACACACACACACACACACACACACACACACACACACACACACACACACACATACACACGCACACGTCTGACTGTTTTAGTTACACAACTGGAGAAACTGCCAGAAGCTGCTTTTGCTATACTGGATAAATTGTGGTAGGCATGTAGACGTTCTATAACTGGAATATTTAGAAGTACTTTGATGACAAACATAAAGCAGACAATAAGAATACAAGGAGCAATTAAAGTTAATACTGATAAGCTGCCGACAGCAATTTAGACTCAGAGAAAATAGCAGTAGGGCATTATTTCACCGGGAGAAAACAGCCATCCCAGTTTTTAGATACAAAAATTACCTCAATACAAAACAGGACTGTGAAATCAGTACTAGAGCACTCTAATGTTAAAATAAGTAAGAAGGTCACTTCCTAGATGGTCTGCAACTATTTTCAAATCATAGGTTCATGGGTCTATACTAGGCTAATGACCACAAGGGCCTTTTTAAGCCTAGCCATGCATCCCAAATCTCTGACTAGTTATGGTACCCTTAATAAGTGTAAGCAGGAGCTTGGGAGGTGAAACATTTACAAGTAGTGGTCTGGGAGATGAAAGTAGTGGCCTGGGAGATGAACCATTTGTAGGCTGCCTGTGTCCATTAGAGATATAGGTGCCAAGCCAGTGATGAATTTCCTGTTCCCCATCCAGTTGTACAAGTTACACTTGAATTGGGTTAGGGAGGAACTCTGCTTCACGTGGCTGGAGAGCTTGTTCCAGAGAAGGGGTAGTCTATGGGATATATACCTGTCTCTCCAGAAGGTCCTATTTATATTAAAGGCCAGTAGTTCAAGGCAAGTTGGTAATGTCATGGGTCAACACAACAGAGCCCAGAATGTACCAAGTTTAAAATAGACAACAACAGCAAACAATTTAAGTAAAGTTAACACTACTAAGTAGCCATTAGTAATTCTACACTCAAAAACAGCAGCAGTAGCCCTCCGTCTCACCAGGGAACAGCTGACTCAGGCACCAGGATATATCAGGTTGGCTGTTGTGGACAGCAAGTGTCTGGACTGCACCTGTTGCTTGTCTAGCTGTCATGGCATTGCTGATCATTGTGGTGTAATGCATATCTGCTCATTTGTGTGACTGTGGGCACAATGTAAGGTTGTTTCTGTCTTGTAAATACATTTGAACTGTAGCTTTATACTGAAGCTGTGAGAACATTTTCATGCTTCTACTATAATGCACATACATGTAGAGCTGTAGTTCTGCACTGATGTTTGCACCTACAACTGTGTGCAAAGGCTATTTTTGTGTATGTGTATAGAAGATATATGTATGATTCAGAATTCAGATAGTGTCTCTTTCTACATCCCATAAAAGAAGTTCAGCAAACAAAAGTATATTAAAAGTTATGAGGATTATTATCATCTCCCAGTTTGGCAATACAGGTATTCCCCATTGCAGTGATTTCCCACCAGCTCAACTGGGAATAGGCAGAAGGTTAAAAAATAGTATGAATCAATCATATTGCCGAAGACCAAGAATCAACATGAATTATAGGAAATGATACAAGAAATCAGAAAAGGCAAACTGCTGCTGTTTGTGAAACCACAAAAGGCTACCATATTTACAGGCGGGAGACAAAGTACGACTTCAAAAAGCAGTGGAAGGAATATACTTTGAAGCTAAAGTTGTTAGTAAAGCAGCCAAGCAAGAGCTGATGTGGTATGTGGGGGAAAGGGTAAGCTGTACAGAAAAAAATGCAGATGTTTGTATCAAGATAAATACATTAAAGTCAAATTTAGCCAAGAGGAGCAACCAAAATTAACACAACCAGTCTTTTCACACACAAAAGGGGACTGTGAACATAGTTATGTCAAGAGATGGAGAGAACGGTTCCTTACGTTTTGCCTCCAAGTGAACCATACAGTCCTTTATTTTGTTTGTGCTGTATGTATTCTGGTAGTGATATTACTTTTGATGCACTTGCTTTTATTTGTGCTCTATGTGATCTGGAAGTAATGTTATTTTGAGACTGTTGATTTGTGTTGGTTTTTTTTTGTTTTTTTTAAGCTTTTTATTGAATTTTAAACATATACAGAAATGATAACATCTCATTTAAAAGGAACTATTTGGCATCATAAAATAAAAAAGAGATAAAAGCAAGTAGTAAATCAAACACGTGAAACAATTATTTGCAAAGGTGTCTACTAAATAAAAATGCTCTAAGAAATGCAAAAAATTATCTATAGTTCTAAAAAAATCAGTGATTGTTTATTCAAATGTTCTTTCAAAGCTTTATTCATAATTGACATCTGCAGTTTAAAGATTTCCAAAACTTATGATTGTGTGGTATATTTAACAGAATGTTGGCCTGTGTTGCATTTTACAGTTTGCTTAGTATACTTGGATTTTTTTTTTTTTGTTACTCATTTGCCCAAACTGGTGTTGCACTTCATGCTTCATAATTAGCATTTGATTGACTGAGTGACTGTTAGACAATGTCCTGCCAAGACTTTTCTGTACCCAGAACAAGGAGACATTGCACTGCATTCCAACTAATATTTATTTTACATCTGCTTAAGTTGTGCTACTGTGAATTCTGCCACATTTTGTGGGAATCACTTCTGTGCACAAGCAAATCTCTCAGTGGAAAGAATGCTATTCATTACATCTCACTGAGTTTCCTTCCCTCTATTTTCGGATTCTGTTTTCTTGTTGTTCATATGCCCCTCCTTTTCTTAAAGATGCTGAGCATTATACTTTGATAAGTTATTCAAAAATCTTTTAAGTTATCTCTTTTCTTCCTTCTTTAGTTTAACAGTGCCTGGTAAATTTCATTAAACTTTTCTGGGAATGTTCATGGTGCAAACTTTGTATTGTCTTGGTAGCCATCCTCTCAACATGTTCACTCCTGTTTATGTTCATGTGGACATAGAGTTTTCAGATGTACACACTGTTTAGGACAGGGGATTTTTTTTCAGTTGTTAGCAAAGAAGAATAGTGGTGTCTATCCTGGTTTCTTCTGGAAATATCTCCTTCTGTATTTAAGGATCAACCTGCATTTCACTGGCTTTTCACAATGACATTTGCACATTATTTAAGAGAAATAAATACCCCAATGGTTAATTTATTTTTTCTGTTAGAAGTACTACTTCTCTGAAAATGTAGGATTTGTCTGCTGCTTTATTTTGTATATACTGCCTTGCATTTCTTTGCACTGAACCTATACTTTTATTCATCCAAGTATACTTGCAGGTTTCTTACATTAAATCCACCACATCAACTTCTTTGTCCTGTTTGTTGCATATCTTAGTTTTATCGACAGAGGAAACTACTCTTCACGTATCCCTCTAGTTCACTTGTGCTAGCGCTTAAATGGATCTAATAGCATTAAACCCAGTTTTGACCCTATTAGGAAATTCCATTTACCAAGTGTAGGCACTGGTACCTTTCTTTATGATCTGCTTTCTAATCAATTTTACTGCAGCAGCTGTAAGAACAAGCTGCTATTTCTCAGACTTTCTGTACCTGCTAAAGTCTGTCTGAGCCCTGCCCACAGCCCCACTTTGGTTTATTGATTTTATTCTTTGGCAAGAGATCACTCTGACAGAAAACACCAGAAAAAAATGCCATCTGTTAATCCATAGTGCTTATGATCCTCTCTTTTACTGCTCTCTTAGTAAATAAACAAATCTATCTTTCAAGAAGAAATCCATAATGTTCCTGCTACAGAGGTCAAATTAATATGCCTGCAGTTGCCTTTTGCCTCTCTTGTACAGAAATCACAAGTCCCTTCTCCTACTTCAGGAACAATCAAATACTTCTCTTTGATTTAAACAGAATAAATATGTAGGCCATTTCACTGATTCCTCTCTCCATTCCTTTAGAACTCTAGCTCTATTGCTTATTCTTTCATCTACTTGGTGGTGCTGCATCCTTTGCTTTGCTTTAGTGTTTCAGTTATTTCCATTTGATTTTTTTTCATTAACTGATTTAGATTTCTGGATGCTTTATCTCACTTGTAGTCAATATGCACTAATATCCCCTCTTTTCAAACTTCTATACCTACCCTACTTAACTTCCTGTTCCTACAATGTTTGTAGCTCCTCCCAATACATATTACGTTACTACTTGGTAATTTTATCCTAAAGTTTATAACAGGATATGGTATGATTTTTTTAAGTCCTAGTCTGCTGACAGACCATTCAATCAAAAAATAAAATGGAGATAGAAAGACAGTAGCAGGGCTGGATGAAGTGGAAGGCAAGCCACTCCATCCTCCCTGTAAAAAGCTTCACCCCCTGCAGCCCCTTTAATTCAGCTAAGATTCTTCAAGTTTCCACGGACTTGGTAGAGTTATAAAAACTTCTATGACATAGTGTGTCAATGGAGCAGGAATCCGCGTGACTCCCTCTTACTGTGCCATTGTTAGGTACAAAAGGATGCTTAAACAGGCAGGAGGAATAGCTTTATGGTTTAAAGCTGACTTGTCCTGCCATCTCTCAGTCTACAAACAAATAGCTCACCTAATCATGAATCTGTCATACCTAATGTCAGATTTAATGACATCAAACGATCTGGCATTACCTACATCTGTGTAATCCTAGGTAAAGATGAACTGTCAGTCAAAGATACTGTCATCACCAACTAGGAAATTATAATACATTGGTTCCAGCCATCATCTCTCTCTCTCTGTCTAGCTATCTGGCTTTTGCCAAGTCATTTCCTTGGCCTCTCACATTGCCAAAAATACTGGGAAAGTAAGCCTGCTGAATTAAACCATTGTTTCCTTTTCCAAAATGCACCCAGAGCTGGCATTATTTTAATATCACAACTGACTTGTCTATATCCATTACTTAGAATCCAATTAAGTCAAAAGGCTCAATTGTTTCACTTCTTGTATAAACTGAAAGGTGCTACTTCAGCTCTCAGCATTGGGATATTCACTGCAAAGTACATACTCTCTCCTTGGATCCTAGTACAGTAAAATCTTTCGTAGTATCCTAAATAAATCTGTGTCCATCTAAAGGAAATGCATATTCTACTCTACCTCGCCATGGATCATTCCTGATAATAATAGGCTGATAGCAAAGAAATACTGTATTTCTAAAATTGGCCATAAGATCATACTTGTTATTGACCGTGATAAGATCAGTACTACACGGAAGAAGGAAAAATGGTATTTTCTCTAAAAAATAGTCTTATTGCCTTATCTGCTGAAGACAAAGTAGACAAATTCCAAAAAAAAAAAAAAAAATCTGGAAACTGCTGTTATTTCACCCAGGCCACAGACATTCCCCCTTTTCCATTACTGTAACTTGATGACACTCCAGCTGTGGAATAAAATGTTACTCATTTTCACAGTTACCTATAAAAACATATGTCAAAACCTTTCACGTCTGCCCTAACCTATACCCCCAGCCAGTTTTGTTTTACTATTCAAATAGTATGCTCTAACATATTTCTCCTGCCAGACAAAACAAGCAAATAAATAAACTTGACTCACCTGGCATTTGTAAATGCCTGCGTTCCCAAAGAAGACTGTTCAGTTTGTGGCATGCTTTGTCATAAACCTGGTTAACAGATCCATTTTGGATGGTAAGATTCCACAGTGTTAAAAGCAATTCATTAATGAGCCTTTGCATAAGGTCAGATAATAAATTCCACTCAATAACTATTGATCTGTAGCCTTGTTACTTCCCTTATAAAAAGTTTTGGAAATATGCATATAGCAACTGTTAATGTAACACCTGCTAAATTCTAAAAGAGTTATTGTCCTACTGAATTTATGAAAAAGGCTCCAATCCAGTAAATTCAAAGACATTTTAACCTATCCAAAGCCTTCAGTGTGGTATTATTAATGTTATTATTATTATTATTAGAAACCATTTAGAAAAAGCAGATTTTCTCCTAATGCTCTCAGATGTTTTTGAGTTATCCGTAAAACAGATTATAGGTCATAAGATGGATGTGTATAGTTTTATTACATTTGGCAGTCAACACTGGATTGCCCCATGGTTCTCTTTTTGGCCCACTTCTTTTCAGTCTCTTTGGCTGAATGATATGAGCAGTCTTGTAGGAATTGCCAACTTTATGCAGTATTGAATTATCACCATTTCTAGCATCTGCTGCAAACTTCAGATATGTTTTCACTTCCACCAAACAAGCTAAACCAGATGAGGCCTTCATGTGTTTGTCTCTAAAACTAAATCTGTTTTTCTGTCTTAAACCATCTCTTCTAGTCCTCTGCAAGAATCCTATGTTGACATAACTGGGCAATACTGTGTGTAGGTCTATCATAAAATGTAGACGCGGGGCATTAGTGGCAAAAAAAAAAGTATTATAGTGAAGAATTGTGAAGACCAGAAAAGAACAGCTACGACAGAAATAATGTATAACTTGTAATGGTTATGATACAACTGGAGCTGGGAAGCTGTTAGCTGGAAGTATTCTGGCAAATCATCATCAACTTCTTTCGCTGTTCCCATTAGGGGTCACCACAGCAGATCATCTTTTTCCATTTCTTGCTGTCCTCTGCATCTTGCTCTGTCACACCAACCACCTGCATGTCCTCTCTCACCACATCCATAAACCTTTTCTTAGGCCTTCCTCTTTTCCTGTTACCTGGTAGCTTCATCCTTAGCATCTTTTTCCCAATATACTCAGCATCCCTCCTCAGCACATGTCCAAACCAACGTAATCGTGCCTCTCTGGCTTTGTCTCCAAACCTTCCAACCTGGGCTGACCCTCTAATATACTTATTCCTAATCCTGTCCACCCTCGTCACACCCAGTGCAAATCTTAACATCTTTAATTCTGCCACATCCATCTCAAACTCCTGCCTTTTTGTCAGTGCCACTGCCTCCAACCCATATAACATAGCTGGTCTCACTACCCTCTTGTAGACATTCCCTTTCACTCTTACAGGTACTCGTCTGTCACAAATCAATCCTGACACACTTGTATTCTGACAAATAAATTTAAATAAATAAAGATTTGTCTGTAGTCTGAGAGATGGCAGGACCCAATAAAGGATCATAATTAATCACTGTACTTGGTTGAATAGCAATGGAAGAAGAAGCAGAGTTTACAAAACTTCTTAGAGTCACGGTGACCATTAACAACCAGGTAAATCATCTTTCAGAAAAAGTATGCTGTAATAAAAAAATCTCAGCTTAATAACTTTCTACATGGAAAAGTTACTTTTCAATGATAAGACTGAAACAGCAACAAGCTCGGTCTAACCTACTTCTGTTGTGACGTATTCTTCCCATATAAATCTAATCTGGCTTTATCATTGCATTACATTCTGGAACAACTAGCTATATATCAGAACTGCCAGGCTTGCCAGAGGACACACAAAGTATAAATGATAAAAACAGCAGCAGTGGGTTCAAGTACAAAAGCCGACTCACAGTTTATCCAGGAATTTATTCAATAAAACACATGAAAAAGCCGACTCACAGTTTATCCAGAAATGTATTCAATAAAACACATGATAAAGCCGACTCACAGTTTATCCAGAAATTTATTCAATAAAACACATGAAAGATGTTGCCTACTACATTTTTTACACACAAAATATAACCCAACACAGGCTACCTTTTTATCATCTTGACTGGCTTGGGTATAATCACCATCATGCTAAAATTCAAATTTGCCCAGTTAACAAAATTTCTGCAAACTAAACTGCAAATAATCTTCTGATAATATAATTTAGAGAACGACCTTCTTTGGATGCTTAGAGAATCAACATATTTTTTACTGTTCTCAAATCAACTAAGATGCATGCTGGCTCTGCACTTCCAGTATTCATTGGCAAACCATATAACAAGAAGTAACCACAATAGAAATGTCATTATGTCCTCCCTAAATGCTCACCCGCTGAGCTAACAAAAAAGTAGTCATGACTCCACATAATTTCTCTGTCTAACCTGCCGACTCCCACTTGTTCTCTAATGAAGTACTCATACCTATGTTTAGTCTGCTCTGTAAAATGAATATGTGCTGTTTTGTTTCATTTACCTATGTACTTTTCTCAGTTATATTCCTACTATCCTGTGTTTTCTCTATGTTGTGTCTTTCGGCTTATCCAGGTTAGGGGTCGCCACAGCGGAACTCCGGTCCGCTAATGTTTGGTAGTGGATTTTTAGGTGCCGAGTTACCAGCCCTGATGCACAACCTTCAACGAAGGGATGCCCATTCATGCATGCCTCCACACAGAAGACGCTCTAGCTGAAAATCGAACGGGACAGCGTCTTGCTGTGAGATGACAATGACCTGCAGCACCACTACCGCGGGTTCTATTTCCTTAAAATCTTTGCTGTCTGTGCTTTGCCATGTGTGTGTGCAGTTATACCATACATATGAGATGCGTATTACTTTCTAACAACTTGTGATCTATCTTCCATTATACAGGAGTCTGTTAATGTTACATGTCATATGCTACTTTATTGTTTTTGGATTGTCTCCCTACAACTCAACTGAAAATGGAACTTTCCCATTGCTCATTACTTGCAAATAAATGTAAATAAATAAATACATGAAAGAATACAACATGTTCAGTCAATGGAAACCTTTGTTCTGTGGGATAAAAATAAAAAAAAAAGTGGGTGATAAACATGGAGGAGCAAGTATACATGAAACTCAAACACTCTTGATCTGAGCAGCTGTCACTGCTCAGAGATTAATATTTGCAGTATAGTTTTGGATGTTGCTTGCTACTTATGTCTTTCACTCTCACTTCGCTTCCTCCCATAATGCTACAGCCCTTTATAGCATTCAGTGCTGCAATTAGCAGCTAGTACTGACAATAATTGTTTTTTTCCTGTTATCTGATGCCCCTTCCCCCATGCCTAGTAGATCATAGGATCATAGGCAATTACTAGGCTATCAACCTGGAGGTCATTTTAAGCCTAGCCATTCCAACCCAATGTAATACCATAAAAGTACTAGTCAGTACCCAAGATTGCATTTAGTGATGACTGCCCATGTCCAGGAGGGTTGTGGGTGCCCCATCCACTCGTCCAGGTTTCTCTTGAACAGTGTCATAGAGGTGCTCTGTTTTACATGAGTTGGTAGCCTATTCCAAAGGCGTGGACATAAACCTGTCCCTCCAGTATGTCTTATTTAAGTCTCAGGCAATATTTAAGCACCTGGAATGGGTAGCCCTAGACCCATTTGATTTAGTGATGTGCAGTAAGTCAGTAAGTTCATTAGGTTTGGGTCTTGGGTTGCTCTGTAGGCCAGGAATAAGTCTCCCCTGAGATATTTATATGATATGAGGTCGGTCCATGTAAGGCATATGCTGGAGGCCCTTGATCTTTTTTGTTAGAAACATCTGAGGTCTCTCTAATTGCTGCAGGTGCTTAGTATGGTACATACCGAATGGGGTGTTATACTCAGTTATGGGCCAGAAAAGTGCCAAGTATAGGGGGTTATAATTTCTTTTGTTCTCGAGGCAATGCCTTTAATAATCAAGTGAGCTATGTGGAAAGTTTTCCTTATAATAGTAGACACGTGGCTAAGGTCGTGGTCAACCTGTGGTCCAAGGTCCATTACCACTTCATGGGTACTTAGGGTATTATTGTTGATTTGATAGTGTGAGGGAACATTGTTTGTGCTGAAGGGAATGATGATACATTATTTTACATTCATTTTGAGACTAATACACTAGTTGATGGTCTGTGTGAGACCTTCCTGGTGTATACTGACATCATTTGGGGATTCAATGATTGCATCTAGTTTGCAGTCGACTGCAAATTTTGTCAGCCACAAACCTTTAGTTTTGGCCTGAACTTTTGAGAGGCATATACCAAACAGCAGGGGGCTCAGCACTGATGCCTGTGGCACCCCATTGGTAGCAGGTCTGCTGGTTGATGTGGAATCAACCAGTTTGATAGAGTGTGTCCAGTTTGTGAGCCAGTTGGCAACCCATCTTACAATGAAGGGGTTTACATTCAGTTTGCTAAGTTTATTGGTAATGCCTGAATGTCAGATTGTGTCAAAAGCCTTTGCCAGATCAAGATATGCTGTGTGCACAGATTTGCCCTCATTAGTGGCCCTGGTCACACTTTCAGAGAAATCCACCAGTTTAACAGGAAAGATTTGCCCTTCACGAAGCCAAACTGGGTAGGATCTAGGATTTGGAGATCACCTATACCTTTATTTATGAGGTCCATAATAAAACAGATGAGGCTGGTCAGGCTTATGGGTCTGTAATTCCCTGGGTCAGTTACTAGGCCACCTTTGTGGAGGGGAATAATAGTAGCTGTTCCCCATTCCACAGGAACAAAGCTTGTAGTTATGCTGTGACTGAAAAGGGTACTTAGTGGTGATGCTAGTTCATGTTTTACCCTGTTTAGAAGACATTCTGGGATGTCACCTGGTCCCATGGATGTGTTCTTTGCCTTGGATAGGGCTTTGAGGACTTGTTCTTCAGATATGTAAGGTGTGGGTGGTTTAGGAGAAGATTTATTGTAAGTTAGGAGGGGATAAGGGAGTGAAATTTTCACCAAACATATCTGCTAGCAGGTGTGCTATCTCAGTGAGGTCAGGGTGTGTGATAACGTTGACCACCAGTTCAGCACATGCTTGGGCCCTACCCTTTAGGTTATGTATGTAGCTATAGAAAGCCTTATGGTTTTCCTTGGCAGTACTTGCCAGGTTTCTATCAAAGGGTCTCTTTGAGAATTTGACTAATTGTCTTATTTGCTTGTACAACGTATTCTTCATTGAGATCCTCCTACATGCCGGCACTGCCATCAACTTCTTAATTCGAAAATGAGAGAAAAAAGCTGCTGAAGAAACAATTACATTCAAAAAATCAGCAGTGACAGTACATTTTTTTGTTGAATGGGAAAGTCTGGCTAGGACAGAGCCTATTTTCAGAAGAGGCCTGGTGAGAAATGCTCCAGATGCATGTCTTTGGAATGTGGGAGAAAACCAGAGTATTCAAAGCAGACCTCACAAGTACGGCCAGTGCACACGGCCAAAAAGCATAAATGGCAATTCAAAAAAAGAAGGCCAGCACCCAGAGAGTAAAAAAAACGATATGTTTATTGTGGCAACGCCAAAAAACACACACAATCAGACTGGTTTTGGCAAACTTGCCTTCTTCAGTGATTAACAGACAAACCATATTGAATTAAATATATACCCTAATAAATTAAGCATTTAAAGCATTTAAAGCAACAGCACCATAAAGTTAGAAACCCAACAATAAATTACAAATGATCATTAAGGCCAGGGGTAAACAATCCACCCAGCCTAATTATCCAACTTTTTTCTTTTTTATTAAGTAGGGCATGCCACCCTAACTTATTGGACCTATCCCCCTGGATTTTATCAATGACCATAAAATTAAATCTAGCTGTGGTGTGGATCATTGTGTGTTTGTATAGTGCACTGGATGTCCGTTTGTTCCAGATGTCGCTAAAATGGTTGGACATATGTATACATAACGACCTCAAGGTCTGTCCAACATAAAAAGAGGAACATGAGCATGTGGCTAAATATATCAGCCAATCTGTACCACAACTGGCAAAAAATTGAGGATAGTAAACTTAACAAGTGTTTCTACTAGAAAATTGTTTGGATTTCTGCATAAACTGACAAAAAGAACAGTGACCACAGGGGAAGGACCCAATCAATTTATCCCCAACCAAAGTAAGTTGTCGTTCCGAACATTCTGTAGAGCCACTCTGTTTATAGTGGCTGAAATAAGACCCTAGGGTACGCCCCCTGTGGTAAGAGAAAGAACATCTTGGGGTGAGAAGGTTCATAAATCCTCATTAGCAAGAAGAATGTTCCAATTGTTATTAATAATGTCCCTGACTACATTAATGCTTCTACCATAGGTGGTCAGAAACCTAATTACATTGTCCTTGGTTTGGGAATTGTCCCAATAGTCCAAGAGCTTCTTCCTGTCCTGGCCAGTTGCCCAAGTGCTAGCAGATGCAATATGATTATGTTGGTACCCCCAAGCCTAAAATCTACAAATAAGGTCCCTCCGGTGTAATTCATTGTTATCCTCCGTGGAGCAGATGCGTTTAATAAGTAAAAATTGTGATTTTGATGTATTTTTAATAATATGATGTGGATGAAGGCTAGTGGCTAATAATAAATTATTATACTGTGGATGTTTACAAAACACCTGTGAGCCTAGTGTGTTGTCAATATTTCTGGTGATTGTGACATCCAAAAAATTGATCTGTTGTAAATTGGTGTTAACAATTAATTCAATGCCCCATTTGTTATCATTGAGGTATTGAATAAATTCTGATAGATATGTATGATCTGACTGCCATATTATCCAGATATCTTCTCCAGATATCTATTTCCTCCAGGAAGATATTACGTGAGCTGCCATAACTCAATTGATCCTCAAGACATCCCATGAACAAATCGGCATATATGGGAGCAAAATATGCTCCCATAGCCATACCCCACACTTGCCAGTAACATTGACCTTGAAAAAAGAAAACATTTTTCGTAAGGACATATTCGGCCAAACATATAAGCAGGGTGTTGAATCCTGGAGGATACAAATCCGCTTTATCTAATCAATATTTCAATACCTACAAACCTGCCCAATGGGATATATTGGTGTATAGAGCGGAGACATTCAATGTACATAGTAACCAATCCGGCTCTAACTGTAAGTCAGATATTATTTTCAGGAACTCAGTAGTATCCTGAATTCTAGATCAGATAAGTTTTAATAGTGGCTGTAAATATTTGGTCAGAAAGGCAGACAAAGGCTCAGTGAGGGAACCGATACCAGAGACAATAGGTCTCCCTGATGGTTTCTCCAAGTTTTTATGAATTTTTGGTAGCAAGTATAAGTATCATTTTCGAGGGTCCCCAACCATAAGATGTTTCTTGACAGAAGCACTTATAATGCCTTCATCAGCCACCTATTCAAGGAAAGTATCTATTTCTTTTTTGAAACCCAAAGTGGGATCAAGTGGCATCCGTATATAGTATCTAGCATTTTGAAGTTGTCTATAAGCCTAAGACAAATAATAGCTGGTATCCATTACCACCACTGCGCCAACTTTGTCACCCAGCACAATAACTAAGTTGGTGTTCTTTTTTAAGTTTTTAAGGGCCTGTTGTTCAGCAGTTGTTAAATTGTGACTGAGTATTCTAGATTGATTAGTCTTAAAATGTGAATGTTTAAGCACAGTGTCTTGAAATATCGAGACATGTTTGTTCATAGGGGGCACAAAATTGGACTGATGAAGTCTAAACTCGTTAGATCTTTGAGAATCATCCTGAAAACCAAAAAACAATTTCACATTAAGAGTTCTACAAAAACTTAATACATCATCAATCACACTGTGTTCCTCAACAAAGAAACCGTGGACATAATTCAATCCTTTATTAAGTAACTGCTGTTCAGCCTCCATTAATATAACAGAAGAGAGATTGTGTACATTGTAAAAAACATTAATTGAGGAGCTAGTGCTTGTAGCAATGCTTCCACACTGTATATGTTTTCTATGTTTTCCACTCCCCCGATGTGTGACAAACCTAAAGGGTAATCATCACCTCTTTGTTTCTTAGGGTCGAGGAACTCTTGAGTACTAACAAATTCTGTATCAGTGGTTGAGGATTCCTCTCCTGAGGTACTACTCTGCCCATGTTTGGGCTTTTTTAAAATGGAGCGGGGTCTTTTCCTCTTTGGCTTGGTTAAAGGGGTATCCAAATCAGAAAATTTTACATTTTTTTCTGAGGCAAAAAAAGTTTACCTCATTCATAGTCCCCTAAATCCCAGTTAAACTTATGAATTTTTTTGGCCTTCAAATGTTTTTCAAGTGTTAACAAATTCTTGGTTAACTTATGAAGACAAGTTTTGTAATGAGTTTGCCCTTCATATGGTTTAATTTGTTCACAAATTGTTTGGACATCATAAATATTAGTGGCAATAATGCAGTCATAATAAGATACTAAAATGTTTACAAAGCCCATTGAGGCCTCTTGTTGTGCCTTGGCCCATTATTCAGCTTGTCTGTCATCAATAAAAGCTACTAGTGGCTGTGTACGCATTCTCAGCCCTCTAGGGGTAATGTGTTTGGCCTGATAGGCTTTAAATAATTTTAAGTGCCAAACATTGGTACGAAGAGTGATCTACTTTTGGTCAGTTTACCAAATTGCTCAAAACAACAATCTACAGGGTCTTATCACCAGACTCAGCCAAGCCAAAATCATGTACATCATGTTTGTCTGCTGAAAGTCCCCGCAGAATGGTTGTAAGATCCATGATGTAAAAAAGTCAAATCCTATTTGAAAAAATTATATGCATGTTGTAATCCCCTTAGAAAGGCACCAAAGATAATTATAACAATAGGCTTTGGTATTTATCAAAATAAAATATGGCAAACATTATAAGTAATATGATCTTTAGAATACTATAAAAAATACAATGATGTTTAGATATACTATGAGCAAAATCAATAAACCAATGATGTCCTATCAAAGAATGACTTGGTGAAAACAAAAAGGAATGTCAGGATCTAAAAAACCTGAATCATGCATGAAAAACAATTCAAAAGTATAATCAAACAGTCATAGGCCTAACATCCCAATAATCAAAATGGAGCCATCTGGTTAATCATACATGCACATATATGAAAGGATTTTGCTGAAGATGTTCAAAATGAACAGATGGAAAATGTCCCAAAATTATTTAAATTCCGTACTGCACAATTAACAATATATTCACCATACAAAGGATATTCAAAAAAAGTACAATCAAACAGTAGTTGTACAATAAATGCATAAATGAATGCTTGAGAAATATAAACGTCTACTTCAGAAAGTCAGATATTGTTCTGAAAAGATGGAACTGGAATCCCGCCATAAAGGTGAATGTAAAACACTAAATAAAGCAAACCAATTCAATCCAGCATCCCCATGTCCATGGGTCAGAATAAATTCCATTGTATGAGTTGCTAATGCTAAAATGAATAAACAACCAGCAAAAAAAATCAGTACTCACAATAACGATGAACCAAAGTGGAAAAATATGTAGAAGTCCAATCAAAAGTCATATAACAAATCCGTTTGATGTTCTATAATGAATGAAAAAATCCAATGATATCCACACTACACCACACAAGTTCAATGCAGCCTACCCATATCAGGGGATCTGGAAAGGCCCAAAACGTATAGTTTGTAAATAAAGAATCCAAATTGTTGCTGACAGTGGAAAACATGGAAAATAGCTATATAAACACATCATCCGTGCCCAAAGATTATTCCGTGGCTCACCTATTGGTCATGAGTTAGAAAAATCTCACATAAACAGAGCAGAATCAACACCCCATCCATCGCCAGTCCACTAAGTAAATCCTTCCACACAAGATGCAATTCTCCAATGAACATCAGAACACAGTAGACCGCAATAAACATTGGAGCCGTCACCTGTCCATTAGATAAATGCTTTCAATCCGGGAACAAAACCTGAACAAATGTCCAACAGATGTGAGCCACAATAAATGCATGCACTGTCATTAATCCACAGATTAAATGTTTTGGCACAAAGGACAAATCCCCTATGAATTTTCAAGTAAATTGGTCAGAAAAATCCACCAATAGATCGGAGAGTTGGGCAAAAGCCAAAAAAAGAAAACAATTGATATAGCGCCACTGATAGAGAAAATGTTTTACTCAAGAGCCAGCAGCAAGGAAACACATCCAAAACATCCAAAGCAGCCATCGCAAGTACAGCTAGTGTACAGGGCCAAAAAGCATAAAAAACAATTCAAAAAAAGAAGGCCTGCACCCAGAGAGTAAAAAAACTATATGTTTATTGTGGCAACACCAAAAAAAAACACAATCAGACTGGTTTCGGCAAATCTGCCTTCTTCAGTGATTAATAGACAAACCATATTGAATTAAATATATACCCTAATCGATTAAGCATTTAAAGATACATTAATATCCATTAGTCACATTAATGTAATCAGGGACATTATTAATAACAATTGGAACATTCTTCTTGCTAATGAGGATTTATGTAACCTTCTCACACCAAGATGTTCTTTCTCTTACCACAGGGGGCATACCCTAGGGTCTTATTTCAACCAGTATAAACGGAGTGGCTTTACATGATGTTTGGAACAACAACTTACTTTGGTTGGGGATAAATTGATTGGGTCCTTCCCCTATAGTCACTGTTCTTTTTGTCAGTGTATGCAGAAATCCAAACAATTTTCTTATAGAAACACTAGTAAAGTTTACGATAGCCAATTTTTTGCCAGTTGTGGTACCGATTGGATGATATATTTAGCCATATGCTCATGTTTCTCCTTTTATGTTGGACAGACCTTGAGGTCATTATGTATACGTATGTCCAAACATTTTAGCGACATCCAGAACAAACGGACATCCAGTGCACCATACAAACACACAATAATCCACACCATAGCTAGATTTAATTTTATGGTCATTGATAAAATCCAGGGGGATAGGTCCAATAAGTTAGGGTGGCATGCCCTACTTAATAAAAAAGAAAAAAGTTGGATAATTAGGCTGGGTGGATTGT
The DNA here is from genome assembly GCF_019279795.1 of Protopterus annectens. Lineage (NCBI taxonomy): Eukaryota > Metazoa > Chordata > Ceratodontiformes > Protopteridae > Protopterus > Protopterus annectens. The sequence goes on from NC_056728.1 coordinate 394,329,009, forward strand.
TTACCTCTGGCCTTAATGATCATTTGTAATTTATTGTTGGGTTTCTAGCATTATGGTGCTGTTGCTTTAAATGCTTTAAATGCTTAATTGATTAGGGTATATATTTAATTCAATATGGTTTGTCTGCTAATCACTGAAGGAGGCAGGTTTGCCAAAACCAGTTTGATTGTGTGGTTTTGTGGTGTTGCTACAATAAACATATAGTTTTTTTTACTCTCTGAGTGCTGGCCTTCTTTTTTTAGAAAATCAGAGTACCCAGAGGAAACCCACGGAAAATATGCAGACTCAGCACAGAAGGCAACCTAGCTGAGAATTGAACCAGAGAACCTCTTGCTGTGAGGTGACAATGTTAACCTCTGCACCACTGCACTACCCATTTCAAATATTGTCATTAATATCCAAAAATAACTTACATTTTCCAAAGAACAGGAAGATTACAAATGTAATATCTTGCATTATGTAATAACAGCAGTCTCTTGTAATTTAACAAAGGAAACACACATTTTATGAGACACAAAACATTTTGAAGCAGAATCAGAGACAACACTGAAATCTTGGACAAATAAGAGGAATACTTCAGCTAACAGCTTCCCAACTCCTGTCATATCACAACCATTAAAAGTTATATGCTATTTTTATCATAGCTGTTCTTTTGCTGGTCTTCACAGTTCTTCACTATAATACTTTTTGTTGTTACTAATGCTCTGCTTCTGCAGTTTATGATAGACCTACACACAGTTTCTCTTTTTCTAGATGTAAATATTAATGGCTCCCTACTGAAATGTCAACTCTTGAAATGAGTGCTAACAAACCAAAAAAAATACTGAAAAATGCAGGAGAAGAGCGAATGTTGAAAATCACTCTTCTCCTTAAAACTTCTTTATGAAGGGGGTGCAACCCCCCCTGCACCCTCATGTGGAGGACAAGCACCTCCCACCTCCACCTCTGAACTTATATATATATATATATCCACTCCTAGATAACCATACTTTAGAGAAAAAGGAATATTCCAAGAAATGGCATCTCAGACTTAGTATATGTAGGTCCATTTTTTCAGCCATTCAGGGTCCCGACATTTCAAAAGACACAACAACAATAACCAATATTAACACATCTTGACTAATTAAACATTCCATAAGAGTACAACATAATCTAGAGACATCATATAATTTAATAAATTCTAACAATTATAAACTTCTCAAATAATGAACACACAATGTTGTGATTAAAGAGGGATGCACTGTTTTTCAAAATGCTTATTACACTGTTCAGCTGCCACATGTGATGGTACTGGAAATAAAACAGTTATTAAAAACAGACATTGTTAAAACAGTAGTCGTTTTCATTTAAATTTTTAGATTGTTTAAAAAAGTAATTTGGCAGTTGTTTGGATTTAATAGCTTACTGTGTAAGTTAGTCTTTAAAGAGTGACACATAAGAGGTTTAGCTGTCTGGGCTTGACTTAACCACTACCCAAGAGACAGCCTCTCCACATTCCACAAGAATAACCACCACTCAAGGATTACCTTTTTCAACAGCATCAAATAATGACACTAGCAAGTACAGAGCACTATATAATACTGTAACCAGAAGTGCAGTCTTGTTTGTTGTGGGTTTTTTACCTTATGTCCATCTTTGACTGCTATGATAAGCATATTTTATCAAATAAACCTATTAAAATATGCACATTTCTGAATAAACTTTGCAGATCTTTAGCAAAATTATAACAATCATTTTTCATTTACAAAGTAGTGGCATTCTGTAAAAATCATGAACTTTATACAAAGGCAAGTTTTAGAACAGAAATAAACAAATAAATCTTAGCTAAACAACTCAAAATTTGTTAGGATCTTATCTCATCAAGACTATCCCTCCTAAAAATGTTGTCTCAATGTTGGAGAGGGACAAAACCCAGACTGTGAGCCAGGTGACCCACGTTTGATTAGTAGTATGAACATCTGACAGACTGGATTGGTAAATGTGAGCTTGAGCGACCAATACCAGCCCACCCATCCTGGGGTAAATGAGGCTGCTAGGCCAAGTACATTGGTCATTACAATATTTTAATTTCTCTCATTGTAGTGACTGATTATCACCCAATTGCAGAGCTTGTATTGTCAAGCAGGGACCTACCAGGTAAACTGAAGAAACAATATATGTGCAGGAGTCCATGTTTGCCTTCTTTCTTCAAACAGTCAACTATGATGAGTCTTTGAGTTGGCTAAGGGATGGAAGAGTAGGGTGCTCATAGAACAGGCACCTAGTCGAGCACCTCACCACCCAACTCTCAATGGTGGGGTGGGCTGATAGGATTTCTCAGGCAGGAACAAATGGACTGTAGGTCTCTAGGTTAGCTCAGGCAGACCTGGCTTTAATTCCAGCAGAATAAATGGCTGATCATGTGGTGGAAGAACAGCCATGGGCAGGGTTCTACAGGGATGGTGATGGAGAAAAATGAATATCCCCGGGGATTACTTCTGTGTCACTACTAGACAGAGGCACAGTAAACAAACCTTAAAAAGGGCACAGTAAACTCAATTCAAAGGGTGGCGAAAGCCAAACACACTCTGGCTAGGCTTGTAAATGCCCTAGGGCAGATAGCCTAGTATGAACCTATGAACCTATGATTCTGAGTACCCCAATATTATACACAACAGTTCAGAGACAGCATGCAGGTTGCCTTTTTATATCTGTGAAAATACATTGAGATTTACTTAAAAGGGAAGAAAGATCACAGTACAGATGACAAAGAATCTATTACTTCCCTTCTGTAGTAAATAGAACCTATCCCACTTTCACTGTTTGCTCTGGTGCTTGGCATATTTAACAGTTGCAAACATTAAACAGCAAGCTTTTGCAAGTCATATACCCTTAGGTGGGGCAACAAAGCACAGGCCTGCCAAAACCAAAAGAAAGTACCCGGTGGAAAAAAATGCCTTCTTTGCAATACTTCTATTATAAATTTAAAAGGAAAGCTAACCTGTCAGCACATGTCTTAGTCTTTTATTACTAAAGACTTTTTGGTAGATCATAAAACACTACTTTTCAGTGATATATAAGGAAAACAAAAAAGGCAAACAGCAAACTGACATCAGTAGAGAAACTGGTGCCAGAAGTAAATTAAGTTAGAAAAACAATATTCAATGCCAATCAGGCAAAAGTAGACAATGATTAAGTGAAGGAAATAAAAAAATGTTATTATACGACAGAACAGTAGATTAATAAAATGCCTCATCTTGCTTTTTCTAACTTCCCTAGCATTTTGTGTTTGCCCCACATATTTCTGAAATCTACAACCATTCTGTAGTTTACAGCTTCTTCAAGAAGTCCAATCTAGTCATCTGGATCACTCATTAGGTCATCTGTAAAAGGTATAGACCCAGGTATGGAGAAAAGGAATGAAAGGTTCCTATGATATTTCAAAGTTACACATAATACAGGGCCTGGATAGATTTGTTATGTAACAGACATTGCATTATGAGGGAATGTCTGGTTTATTAAGGGGCCTTTGTTTCAGCAAGCAGGATGACCAAGTATTTGAATGAATTAGTTATTTGTTATTAAAAAAGTTATTTTTGAAAGCAGCCTTTAGAACATCCATTTTGAGTGTCTTACTTAAAGTATGACTCTACCTGTTCTAATTATGTAAATATTTCAGCATTGCCTGTCATAGTCACACTCACAACACCAGCCATTATCTGCTTATCTGTAATGTGTTTTAAGGGTCTGAGCACAACCCCCAATAAAAAAATGTTAGTTGTATAAGATACTTGAGATGAAGCAGGAAAAGAAAAAAGAGTCACATTTCTCTGCCTACTTTGATCACATAATGAACTTTCTAATCTCAATTGTCAAGAAGTCAGAGTGGACCCAAATCAACTCATTAGCTATGTATAGCGTTAATAGCAAAGTTCATCAAAAATTGTGTAGGGCCACTTTTGAAATATGTATAAAAATATATCTTTCCCTTCAACCTACAAGCAAACACTGCAATGCTTGCAACCCACAGGATGGGCTTCTTGTATCAGTACAAGTGTAACATCTCCTCACTACCCACCTTCATTATCCTGACCACTTATCAACAGATTATACCACATCATATTATCAGTCATGTAAAACTGTGAAAAAAACTAGGTATTCCTTCTTCCTTCATCGTTGAGACTTTCTACACTTAAAAATGAGCCACAGTTTCATCTTTACATGAGTCTGTAATTCTCTCCTGGTTCCAGCTCTTGCTCTGCCCCTTATTAATATTTGTTTCAGTGTAACATCGACATCTGTGCAGTGACAGAGACCTAGTCCAAGGCTCCAGAGAGTGCCCCTGCATTACTAGGCTATAATTCATACTACACCTTTCGGCCACCTAACCTGGACTCAAACACTAAAGGCGGAGGCGTGTCCATATCCATTAAGGATATCCACACCTCCAGGCTAGTTGCTTAGCATAATGCATCCAAGATTATCCAAGTGCAACTAAATCTGGGCAAGACCACAATCCAAATTGCAACTTGCTACAGATCCATCACCATGTCCCAGGATTCCCACTCCTCATTTCTTGATACACTGGAAAATATTAGGGTACAACCCAACACCCTAATAATGGACAATTTCAACTACCCCACCATTAACTGGGAAAACTACTCATGTACCAACTCTTTTGCTCAACATTTTCTGGAATTCATAAATTCCATCGCCTTGGATCAGCTTATCTACACCCCCAACCAGGGGCAGCAATATCCTATACCTGGTTATTACCAGCATGAGCGACCGGTGTTCCACACCAGAGGTAAATTCCTCATTGGTCAGATCTGACCACAAGCTAATTACCCTAGACATCCACATCCCGCCCCCACCCCCCAATAGGGAAATAACCGTAAAAATTTCTCCAAAGCCAACTTCACGCTTCTTAAGACAGAATGGCAAACTTCACAACACCCATGCAGATGGACAATAGAGGTACGACTGCTGAATCCTGCACAAATGCACTTTATAACCACTTACACGAGTGCATGGATCGTGCTATCCCTAACAGAACCAATATGCTATCCTCCCAAAAAAAGGAAGCCAATCTGGTGGTCCCCTGCCATAAACAAACTCTACAACAGAAGAAAGAAACTGCTGCAAAAAGAATAAAATCCCATGATTGAAGGAACTCACTGGTCAGCCTCAGTAAGAAGCTGAGATCCCTCAAAAAATCTTCCAAAGCTAGTTACAAAAACAAAATCACCACTGATTCTAAAGACACCCACAAAGCATTCTATAGCTATTTCAAGAATCTCAGTGGCAACACTCAGATCTGCTCTGAGTTACAGCACAATGGCACCAAATATACAGAACCAACTGATATTGCCAACATCCTGGCAGACAGGTTCAGTGCTAACTTTACCCCCTTCTCACATCCTAAAGGGCCCATCTCTATAGTGGAAGAATGCAAAGTTCCTGTAATTATGGCTGCAAAGTTAAAATCCACACTCTTCAAAACCAAGAACACAGCATCTATGGGACCTGACAACATCCCAGGCTGCGTTCTATATGAACTAAAGAATGAACTGGCACCCCACCTAAGCACCATGTTCAATTATAGCTTCACCTCAGTCTCTGTACCCACTGAATGGCGCACAGCGACGGTTATCCCACTCCACAAAGGGGAAGCCACCATGGACCGTGGGAACTACCGCCCCATTAGCCTAACAAGCTTGGTCTGAAAGGCCATGGAATGTATCATCAATGAACTTATAAACAAAGACATTGGTAATCTCCAAACTCTGGACACCACCCAGTTCAGGTTTGTGAAATGTAAAATATCTCCTAAACCTGATAGACTTCTTTGAAGCAGTCACCAAAGCCGTAGACAAGGGTAAGGTGGTTCACACAGCCTATCTAGATCTCACCAAGGCTTTTGACACCATCCTCCATGCTGGAGTTATAGATAAACTCACTAAACTAGGTATAAATCCCTATGTCACAAGATGGGCTGCCAACTGGCTCACTGACAGAACCCACACTGTAAAAGTAGAAGACTCCAAATCCGACTTCAGACCAGTGACAAGTGGAATACCACAAGGTTTAGCCCTGGGTCCTCTCCTGTTTGGTATCTACTTTTCTGAAGTACAGGCTAACACAGAAGGTCTTTGGCTAATGAAGTTCGCAGATGACTGCAAACTAGGAGCCATAATCAAAACTCCTAATGATGTGAACATCCTACAAAAGGGCCTCACTGAGACAAATGCCTAGTGTCAAAGCCATGGCCTCAAGCTCAATGCCAAAAAGTGCATTGTCATCCCCTTTGGTCAAAACGCTGTACCCATGAGCTACCACATAGGTGGTAGTCTACTTAACACCGAAAGTGTGATAAGAGACCTTGGGACACAGGTCGACAGTAGTCTCTCCTTTGATAATCACATCCCCCACAGTAGTCAGGAAATCCTTCTACGTGGCACACCTCATTACAAAAGGTTTCTCATCCAGAAAAAAAGAGGTCATTGTTTCCCCTCTACTCATCACTCCTTAGACCCATTATAGAGTACAATGCCTCTTTTGGTATGTACCTCACAAGACATCTACAACAACTGGAAAGACCACAGAAATACCTCACAAAGAGGATTACTGGCCTCAAACAGATGCCCTATGCAGACCATCTCAAAAAACTCCAGCTTTACTCCGTTACATATCACCTACTCAGAGGCGATCTCTGCCTAACATACAAAGCTGTGTCAAACCCAGAGCTGTTGGACATGCTCCACTTAAAGAAATCCCAATTCCTCCAAGCCACACGCTCTAGGGACATAAACCGTGTCACAACAATAAACAGAACATGCTGGAGGGATAGATTCCTGTCCCAGAGACTTTGCATACTCTGGAACAAACTACCTATCTATATCAAACAAAGCTCTTCATTAGCACTCTTCTAGAAAAATCTTGATGATTGGATGGGAAATAAGAAATTCATCCTGGGGATCACCTCTATGGCTCTGCTCGACAGGGGCACAGGAAAATAATTTTCTTGGGTGGCGAAAGCCAGGGTACCTTTTTGGCTAGGCTTATATAGGCCCTAGGGCCGATAGCCTAGTACCTACCTATGAACCTCTTATAGTTAGATTATTGCCGTCATAACTTTCTAAATATCTTCTGAAAGTAATAACTTCATGTCATCTTCATTATGGGGTTCAAGTTTGCCTTCTGCTGCATAGCTCTTAACTGCCCAGATTTTCACAGAATGCCCAGATTTTTTTATTCATATTTTTCATCTGTCTCTCATAAAATTGTTGGTTTACTGGTATATCATTGAACACTGAAGTCAGGAAATAATGGCAGGCATTTGAGTTTAGACTTAATACCCTTCACAAAATTCACGTTAATGCAAAATTTGTTATTCTATCAAGTTTCTGAGTTTATAAGACCAACAGTCAGAAAATGCCCCTATTTTTTGGGCCTTTTCAACCTCATTATTTATGGCTTTGTCCAGATTTCCTGTGCTAAGACGTTTAGAGGTATGTTCTGCTGTATAAGGTTTTGGCAAAGCTAGTGGTTTTCCTATGTTCTAAAACAAAATTAAAAAAAAAAATGCCCATGGTCTTTTAAAATAATTTTAAATTATGTCTCCTCTTACTCTTCTGTTACCTTACAGTATGTCTTCTTCTCTGTTATACAGTCTTAGTTTTCTTTACACTAATTTTGCCTGCTTCTAGAATGTTATTATGTAACTTTATATACTATATTTTCTTCAACTTTGCAATTAGTACATATGTCATCTTTGAAAGTAATGTTGTTCAGCTGCACTTCCCTACAAGCCCTTTGATATGCATGTCTGAGGATCTTCCTTATCTTGACTTCCCTTCTCTGTGTCTGAGACGGCCAATCCATATTAACTGCAGCATTGCTATTCTAAGCCACTCACTATTCTTGTGCCTAATTTTTTTATTTCTATGCAAGAGATTGTTACACTCCACTCCGTGGTTTAAAGTATAGTTACCTTACTATTTAATATGACTCCATTTCTTCACTTATTTTCCACTGTCTATTTTCCCCATTTTTTTCTCTCTTAAATTGTGCATTAGGTTCCGATAGGGAAAATTGCAACATTTAGAAGGGCCCAGTCTGAAATAGATGTACAAAGTGGATGTATTATGTGTAATTTCATCTTGTTTAGACAAGATGCAAACAGTTGTAGTTAAAATGTCTAACACATATGATTATTAATCACATACCTACTCATCACAAAAAATAAATAAATAAATAAATAAAATTGCCATGTGTTACATAATTTCTTTGGATGCCCAACTTTATATATGTACTGACTCAGAAGTCACAGAAATATGGACAAAAGAGAAAAGGTATAAAACAAAACTAAACCTCACTAATATTATCAGACCATACTCCATCTGCCATTGTATCTCAATCAGAGCTAAATGTATTGAAGTGAAATGCAGGCAAAAGCAGTCATTATTTGTATTTATACATATCAGGAATTAAATGCAATAAGAATGCCTGTTGCACAGTGTAAGCATCATAACACCAAGCAGTAATAAGGGTAACATAACAAACAATATCAGACTATTATTACGTATAAAAATTGAGTTAGAAAATATTCAGCACACTTAATCGCTTAACAAATGGCTAGGCTCTAAAAGGCCCTTGTGGTTGTTAGCCTAGTAAACACCTATAAACCTAAATAGGAGGGATGTTATTGAGTACTCAAAAGTGCTCATTAGTAACAATGAAGACAGGATAAGAGAACATCTATCAAGTTGAAATCACAAATACTTGGAAAGTGTGCATTAAACATTAAATAAATTCTTCATTGACCTAATCTGTTAAGCTTTTCTGGGAGCATCTGATGAACCAAAATGTAAATGTTTACCCTCACGATTAAATAAGCTCTGTCTAGGCTCAGCGCAAAGCCTACACAGAGTTTACATGTGTGCTTGGTGGTGCATGGCAAGCAGCAGTTCACAATGCATATTCATACTGCGAGGCACGTATAAGCGAGGTTTTGTGGCTGGAAGCAGTGTTGCTGTCTAGAAAACCATGTAAGCAAATGCAGAGAGCAATTCTGTTTAAAAAAGAGAACCTACGATATACGGTTTTGAGCAGAATGCTACAATGTTCACCAGGGTTTCACAGAAAGCTCTCAATGTGTTACTTCAACACATTGGCACAAAGGCCAACATAATGCTGGGACAATTAACCAGAAATAGGGACATATTTGACATAGATGTCACATACAAATGTGGTAGAATGAAACCCAAACATACATCTCAACCTCTTAGAGCACAAAACAAAGTGAACAAACCAAAAATAATGGGTGGACAAAGGGCCAAAAATAGGGAAAGATTCTAATATTGCTCTTACAATGTTCATAGGTTAGTACTAGGCTAACTGCCCTTGTGGGCCATTTGAAACCTAGCCAATTACCCCATATGAGACTCAAACCCTGCACCTTGTGTCTGTAAGGTAGATTCCTTAACCATTCTGATAGCCTCCCACCCCATTGTCTGACTAAAATCTGTAGTGGCATGCCAATGATTTGCCAGAAAATCAAAATTTTATGAGGAAAAGTTCAAAAATATGAGACAAAAATAGACATTCTGCAAAAATCAGGACATTTGAGAGGTCTGAACTGAAATTTATGTAATATTGCTTCACATCAGTCCTGAGATCATCCCAATGATATTGCAGAAAGCCACACATTTGATAAAGAACACATCTGGAAATCCTGCAAATATCTGGGCAGTTGAGAGGCATGAATGTGAAGTATATAGTCCAAACACTGTACACAACAGTGAATCTACAGTCCAGAGTATGGTGATATTTCATTCCTGGCATTCTGCACCGAAGCTGTGTAAATAATCTATAATGCTACATGGACTGCCATGTAAAATGAATACTCAGGAGAAGTGTGTGTATTGAACAGGGGCACACAGATGAATCATAGGAATGCACACAGGGAAAGAGGACAGGTGAAACAAGCTAATTTACAGCAGATGAGGGCATGTCAATGGAAGATGGTTGTAACAGTTACACCAATCACATATCTATATGGTACAGTAGGGACTGTAAAGTGAAAATGTGTTTTATGTGACTGTCACACAAGGTGACATAACAAAGGGTAGGATGTCTATGTGAGATAAGCATCCTTACATGAATAACGTAGAAGACATCTATCAGGGATCTGACATACAATTTGGGTAGGGTGCATATTGTGAAGCTGTGCAAACTGATATGACTAGTTATGAGTGTAATCTCAGCAGAGGTCTCTAGCAAAGTTGGCACAGGTAAAGGCTCATTGTAAACATTAAAATAACCAACCACAATCATGATGGACAATATCAGAATAATGCTACCAGTAATCTCATGCCACTGACATAACATATGTGATTTAGAGTGAGAAGAGATGAGTCTACACACAAACACACACACACACACACACACACACACACACACACACACACGAACAAGTATTATGATACAGCCACATTCTATGAGGGTAATCACACAGACTGTCCTGGCACTGTAACATCTGCTGGAGATGATAGGAGGGACACTGCTATACCTGTATGCGACATTATGAGCAATACAGGGCAGCTGACTGGTGTACATGGCACATACATATGGCACAATCCACACTGTCATGAATGATATACAGTATATACTATTGTAGTGTGTGCATCAGCAGAACAAGTAGCACACATGCATCTTATGTAACGACTTGACAGGTGTTCTGCACAATCAGACAGTCATGTATATTCCACAAAAATAATACCTAAGTATGGCCAATAAGCTGTGTGACAGCTCACTGTAACAAAGGTGTTACACTTTATTTTACATTTGTTTAACATGGAGTCTGACTTGGAACAAGACAATTTTCAGCAGAGGCCTAGGAAGAAATGCTCCAGACGCATGTCTTTGTAATGTGGGAGGAAACAGGGGCACCCAGAGGAAACCCGCATGAACACAGGAAGGACATGCAGATTACACACAGAAGGCACCCCAGCCAAGAATCGAACAAGATAACCTCTTGCTGTGAGGTGACAATGCAAACTGCTGCACCACTATGCTGTCCTACACATTTTCCACTTCAGTTACACATCACTGGAAGATGTGTAGGAAGGTACATGAAGAAAGATGCATTGTACTCATTTATTGGTGTGATGAAGTCTGGGAACTATGAAGGTATTATGGCCTGTAATGTGGATGTCCTTCAAATATCCAGTACTTGTGTTACATTCAGGGAAGTAGTTAGCACTGTGACCACATACTGGTGAATGTTCCATTTACCATATACCCCAGGACACCAGTCACATACCTATTTACCTAATTATAGGGTGTAATGACTACATTACACTTAGGCTGTATGTTTGTGTACCTGACTTAACACATCCCCCATGTTTTCTTGTCATTGCAGGTGTTGTCATGGCTGTGGCAGCAATATTTTGTATGTGTTTATACTGTCTGTATTATACTAATGTCACAGTTAGAATCAATGATTGCCCACAATCTGTAGGCCTTTGGGCAGCTGTTTAGACCCCGAATGTGTATGTCACCTGTGATGTTCATCACTTAAATAATGGGCAGCAAAGGGCCTAGCAGGTGCAGGCAGCCTTGATGTACAGAGCTGATCACTGGACCTGAGATATAGGTCACTTCACACACTTCAACCGAGTGACATGCCATGTATGTGATACATTGGTCTACCCACTTGGTGATGTAGCTGTTTCTGGCCACATATGGCAGTGTTGAGTGAACACCTCAGTGTGGATTTGTGTCAAATGTCTTGACCTGGTCAAGTTCCACGAGATGGTACTGCTGTCATCATGCATGCCCACGATAACCACTTTGAGGACATCTATCAGATGCAACAGACATGATTTAGCATTAATGACTCACACAGGTATTTTGCACACAGCTGAAATATTTGTCCATTTAAAAGAGGTCCATGATGAAATGTTGATCTATCTCACAGCTGAGGAGAGTCAGGATATCTCTATACATGCATGCGTCAGGTGCTACCCCCCCCCCAACTCAGATGGTTGCATGTTGATGTGCACCTTTCTACAGAAACATAGCCCATGTGGAGGGTGTGTTGAAGTGAAGCTTCAACTGTATCAGAAAGGTGTATGTCCTGAGTCAAGTCATAGGTGATCTGTGATGTTATAGCAGCCCTGTGATTCCATGTGATAGGCATAGATGAAGGTAAGACAGTGCATACCACCTATCATGATTTGGCCTAGGGTTTTGACACAGTCCCCCAGGCAGGTATCATTGAGGAAACCCTCCCAGCTGGGGATTAATCCCTACATCATTTGATGGGTAACCAGTTGGCTCACCAACAGAACACATACTGTAAAAGGTGGTGAATCAGCCTGTACCAGTTCAACTGTCACCACTGGCAAGCTCCAGGCATCTGTGCTTGGCCCTTCACTGTTTGCACTCTATTTCTCAACAGTTCAGGCTAAAGTATATGGCCTTTGGCTTACCAAGTTTGCTGCTTCTTGCACACACACACACACACACACACACACACACACACACACACACACACACACACACACACACACACACATCAAGCTGACAAAAGTGAGAACAGAACCCCTACCTATACAAGTACACAAACTACAGAATACAGTACTTTACGCAAGAGTCATGATACAAGTCTGATTTTTACAAGAGTGCTGGTCGACTTATAGTACATGGCATCAGTGGACCATGTGGGAGACAAGATGTTGGAAGGCCTACATAGATTCATAGCAGTCTATTAGGCTAATGACCCTAGGATGTTTACAAGCCTAGCTATGTAAAAACATGAGAACCTTATTGAAAATAGTTAAATGGCCATTGCTAGCATAGCAATTTTGTGAGCAGCACTGACTGGCCCTTTCCATGAGGGACATAGGTGCCACCCCAGAGGTGACTTTACAATCACTCAACCAGTTGATAAGGTTGCTCTTGAATAGGGTCATTGAGGAGTACTGCTTCACATGCAGTTGGAGCTTATTACAGAGGAGTGTCAATCACTGGGAGCTATATATGTGTCCCTAGCATATTCTGTTTATTTCACAAGCTAGGTTGAGAACCCTGGATAACATTAGTTGTCTCTCATTTGATATGCAGATGTCCAGCATTTCTAGTAGGGCAGGGTCTGAGACTGTTCTGTAGGCCAGGCATAGGGCATCTCTCAGGAGCCTGCATGATTCTTTGCACAGTGACAGGTCTTGTAGTTTTTGCAGGTATGTGATGTTTGGAGGCCCTGGATTCTCCCAGTCACAATTCCCAGATGGGAGATCTTCACTATGAAATGTGAAGGGGGGATAGTGTTAAAGGCCTTGGATAACTCCACATAGGTGGTATGTTCTGGTATCCCTTATCCAGTCAGTATCAAAGAAGTCCACAAGGTTCAATAAGCAAGATCTAACCTTGGCAAACACAGAATGGGTCAGGTCAAGTATAGTGAAGGTCAGCTATGTCCCTATGGATAAGGTCCATGCTGTTGCCTTCCCTAGCCTTACATATAAGGCTTTTTAGGCTTATGGGTCAAAAGTTGTAGTTGTGCATGTTACCAGATTCATATGCATTGCATTTCACACCCTTATGATATTATGTTCTGTAGTGTAGGTGATATATGTGTGTAAAAAGTATTGAGACACCAAGGTTACAGTGCTTGGGGGGTGACAACACATGGCTGTATTGTAAATATGTGACATATTGTTAGATAGGGCCTTATGTTTACAGTATTTCCACATGTAAATTCATGTCATACACAAGAAATGGTCAGTAAACATCAGTAAATATCAGTAATACATAATAATATTTACCTTTCTATAGCACAGCAAGCAGTGGGTTTGTGCGATGGTTGGCAAAGTGTATATACATAAGAGATACACATTTGTGCATAGTTAAGCAGTGTGCAAACACGAGCCACAATACTAAAGTCTCACAGTTAATATTGAGTCTTGCAACACACCTGCTGGTTAACTGAATCTGTGACAGCATGTGTTAATGCACTGATACATTCCTGTTTACCTTTTTGGTCCAGATGGTACTGGGTTCGAATCCAGGTATATCTAATACTTGTAAATACTTTTATTTAAACTTTGATAATGCAATGATATGAATTCTTTATAGTACATGTGTAGCTGTGTGGTGGGATAGTGCAGCAGGTTTAAACAGCATTGAGTGGAGGCAACTGCAGCAGTTTGCCACCACTCACCATTGCTGCGCATTGGTGGGCAATGAGCACCTCCATGCAAATATAGCACCCAAAAGGTGCCTTTTCTGCTACTTATGTGTGTTGTGTGTGATTTTATTTTTTAATCAGAGTAAATGTGTTAAAATGGGGTAGATAGGAAAGTGGTGAAATGGGGAGCAATCAGGGGGAAGAACAAAGGGAAAGGACAGGAATGTGCAGTAGGGAGGAAAGAACCATAGCTATCCAATTCTTTAAAAATGTAAACTGAAAATATGGGCATAATATTAACTGAATTTGGAATGTCACCTCCAGAGAGAGGGGTAACCACAACACAAACATGTTATATTGCCAATTGAACAGAATCAAGTGTGTGAAGCAGACAAATGTGCGAAATGGAGAGCTCTGTATGGGACAATTTGTTTTGTGGGACAGGTGCCCATTTACTTTTTATTTGAGAAAGAGTAGAATGTTGGGGAAGGGATGTAGGTATGTCTGGGTCAGGTAAGTTGGGTAGGTGAGGAAGTAATTGCAGACAGACTAGACAAACAAGACAAGAGTCTGGGATGGTGGTGGATATAAGATGTTGGAGGCACCATAATTGGGGTGAGGACAGGGACAAACTGGGCCCAGGGCCATCAAGCTTGGATACAGTCAGAATCAAGTCCTCACCCACTGGACTGTCATCACTGTCACCTTACTCTGCAGGTGGCTGGAGTGTTTGACATTTCCTACTCCTGATCCTAGTATGCAACATGAGGGAAAGCAGCCTCTCCAGCCATCCTAGGTGTGCACCAATAGTGTGGCCCACCACCATATTCACCACCCCTTGCAACTCACTGTGGGTGATGAAATCACCACCTCTGCCACTGCTTCCAGAGGGTACCTATGGACCAGCTTCCAGGGCAGGACTACCTGAGGGTTACAGGCAGTTCAGGGGCAGCAGAGGCAGTGCTGTCAGGTTGGCTCTCAGATTTACTGGGCATCAGTGTTGCAGCTGGTAGTGTAGGGGAATGCTGATCCATTGGGACTGGCCTGCCTTGCTGTGCTGTGGAGCATTTAGTGATGTGGTACACTTGGATGGCTTGGACGCATTTTTACGATGCATAACAAAAATACAAAAAAAAAAATAAAAATAAAAAAATAAGAAAATAAAAAATAAATAAAATAAAATTAAAAAATATATTTTTAACAATAAAATAAAAAATTATAAAATAAAATAAAAATAATAAAATAAAAAATACATATTTTTTAAATAAAAAAAATTAAAAATGAAGAAAATAAAAGAGAGATAAGGGTTGGGGTGAGAGGGAAAAAAGAGTTAAGATTAGTACCATCGTGTGTGACATACAATGCATTAATACAATAATACAACTCTATTCTCTTAAGTTTTACGTTTAAATCTACCTCCTAACAGAAACACACTATACTACAGATTTCTGGAAGTAATCCTTGAAATGTGCATATATTGCACATATGCATGTTCCAGTTATACAGATCACAGTTTTGGCATGGCATTTATGCTACTGGAACAGAGGTTTTAATTTAATATAAATATTATTGAAAAAATAGCAATATGGTATAGCTGTGAATTATAATATTTGAACCCACAACCTCTGACTACATTCTAATACTGAACTCCTACAGTTCTACAGACCAATGCAATTGTGCTACAGACCAATGCATGCATACTTGCTTTTACAGTTGGGATATGCATGCTCAATTTGATACAACTCTACAAAATACCAAAAAAGCTACCTTTAACTTTTAATGCTGCAATAACACTTCTCTTCTGCTGCATGTGTGCCACTTGCTCACCTCAGTATCTTCAATCTAGCCCCATGGGCCCAGACATTGCACTCCTTATCAATGGCAGCTGAGGAAAAAAAGAGAAAGAAAATAATGTCATTATGCATACCAACCTTGCCTCTATTCAGCTTTCTAAGTCTTACAAGTACTCTCTTGAGCTGATAATTACACAGATGTGGGATGTCTGCAGTCCTAAAGTTCCCAATCCAATGGATGAGTGTGTCCCTCTTCCTCCTCTGTAGGTCACTAAAATGATGCCTACATTGTTCTCCAGTCCGTGTGATACCAGTGGCACTGGATATAGCCTGAGCTAAACTATTCCATGCCTCAGACTTGTACTGGAAGCCAGAATAGTCCTCCTGCAGAAGCCTTTAACTGTGGAGCTTCACTAGGAGTCCAATGAATATCCTGGACTCCTGGGCACCCCACCTCTGTGCCCTAAATCTGGCACCTTCCCTACTAATGGCTGCCATGTCTATCTACCAGTGGATCTACAGCAATGGAGACTGATGCTTTCCCACCAATTTCAGTTATTAGGTTAACTGGAGTGCGCACAACCATGCACACGTCTGCATGATGGTGAGTAGAGAGTAGCAGTACCAAGCAGTGAGAAATGAGAAAATTGATTTTTACACTGTAGGATTCAAACCAAAGCATAAGGGACAAAACATTTACTTATACAGTGTTGATTTCCCCCCTTTGCCACAGAAGAAGTGTTTCTCAGACATAGTCAGGCATCATACATAAATGCCGGTGACAGTATGAGCTGTTACACAAGTATGCGTGTGGCCTGACAAGGCTATTGGATATAGAGGCAGTTGTGCATGTGTCTTACGCAAATGTGAAGACCTTGCAACTCCAGATAGAAGAATTATACTTACAGAAAAATAGTACACAGTAGACCCTCAGTCACACATCTGATAATAAATCTGATAAATAAATAAACACAATAATAGTGTGTCATCCCTCATATTTATAATTAATATCAACTCCACTATCTAAAGTGTTATAACTGAGAATTAATATAATGGGAAGTGGAAGTGGAACAACAGTAAAAGTGTATGGAATACCCTGTATTAGAACCCAGGACCATGTGTATGGCAGTCCTACACTTACACTTGCTGCCACAAGATAGTTGAAATAACACTTTTTCATGTTTCAGTTTATTGCTGTACATAGGAATGTCACAACAATAAAAGAAAGGTTACACACCCTGTACTAGAACCCAGTACACTCTGTACTCCAGCCCTACACATACACCTGCTGCCACAGGACTAGTTACAACACATTCCCTAATTTACTAATCATTCTTAAGGTCTTTGGGTTAACCACCATGCAATGCTGTTTAGCGGGTTTGTGTGGTGCCCATCAGAATTAATTGAATGGATCCAGTTTCTATTTTTGGCTGTCTGGATCCTGTCTTCTTCCTGGGTTGCCCAGTTGTCCAGTTTGTGCACTGCTGTGCTTCACTCAAATGAGATAAGCACAGCCAAACATGCCATTCATTTCCTCCATTCCTGTGATTGCACTAAGCACTGCATAGTGCAAACACTGCCCCTCCAAAATTAAACAAACAATGATAAGGGGAAAAAGGGACAAGTAGTTGAAATGAAGAAAACTTAACCTATGACATACACTCTAGAAAATGATGGTTCACATGAGATATATCTACATAGATCTGGATTTGAACTCTCACTCCAATGAACCCTCAGAGCACAGGATGGGTGCCGTATCTCTCTTTGCCACATGAACAGCTTTGCAGTGATCATTTTGCACTCAGACAACTGCAACATCATCTACAGTAATATGAAACTATATAACTGTTATTAGTACATTTATTATTTTTAGATGTTGTGCACTTAGTTATCACACAACCTGTTATGATTATTGCTTGCAAATATACAGCTTTGTCTTATGTCTCTGTGTTTGTTGGCCATTCTTCAGTTTTTCTGACCAGTAATCTGAGACTTGCAGTCTGTAAGCCATTCTATACCATTGGCCTTAAAATGTGTGAGGATATTAACTAGAAACATATGCAGTTGCCAACAAATGAAGGACAGTTTGGATGTTAAGGTGCACAGCTTGTGAACTGTGTGCTGCTTGCTTACATTTCCAACCTTACATCTAACACTTTGTAGATCTAACCTGACACACCCACTTGATGTAAGGCAGCCTGTATTGCTGTTGTGTTTTCATTCTCCAAACCAGTAATCATTCACAGTTGTAATCCATTAAAAACAAACACTGAGGGAGTGCCTGCACTATGTTTACATCTCATACATGAATGTAAGTATTTGGGATTCTGCAGTTCTAATCAGTTCACACCTCATTTGCATCTTCTCTGTGGTAGCAGTCTTTATTCTACTCCATATAAAAAGGCAATTGTGTAGCTAGGCAAACTGATGGTGAGGAGACTTGGTTATGTGGAGAAGACTGAACATACACTATTTCTTTGGGATATATCTCACAGTGGATTACTGAACTTCAGAAAGTATGCTTGGATTTTGTCAGCTACATACTGCATACACTGGACTGCATTTAAGAAAAATCTGAGCAAAGGCTTTTTTTACACATTTATCTGCATGCATTAGTTAGAAGTGTACTGATGACATGGGCATGTTTGTCAAGCAATTTCAATGGCATACATGATTGACAGTTCTTGAAAATTGAATGCTCTGTGATAAACATGTACAAATGTTTCCAGGACAGTGCCTTTGATAGCAATTTTATTATTTTAAATATGGTTTGTTAGCAAAATGTGTCAATTGCCTATTTTTTGGGGGGGTGGCAAGGCTGAGTTACTGTTCTGGCAAAAACAAGAATATATTACTATTGTTACTCTCCTTTTTTGCATCCTGCCTGTTGTTCATTTTCTTATCTCTAGACTGTTTTATGTTTGTGCAGGGGGTAATACTGAGTGGCTACCCTTTCTGTTTTATCTGGGACGTTATTTGTTGTAGTTATGTGATACTTATGTATATTATCCTTCTGGTTGTCTTTTAGGACACCTAGGAGTTTGCCACCCAAGCATGTCAATCCTCGAAGACCCCTCCCCCCTTCACTGATGCTGAGAATCAGGTCATAGTGGATGCCTTCAGGCAAAATGGTGCCTTCCAGCTTGAAAGGGAAGGGGGAAATATGGCATGCAGAATGTAAATTTAGCATCAGATTGTGGATGATGTGAATGCTGTGTGTAGCCACAGCAGGGCATATGAGCAGGTGCATCACAGGGCCACTAACATGATCACATCTGCACAAAGGAGAGCAGCTGCAGTGGGCCATGACCAGATGATTACCAGGGGAGGGCCTGCTATGGAGCCACCACTAATACCAAATGAAGAGATCCTGGCCATATCAGGGATCCAGACAGCTCCCAGTAAAGGACAATACAGCATGTGCTGGATGTCTGCACAACAGTTTCAGGGACAGCCAGCACACCCAAGGAGGAGCTTTCCTGTTGGCTTTGGTATCTCAACAATCGAATACTGTTGTATAGTAAAACAATTGAAATCAATATGTTACTTCTGTGTTACATGAATTCTTTGGGGGGGTTGAATATTGCTAAAATTATTAGCTTAGCTTGGAGTTGTCAGCCACATTCTTAAAAGTGTCAAGATGGTGGTGGCTCATGTGGCAGCAGCTTCACTGGGTCCTGTTTTGCACTTTTACTTTCTTTTTGCTTTCTTTTGGTTCTGTTGATTGGCTGGTCCTTTTTTGTTTGGTCGAGTATGCTGGTGTCTGCAGCAGTGGTGTCCATGAAGTTCATGATGTGTGGACTGCTAAAATGTAGTTTTTTTGCTACTTGGACCAGAATGAATGGAAGTTGGGCCTTCAGTGGTAAGTCGGGGCTGGATGTAGATCTGGAGGCTGTAACATTGTCTACCAGTGAGATTTTTTGATTGGACTATTCCTTTGAATTTGAGTGAACCAGAATGTATTTTTGGACACTGATGATGGCTTTTCGGGTTCATAATGGTGATGGTAACTGTGTGAATGGTGAAGATATAGGAAGAAAGGAAGGATCGTTTGACTGGCTGTGGCCATTTAGGTCTGGACAGCAGATACATGGCTTATGGTGTCGGTGGGATCGGCCTGGGCTTTGGATGTTTCTGGTGATAGAATGGGAGATGTGGTGGTTGAAACTTCTTTGCCTTCAGTGGTTTTGAAAGGTCCGGACTACTTTTTGCCTGTTGCCTGTGCTGGAGGGAGAGTTGCTGTGGTAAAATGCTTCTATGTCTTCAGTTGGCTCATTACTGTTGTTGTTAACGTGTCTTTTTTTGTATTTCTTGTTTTATGTTTTTGAGCTTCGAGGAATGAAATTTCATTCATCTATACACTTGTGTATGGGTTGAATGACAATAAAGTTATTTCTGATTCTGATTCTGATTCTGTTGAAAGTATAGTTAATGGACCTATAAAGGGGTAAAAGTATTACCCCATTTGTTACTGTTAATTGTGATGATGTTGCCATACCTTTTGCTCAACTGCTTCCAGGACCATCTGGATTGCAGTGAAGAATCTCACCTGCAGATGGTAAGCCAAACATTTTTATGACAGTACTGCTGAGCAATTTAAAAAAATATTTTAGTGTGTGCTGTTGATGTCAGGCCTGTTGTGTGCATTGCTGTACTGCCTGCAATAGTGGCACCGCCATTAGTTTGTTAGTATATACTGGACTAGAGTAGTGCAGGTATTATTTTTTTTTCTGTGTTTATTACTTTTTATCACAGGTGATCATGACAGTGGAGGTGTGGTCCCTCTGCCACCAATGTCAGTGTATCAGCAGACTCTGATGATGACCCCTCTGAAGAGGGTGCAGAGGTTGAATCTGATACTGAGGTTGACATACAGCCATCCCCTTAAATTCCATCGGGCACAGCCAGTAGGCCTACACCTACCCATTCCAGTAACCCCATAGATATTGGGCAGGTGGAAAATGATGCCATTGATCAAGGAAGTATGGTTACTTTGCCTTCAGTGTCTGTTGAGTCTGTCCATAGCCAAAGCATGGGTGAAGTGTCACACAGGTGGGTTGATGGAGTACTCACAGGAGGCTTGCTGTTCCACCTCCACCTGGTGCAAGTGTCTCATCCCATGCCACTCAATGTTATGTTTACATCCATTACAGAGGAACAAGCACATTCCAATAGATGCTCCAGACAAATGCTCCGGAATGTAGACGTGGTACAGGCTGACATGCATGACTGCCTCTACCATGTTGTGATTCAATAGATCAGATGAATGACTTGTCTGTGATAGAATGAGAGGTATCTGCCATGAAACAAGCATTGTCTGTGATGGAACATCTGCTGGGAGAGGAATGGCATCCTCGTGGGTGTAGGTCAGTCACATCATGTACTGTTAGCCAACGTGGCCGTGCCCGATCATGCTCCAATAGCGGCAGTACTTCCACTGTTCCATCAGTGAGTATGCTGTCCACACCCAGACATGGCAGGCCACTGGGTCATGGCCCTGGGCATCCCCCTGTAGGGAGCTCATCCAGCAGACATCAGTCATGTTCAGGCAGCAGCAGTACATCTGACTATGGGCATGACATGTCAGTGCGACCACTGGTAGGGCCAGTTCTTGTGGTCAGGGATGATAGCAATGAACTGGCACCTCTACCATGTATGGCTGACATCTTTCAGACATACCAAAATGTAGTGCCAGCACAGAGCTTGGCTGTGTCCATGCAGACACTCACACACCAGTTTCACCTGCAAGACCCCTACAGACACACTTAACACTTACATGGTTCAGCTGTGCAACTTAAAACTCATTTTGTCACTGGCCATTTGTTGGTTTATCCAAATGTCTGCCTGCTTCTCTTTCTTACTCACACATATTCACAGAACTTTTTGTGTCAGCCTAGACATCCTGCCCTCCCCCGACACACAACACTCTGTGCAAGTGATGATAACTGTGCCATAGCCCTGTTTTCACTCTTTTGGATTCAGGGATATATACGCTTTGTGTCTGATGCTCGGGGTGCATAGCTGACTTAAAATGCTTAATATATCTGCATTTGTGGTGTTGAAATGGTAATTTTACTTTTGACTTATATTGGCCTTGGAAAGTTACACATTTGACAGCATCAAAATTTCCCAACTTTATTGTGAATTATCTTGTGAGGGTTATGAAGTCAGAAACTGCAATGTGTATCGTAACTTCTGTCTTTAATAGTTTTCCAGTGCAAATGTATGGTGCAAAACTGAGGGCATGCAGTGATCATCAGTACTTTTGCAAGGTATGAATGTGTGAATCTTTGATGTCTGAGTCCTTCTACTTAATAATGGACATATATAGTTCATGTAAGTCTCTGCCTTCACAAGTTAAGATAATTTCTGTAACAATCTGCCACCTTTTACATGCTTATAGTACCAATTACTGAAATACAAGGATATGCCACTCATTCAAATTATTACACAATACACTGCAGGTTCAAGACTTGCCTTGTAAATGCAGCAGTTGACATGGTTTTAGTTCACGGCCTACTCTCTCTAATGCAAGCAGTACACTGCCAATACATGAGGAGGTACAGGTTGTGTGAGTTGCCTGGCATCAATGTAACTGTATGTATGAGTGTAGGAGAAAGATTTTAGTCCCTAGGTGGTGAGCGAATGTGCTATGCATTGTCTCTTAGCCAAAACAAGGGCGCACTGAGCATGCCTACATCTGCTTACAACCACAGCAGCTGGTAGCTCCCCCCTCTGACTCCTCATCTGCCTGTGGCTGTGGTGACCTTGACATTGGTGGTGGGGTGTGTGCCCTTTCCCCTTGCTGATCCTGCTGAAGCTGTTTTCTCTGGATGATGTTGTATACTCTGAATATTTCCATACATGTCTGTGGATTGTACTGCAGGGCTCCCCCAGATGTACCTAGACACTGGAACCATGCCTTCAGCAGCCCAAATACACATTCTATTATATTTCTGGTTTGAGCGTGTGCCTCATTTTGGCGTTGCTCTGTGGGTGTGTGTGCATTTCTGATGGGTGTCATCAGTCATGGTTCCAGTGCATAGCCTGCATTCCCCAGTAAAGGACACTGTGGGATATCCCCTTTTGGAAAACATCTGGTACAGTTGGGAGGCATGCCAGATATGTGAGTCATGGTAACTGCTTGGGTTGCCAGAATACTCATTCAAGATGATTCCCTCGGCATTACACACAACTTAGCAGTTGACAGAGTGGTAGCCCTTTCTGATTATGTAGAGCCTAACCTGTTCACTGGGTGGTGCCTTAATTTCTATATGTGTGCAATTTATGGCACCCAGTACTTCAGGGTAGTGTGCTGCATGGTAGAACTTATGCATATTTCCTGCCCTCTCCTCAGAACTATGGGGAAAATATATGTGGTCACTGGCATGTTGGAGCATAGCATTCAGGAACTGATGGAGAATCCCAGAAGCTGATTCCTGTTGGTCTCTGAAAGGTAGTTGTAGCAAAGATTCTCAGTGCTACACATACGTTTGTCACCACTGGGATGGGTACCCTCTGTTGGCCCTGAACTGCAGAGTTTGCAGAGTTCCTGTAATGTGTCCCTATCCACCCTGTAGTGCTCTACAATTTCCACATCATGTAGATTGTGAAAAGTTAAACAGGGCCTCAAAACTCTTCTCCTTTTTGGCCTAGGCCTATTGGCAGCAGCAACTGCATTGGCTTCAGCCTGTAGCACATACAAATGAATTAAAGCAGCAACAGCTCCTAACATTCTTTCCTTGTAGACTCCTTTCAGTGACTGTATTCCAAAAGGTTTTGGAATTCACAGGAAAAAAACAGCACTGCATCTACACAGTTGCTTTATAGCTTGTTGAATAGCTCCAACATGTTGGATTGGTTGATTAGCATGTGATTCAACTGTGTATGCTGTAATTAGCATGCCACGGTGTTTAATTTGTCTGGGCAGTGGCAGACACCTACCTCTACACGGCACTTACCGAATCTAAAACTCATTGCTACCATGTAGGATTTATTAGCACACAAGCAGAAAAAGCTGGGCAAACAGGATATTGGCAAGTTAAGTCTCCAGGAGTAGAGTTAGTATGGTAAACCAAGAAGACTCATTACACACGTTGTCCAACATGATTCTGGGACTCACAACCTAGCTTTGCATTCTGAATTTTTTTACAAAACTGTGGTACATACTTTGTATTTTAACTACAAATTATGTGCAATCATTTTTATAATATTTAAAATGTAGCTGGATGAGAAAACATCGCCAGTGTTAAGGACTGAAGTGTAGTAGAATACCTGCACAGAATCTGAAGTAAAATTTCAAAGTCTGTGCTGCTGTCTTTATTTCTGGATCAGGGGACAGATTTTAGCGCACAGTAAAAAGGCTGAACTAATGAGATTCATGACAGAATATGCCCATACATGTCAGCCATAATGAAAATGCATAACAGCAGCCTGGCATAAATCAAGCCTATGTGAATGGTTAATATACTTGGCTGCTATTTTCCATCAGCCAGATGACATCAAACAGTATCATTACTTTAGTTC
The DNA here is from genome assembly GCF_019279795.1 of Protopterus annectens. Classification (NCBI taxonomy): domain Eukaryota; kingdom Metazoa; phylum Chordata; order Ceratodontiformes; family Protopteridae; genus Protopterus; species Protopterus annectens. The sequence goes on from NC_056728.1 coordinate 394,353,501, forward strand.
CTACAGGAAAATGCAGCACTTGATTTGTATCTCATGCAATAGATGTCACATAGCAACACTGAAAACAGCAGCCCATGAAGGCAAGAAAGTACAAACTATAAAAAGATGAAAACGCAAAGCTTCTGTTTTCCCTTGTCCACTTTTTCTGTAAGCAATCAGGCAAGAGTTTGCAGCTGCTCTCCACACCATTCATAGCTCCTCTCTATCATCCATTTGATAAAATGCACTTAAATTGTTTGGCTGGAGAGCAGTTCATTCTATGCCACCTGTATTAATAGTGTTCAACAGTTTGCAGGAGTTGAAGTAATATTTCACAACTTCTCACTTTTATCTAAAGAAATGTAGCATTACAAATTACAGTTATGTTACTACCCTACTCATCCTGTATGCATTTCCTTACTTCCTTGAAGAGAGATTACCTGGTCGAGCTCATCAACGAGATTATAGCCGAGGTCAATTTAAAAAGAGAAATCAACTATTTTAGGCCTTTATTGGCTATCCATCGTCCTGGTCCTATAGATGGGTTAGACAACTTGGAGAGTGGAAGAATTGACCATTCTTCTTTGGAGTCTAAGTGTGCTACTACTGAGGTCATTGAACCAAGTGACCTGTCAAACAGAGGTTTAAATATGTGCTTTCACTCTGAAACTCAATCTAATACTTTAACTCCATTCTTAAATAGTGTTGTGTCATTCACCACTATATATACTAAATTGAGTTCTGAATGCATCAACATTTTGAATAAAAATTGGAATTTATTGAAAAATAATACTTTTTTAATAAAAAAACTTGGTCACAAACCGAATGTCACCTTTAAGCGTGGACTGAATTTAAAAGATTCTTTGAAATTTCAGCCAGACTCACTGAGAAAATTAACAGGGATGTTCAAGTGTGAGGCATGTAATATGTGCAAACACGTAATGACCAGTAGCACATTTACTTTGGATAAAGTTTTATACAAAATAAATGGCAAATTTAATTGTAATTCTAAGGGGATAATTTACCTGGCTAAATGTGTACTATGTACTGCCTTTTACGTCGGTAAAACCGAGCGTAGGCTCAGAGACAGGATATATGAACACATCTATGCTGTTAACCATCAAAAGACCGAGAACGCACTAGCAAAACATATTTTGAGTTTTCCTGATCATTATTTTAAATTTTTGATTATTGACGGATTAAAAATTAATCCTAGAGGAGGACCTTATTCACTAAAGTTGCTTGAACTGGAATTAAAATGGCAAATTAAATTGAATGCAGGTAATTATCCAGGCTTAAATGAAGCTTCATCAATAGGAGTTTTACTGAAATTAAAGAGTTTGGCGAGATAATAAGGGCTGACTTAATATTAAAAATTTAAACTACTACTTGAATTTATACTATGTAGGTTATAAACCAAACTTATACATATACAACACCTATTGATTCCCTTTGGGTATTAATATTTAATTTTTGAATTTGGTTAAGTATATATACATGTTATTGGAAGTTTGACTGTTTAACAATTAATTATACATGACAGGTATTTATATATTTAGCCATCATATTGAAGTTTTAACATGTACAACTCATACTATTTAGTCTTAATTAAAAATGATAGGCGTTTATATTTGCATTTACATATACAAAGAAAGTATTGTTATCATTGAGATTTTATACAATTGGTCGAAGTTCTTTGACAGATTTTATTACATAACTGGTTTCAGGTCATAGTGCATCAGTTTTTGTATTACTTCTTAGTTGACAGGTATACTTTTTTGTTTGTATACCTTTAAGAAGATGTTGAAGGTTTTAAGTTTTATTAATCTTAATTAATTGAATTATTGTTTAATTTTTGCGCCTTTTCTTGTATAAAAAGAAAAGTGTTGTATAATGTTTTTTATTCTGAGGAAGGCTGTTGTAGTGAGAGCCGAAAAGTGCTTAAATAAATTTGTTCATATACCTGGTGTTCCTGTGTCGACTATTGTGGATTTATCTCTTTGTGTTTATGCATTTCCTTACCTCAGAACCAATGTTGTGTCTTTCAGCTTTTAGGGGGTTGCCACAGCAGAACTCTGGTCCGCTAATGATTGGCAGTTGATTTTTTTGTACCGAGTTGCCAGCCCTGACACACAACCTTCAACAAAAGTACGCCCATTCACATATGTCTCCATGCAGAAGATGCTCTAGCTGAGAATCGAACCGGACAGCATCTCACTGTGAGGCAACAATGCTACCATAGCACCACCATGAACTTTGCTTATACTTCTCCGCCAAATCCTGTCGCACCCCCGAAAAACTAATTCACCAAAGAAGAGAACAGTTTAACAAGCACATTAATAACAATTATAACATTAATAACAATAATAACAATAACTGCACTGAGAAAAATTAAATGTGCTTAACATCTGAGAACACAGCCAATCCTTGCAGGATATGGTAGCTTAGCTGTGTCTGTCTCCATTCCAAGCACTTTAACTTTCAGACCTGCCACACAGCTGAACTGAAGTGAAAGGCAAAGTTTCCGTGGAAAAGAAACTTTGTGTTTGTAAATGACTTGTGAGTAAGTGTAATGAAACAATGATAACTGAAAGCAGAAAAATGAAAACACTTGAAAACCAGGTGGATGCAAAACAGAAAAGCATTGTTAAAATAGAAACTTGCTGCAGCAAACCTAGGTCATAATTACAGGAATAATACAGCAAATATTAAAAAATTAATGGCCATCTTTTGAGAATCATTTGATGAAGGATATTATGAGTCCCACATCAGCTAACAATCTAGAAAATGAACATATTCATAGAAGGGCAAGCCCAGGAATTTGTAACATGTGCTGAAGGCCATGGCTTCTTATAGAAACTAGGAATGACTGATACACAAAAGTCATAGATATAATGGAATCCACTGGTGTAAACAGCAACTAAAATGGTAGAAGACTTTGCAAAGGATCTCTATAGGTGCAGACAGGAGAGGGAACTTTGTAAGGTAGGAAGTGAGCAAGCTGGGCTATTCTCCCATTTGCATGCAACCAGACAGATTAAACATATGGCACAGTATTAAGAAACTGTAACTTCCATACAAACAAGAGATGAACGGATTCATTAAACACCTAAATCAAATTAATTCAGTAAAAGTAATATCAGATTTAGAGAAAGTTTTCTCTGAAAAGGAAATGAAATGTGAAGCTGATAAAGTTAAGACGGAACTCTGCAACAAGGTCCAGAAAGTCACTCTACGTTGCCTAAAATATCCATCTCACAAGCAGTCCATTTCAGATGGCACCACAAACTAAAGGGTATCATAAATAAAGTTAGCCAAACTAAGCAACATTTGTTTTCACTTATGGTTTGGAAGGGCAAGGATAGAAGATTCTCATCATAGCATGAGAAATGGCACAGATGTAACAGTGACAGAGATGTTGTTAGCAAGCAGCTTTTTCTTCGGAGAAGTCAAGGCAGAGTAAATCTTGGTCAGAATTATTCTTGGGAGATTCTGTCTGTGCTGGTGAGCAGTGCTGGATGCTGGACTGTAACTTAATTGTTCGGCAAGTTCTAAGATGAGACATAGAGCACAAGGAAACTTCATTTCCTCTCTGGAATTTCTTGAAGTCTGTGTGCATATGCTACAGTATATCCCCAAAGGCTGAAAAGCAAGCTGGCCTGCCTTTGTATTCTATTCCTGGTCAGAATGAGCACCTTCCATGGTAAAACAGTAGCCTGTCATGCCCATGTATTCTGTTCCCTGACAGAGTGAGCTACCAGCAAACAGCAGGTCAGTAAATTTTCATGCCTTTGTGCTCTTTCCCCTGTCCAGGTCACATCCCACAGTAGGACAGTAACATTTCATGCTCTTCGGCTACATTACCTCACCCACTCCACTGTCTACTATACGTCCCTTTTACCTCTATAAACCTAAGTGTGCATCCTGCAGTCCTAGAGGCACATAACCAGTTGTCTTGTTTTCTTTCAGTATGGCTGTATGGAAGTAGAATTTTTTATCCACTTAATTCCTATAATAATCTTGCTCATCATAACACACTTTCCCACAGTATGGTCACCACACATTTTATTAAGCTAAAATGGACCTTGTAGCATGGTGATTATTTTAGTTGGTTAAGTTAGCAGAATCGTCTCTGAATTATTGCCGTAAGGCATTGTATTACTGTCCATAGTTAGTGTTACTATGACCAGCACTTCAAGTTCTTCAGCTAGGAGGCCATGTGAACAGTGTACTCATGCACAGACACTAACATTCCACCTATCAGTACTACTAATACTTTCTATCTTGCACCCTTATTGGCTGATGGTGTACATCACCTGATGTCTATAACATGCAGTCATGTATTGTAACCTCTCATTCCTTTTCTACAGCTCTATTGAACTATTTCACCAACTATTTAACAGTTACCCTATGCTGCTACTTTTGTATAAAAAAAGTGTTTTTTTATTACTGTTTTACAAACTATACTGATGTAGTCTATCATTGTTAATCTTTTCTTATTATATTTACTTTGTATTCCTATGAGATAATCTTTAATGTAAATGTGCAATGTGTACTATGTATTTGTATTTTTCTAGAGCTTTTCTCCCCAGGAATCCATTGAAAATGGCTCCTTGTGGCCCAATTGGACTATCCTGGCAAATGAACTGCAAATAAATAAATTGTACATGGGGCTACCATTTTTCTCTTTGTTGTGACCTGTTAAGTGGGCATGGCTTCTTCAGGCACTGGATTCATCAAGGTTTCTCCCTGTGCAGCTAGGAGAATAAAAATTGTCACTCTTTGCTTCATAGGAACTACACACAATCATAACATGTCAGTGAAGCATTTCCCAAAAATAGGAAAAATAGGTTTACTTCAACAATACAATTTGATGAATTAAATCATAAGTTATAGTCCAAAAATGTAGTTTAGCATTTCTGTCCAGTTCTGATGACGTTTCTGCTTTGAATGCTATATGGACAAAAGTGCTTAACAGGCTTTTGGACAACTTATGCTTTAATGCATAAATTGTACTGATTTTAGAGATGTGCTTCACTAACATGTTTTGATTGTGTAAGGTTCTTGGTTTAGACCACCAGCATGGAGAAGCATACATTGACAGTAGTTCTTCATAGAAATTATGGGCAGTACCTTTTGAGGAATTATGATAGCCTCATGTATAAGACTGATGCCTTACAGCAATTTACCAGTGTAGTAAGTGGCATCACTAGCATCAACTGCTCATGTTAGCAAGGAGGCACAGATACAGCAACCTATAGAAGCACCACTTCAACCTGCTCTGCTAACGGGAGGCATGTTAAGGAAATAAAGCACTCGTTTGCACAGTATTTTCTGAATATTGTCCATTGCTGACATTAAGTTCTTTTGGCAGTGGTAACCTGTATTGATTACTGTATGTTTTATACATTGATATGGCAGAGGAGATTGCCATAAACTGGAAAGAAGGCCTTGTGAGAAGTGACAGATTCTCCAGGCTGCAGGGAGGTGTATTATGTAGATATCTATATTGTAAAATTGAAATCCAGGTTATTGTACACGTGTAGTAATGTGTTATATATTTTCTCTTTTTGTTCCCTCTTCCTAAAGGCTTAGCTGTGGTGCAGAACACAGAATAGTGGCAGCCACAGATGTGGTGCAGGGCATGGAGCAGTGGCAATGACAACTGTGGTGCAGGGCATGGGGCAATGGCAGCCAGAGCTGTGGTGCAAGGCATGAAGGAGTGGCAACCACAACTGTGGTGCAGGGAATGGAGCAGCAGTGGCAGCCACAGCTGTGGATGGAGCAGTGGCAGCCCCAGCTGTGGTGGAGGGTATGGAGAAGTGGCATCCACCTAGGAATGCATCAGCTGATAAGCTTACCACCAGATCACCAGCAAGTAAAGGTCTGCTTCTCTACAGGAGACAAAATATCACCTAGTTGAAGGTGACTTGATGGCATGAAGGGCTTCCCTGGATTACCTGCATCAGATCTGGTGGTTGCCACATCCAAGGTGAGGCAGTAGCAGGACCTTGGAACTTCTCCTTGTGTAGCTAATTGAGTTATATGGCCAGCCATCCTCATTCTGATGCAGGACCTGCCCACAATATCAGACATGGAGGTGACTGACATCCAGACAGGTTCTCCCCTGTACCATTCATATGGGCTCTTGATAACTACCATATTCCTTGTCATGGTATTCCCTTCATTCTGTGTCACTACCCATACCATGTTTGTAGTCCAGTCCTTCCCATAAACCAATGTTATCCTTCTGTCTGTCTCTGTTTCACTACTCTTGTCCCCACTTTCATGCCCATACCTCTCTTGTCTGTATCTATTTAATTTTTGTGTTTGTGTCTCTGCACCTGACACCTTCCACATTTTCTCCTTCTTCCCTGTAAATTCTCCCTGCTGTCATCACTCACTCACTCACTCACTCACTCACTCACTCACTCACTCACTCACTCACTCATTCACTGTCTTACAAGTTGCATCTGACTCCAAATGTGACCCTACAGACAGCCACCACTGCCCACAACCCTTCTTCAAAATCTTCAGATTACCCTTATGTATGTGGTTTTATGTTTGCTCTGACCCCATTTTTGGCTTTCCTATGTCTTCCCTTCCTCCCCATTAACATTCATGACTGATTTGGCACTGTGCACGCCCTCTGTGGGGTGCTCGCAGTGTCCATGCTGCAGTTATGAGGTGCTCAGGCATGATACCTCATTGTGCGTCTGACATCAGTCACATGATCACAAGTAGCACAGCTACTTCAGTAGCATGATTGATGCCATCAGCACAGCTTCAGTAATTTACTATGTAGCCCTTTCCCCCTGCTAGCTGGTGCTATGCTGGTCCAGATACATAGTTATGCAGCATCGGGCCAAGTCTCTGTAAAACATCTGTGATGTTTATTGCATCACAGTTAAGTTACTAATGTTTCTGAATACCTCCCAAAGCCTTTTACTATGACTCTTTTTTAAATTATCCTCCTTAAATATAGGGACTATTTTGGTCTACCAACAGCGAAGTTATACTTTGAAATCTCATCACGCTCTTCTGCTAATAAGCAGCATCATGAATATATACAAAATGCTACATTATTCTTTTTAAATTCCATTGAATGCTAACTGATCAGTCTCAAACTATATTACCTGCTCTGAGAATGAAAAGTTTTCTTGCCTGATTTTGTAAATTAGTTCATTTGTATAAAATTAAAATCACAAGAAAACTCAAAATTACTTGAAGTTAAGTAACATTTTGTACTTTGTTTCACTGATATTGATTTGATTGCCTCCAATTTAGAACAGACAAGTTAAGAAGACTGAATCAAGGCCACAACAAAAACATCCAGGGCACATTATGAAAATTAGAAAACAGTGATGGATAATAAAATATCAAAAAATATACTTGACAGCAATTTCCAGGTTTTACCTGCAACACTCCAATATAAATCCTTTTGTTTTCTTCACCCCTTTCATGTGCAATTCACTACACTGCAGACTGAGAGCTGAGCCTAGTTGGGACATTTCAAGATGGCCCCTAAATCTGCCTTTTCCATAGAACTTACTCATAGGGGTAGGATTTATAAGGTATGGATTTTTGTATTGTAAAATCCTACCTGCATCTATACTAGTCATAATTTTTAGTATAGGAATTTAAGTATAGGAATCAAACATTGTATGCATTTTATGTTTACTTTTGTAAGCTTCTTTATTTTAATAGTATCAAGTTGAAGCTTTGGTTTGCTAATAAAAAGGAATAACTAACTGATTTCAAAGATAAATAGAAAGTCTAGTACAGATAAGCATGCTAATTACAGCTATTGCGGACTATAACAGACTGTTTCTCTGCCTCCAGGAATGCACAAATGTCAACTATTATGTTTATTATCTTTAAAATTGGCACAAGCGCTGAACTGTTGGAAAACACACTGTTGCACTTGGTAACATATCTAATATTTTTTTATTTATTTCATTTTATTTTACATTTGTTGATCGGGATAGTCTGTCTGGGTGTGAGCCCATTTTCAGCGGAGGCCCAGGGAAAAAAGCTCCAATAAAACAAGAACAACATTGACAGGTATATTGTTGGTTTTACATAGAACTTGAAATATCTAGAGACAATAAAGAAAGTACAATATACAATAGGCAATTTAGTGAAAAGGAGAAAGTTATTACAATATAGTAAATTCATACACATATATATATATATATATATATATATATATATATTTTTTTGCAGGGTCCCATCTTTAGTTGATCATTGAGTATACTTTTAATATGTGTATACATGTATAACCTACAAAAAGAATTTTTTTTTTGACGGCAGGGGTCCATCTTTAGTTGATCATTTGAGTATACTTTAATATGTGTACATATGTATAACCTTACAAAAGAAAAGAAATTATTAAATTATACTTTTATTGTAGGTAGGTGATAGGTGATGTTAAGTGGGAATGGGGTATACATGGAGACTACAAAATTTACGGGATGAAATTTGATGTGGGCTTATGTGGTATTAACCTGGCTTGGTGCAGGAGCAGAGCCAGTATTTTACGTAAGCCGATATGTGCTTATAAAGACCTTTGCACAAGCTGCTACTTGCTTCTCAATCTTTCTCAAGCCATTCAGATGGTCCAGAAGCCATTTCCCAGCTAAGGCATACAGTATAGCCATGGAGGGCTATAGTGGACTATGTCACCTGATTTGCAGAAAAAAGTGTTAAGAAATTTGAAGGTAACAGAAGCAATGTTCTTTCAGCAAACAAAGATTTGCAATTCATGGCTTCACTAAATTGAATGTTATTAAGATAAGAGGTACTCACCAGCAGCATTCGTTTACACTTATTTTTCTTGGTACCTACTGTCACTCTTCATGATCTAGTAAAGCTAACATACCATACATATGGTTAGTTACAAGGCTATATTTCTTGGCTCTTCGTATCATGAATGGCAGTGAGGGTTTTTAAAATAAGCATATAAAGCACTGATAAACTATTTTTCATTCATTGCCATGGAAAAAGTTCAACCTCTCCTGTCATGCAGTCAGCATAAGACAGAGAGCTAATGTTGGATGGGATTGTAGCCTATTGAAGAATACATGCACGCATGCGAGCACATACATGCAGACAAAAATGTATGTGCACATGCACAAACACACAATGCGTGCGCACACACACAAATGCATTAGCACATGCACGAACACACACGCATGCACACATACACAGATGCATGTGCAATGCATAAACACACACACAAGCACACGTGCACACACACACAAATGTATGAGGACATGCACAAACACATGCATGCACACACATACAAATGCATAAATACATGCATAAACACACACAATAACCACACATGCACACACACAAAGGCATGCACAGATGCACACACAGAGCTTCAAGAATAACCAGTTTTCCTATATCAGCATATCTTTGGCATGTGAGAAGAAACAGGAAATACCAGTGAAAGTCCATACAGACACAGATAAGACATGGATTCCATACAAAGGACACCACAGCCAGGAAATGAATCAGAGTACCAAGCACTGTGAGGTGGTAATAAGCATGCCTAATATCATTGTTTGTAAGCTGAGCACTACACAAAAATAGCAGCTCTTTGTACAATATTCTTCTTAATTTCCACATTATTGTAGCCAGCAAGTCACATAACTACAAGTCAACTAGACATACACAAACAACTGCTATAAATAGCTCTAAGGAATTGTTTCTCATTCTCACTGTAAGCAGAAATGGCATTTAAGAAATTTAAAAGTGATGCACACCCTTTTCTCTCAGCAAACTCACACTTGTACTTTAGATCACAGCTAACTCCATTGGTCCTCCACTGACAGACACTTATAACTGTGAGTCCTGTGTACTAGTTGCATTTTTATCCACCATTTCAATCCAGACAATCAGGAGCTGCCAGAAGGTATAGTAGAGCCAAACATCACATGGATTGCAGCTATGTTGGCATTTGTGGTTTGCAGAAATAGACTTTTAAGCTCTTGTTCTACTGCCCAAGCTGTATCACAGAGGTAGTTATGCTATCTGGCATGTGCAGACAAGATGATATAATAATACATTGTGTGATATAGAAAAGGCTGTAAAGCATGCTGTTACACATGTAATTTTCCATCTCTAGCAATTCCTTCTAGAGTTTACACAGCGTGTTACAATAAAGATTAAAAGTCTGGCTTATGGTATGTTTTGCAAGCACTAATTAACAAAATACTAATTTTTGCACCTGGTATAACCAACATCTAGTGGTAAAAAATGTAACACAAAAAATGTCAATGCTTTGGTAGCAGACAATATCTAGGCAACTGTGTTGTATAAAGACTGGACAAGGCCCATTTATAGAGCATACTGTAGGAGAAAATTTCTACATATCTAATATACTGGCAGTTACATATTGATTTCTATTCTCTGTGGTTGGTATTACCCAGAATTAGGGACAGGGACCACAAAAAGCATGGCTGTACTAGTTTGAATCATTTCTAAATAAAGTATAATAATGATAAAGTACCAACACCGATCTGTACAATGGACAGAATCACATAAAGTTATAGGCACTACTACTCACAAGATGTTGTAAATTCAAAGAAACTAAAAGTATATGTTGTGTCTTTCGGCATTTCCCGGTTAGGGGTCGCCACAGTGGAACTCCAGTCCGCTAATGATTGGCAGTAGATTTTTATGTGCTGAGTTGCCAGCCCTGACACACACCCTTCAACAAAGGTACGTCCATTCACACATGTCTCCACACAGAAGATGCTCTAGCTGAGAATCGAACAGGACAACGTATACAGTTTATACAACAGCGTTCCCTGCACTCAGTGACTAATATTAGGAATAGTGCAATTATATAAACATCAAGAGATTTTAGAACCAAGAAGCAGAGTAACTGTGAATGAGTCCTGAAAGAAGTTAGCATAGTAAGGTGAGAATCAGGCAGTCGTGCCCATATCATATAGATATGTAAAAAATATAATGAACTGTTGAAAGGGTCCACCAGAATGTTTACATTGTCTTTTCAGTATATGCAGGATAATATAACAACATTTGTGATATAGGTTAGACATTAAAACAGACTTATTCATATAAAGACAGCTATTTTTTTATTTTTGGCTTCAGACTAAAGTCTTGGAAATGCTTTTATATAAAACACAAAGTGCTTAAATATACTTCTAGCCCCTTAAAACTTCCTGAGTTCAGTCTAGAGAATGTAGTTATCACATAACAGCTACTCAAAGACATAGACTCTTTTTTACACAGCAGCTTCATTGTTATTCATTGTACAATGTATATTATTTATTTTCAGATTGCTGTGTGACATGTCATATATAAAACACAGGACATAATTAGTACAAATGCCTGTCCTTGCAATACTCAGACGTGCATATGTACTGCTGTGGGCCCCTTATACATCCCATATTAGAGCCACCAATTTTCCACACTAAACACCAACAATTTGCAGCTCACTCGTATCCATGTTCTGATCACTTGATTCTAGGTTCACAACTCTGCTTTAACTATCAAACATACCTGATTCATTATTTTTGAGGGAGCAATTTTATTTCCCACTTGATTGCTTTCTTCCTTTAGGGTGTATGAGGTGCCAGTCTGCTATTCTTACAAGGTAGTTAAATGAATAGAGCCACAGACAGACAGATGGACAGGCAGACAGGCATATTATTGCACAAACCTTATACAGCATTTTTTTGTTTGCAGGTAGACTGCACCATGGTTCAGTTTTGGTCATGAGTCAATAAAAAGATTGATACAATGAAGACCAATCACATTCATCAGTTATAAAGGGAATAAAGTAAATCAAAATTACACACAAAAATGAATGATCAAGCTTGTATGTAAAATGGTGGTACCAGCAGTGCTTGAAAATACAGCGTGTCAGCACAGCAGATGCAACTTTTCCTATCAGTTAATCTATTCATTAGTACAACATGTATCACATTTCTTCATGATGCAGAGAAATATATAAATAAGTATTAAATGCAAAATGGCAGAGAAAAATACAGGTACCATAAAGTGTGCAGCTGATAATAATGAAGGCAGACAACATCAAGATTACAAGTACAAGGAATTAAAGAAAGCAGACCAATAAATAGCACTTAGCTGCAATATACAAAAACAGTTGTTTCCATAATGTGTCCAGGCTGTTCTTAAAAATATCTAAACTAATGCTTGCTTTAATGTAATTGTAGTCTTATTCTATGCATCGGCTACTCTCTCAAAGAATGAATTAGTATACTTCTCATTCCTATAGTATCATCTATATAGGTTTTCTGATCATTCTCTGCTACTTTTCTATAACCTGAACCATTCCCAGAGGTAGTTGTCTCCAAATGCCCTATATACCTGAATAAGGTCTCCTATTAAATACTTATATGAGACACTGTACACGTTCAGATATTTTAGTCTTCAGAATAACTTAAATTTTCACTTCCATGGATGTCATTGGTATATTTCTGCTGTACTCTTTCCAGTTTACTCATTTGTTTTCTTATAACATTTCCATTTTGTTATTCCATACTCAAGTTTAGGTCTAATGTAACTAACAAACAATGACTTTATAATTTCTGATTTCCTAGACTTTATACATCTTTTTATACAAGTTATACTTCTATAGCTGTCATTAACCAATAGGTTGCCCTAACTAGAAAAACTCAAAGCTGGATCTACCTGTATACTCAGGTCCTTAAATGAGTCTACAGTTTCAATCACTGTGTGATGTTCACCTTTCAGTTTATGTCTCTCAAATCTCATATGCTTAGCTTTTTTATGTATTTATAAGCATATTATTCTCCTTTGCCCAAATGGTCAATTTAGTCAAGTTCTTTTGCAGGCATCCCCTGTCTGTAACATATGTAATCAGTTTACTCATTTTTAAGTCATCTGCATATAGACTGTAGAATGTCTCAGATGAAAAAGAAAGATCTGATAGAAAAACAAGTACTGGCCTAGGATACAGCCATGTGGGACACGCTGACAGTAACCTTGTATTTTACTTATACAATTGCTGCATTATACTTGCCACATCCTGTCTATAAGCCATGCAGCTAAACATCTTATTAGGAGTACATCTATACATAGTTGTTCTAATTTAGTGATCAGTGTTTTGTGTATAACCCTATCAAATGCTAAAGTTAAATCTACATACATTTTATCACATCACAATTTTTCATTCATAGCTGTTATTATATTGTTATTCAATATCATGTTACAGATGGTAATAGATCTATTTTCAACATGTGCATGCTGATATATAGTTTCAAGTCCCAACCTTTCCAATTCTGACAACAATCTATCCAATATAACCTTCTCCATTATTTTTCCGCAAAATGAAAGTAAACTTAGGGGTCTGTATGACTCTGGGTTTGTCCTGCTCACCTTTACCTTAATGATAGGTTTAACAAGTGCATGTCTCCAATCTTGAGGAATATCCCCATATTTATATCCCTTAGTAAATAACAGATATATTGGTACTGCAAGTTTATGACAAAATATTATTAGGTCATTATTATTAAATTCTATCTCCCCCCTGTGCTTTGGTTGGATCCAGTTTGTGTAGTTCTTTTTCAATATAATCTAATTTGATTTCAGTATCTGTGGTTACCTGGATGCCACTAGGACAATATATCACAACTTTGTGAAGCCAAACTGCTTTGCATAAGATTTTGCAAATATATCTGTCTGTCCAAGAATAAATTTTAGAATCTACACACAGTATATAATTTTGTATGTCTTTACTCTTACCACATTGTATGTATCTATAAAATGTTTTCCCATTTTACTCAATATCTTTATATAAATTTTCTTCAAATTTTTCTTGATCTTGTCTCACACTATGTTTAATTGGTTTGTCCAGTTTGTTTATTTCAGTTTTCAAAGTTGTAGTTCAACCTTTTTTTCCATTCTTATATTTTTTGTCTCTCTCTTTAATCAAGTATCATGTTCTTATGGAAATATATCCTCTCGAAGTTGATTCTGATACTAAACTTTTTGTTTTGATTTTTTTTTGCATTCAAACAATTTCTGTTTCAAAACTTTCCACATTCCTTTGGCAATTTTCTACTGAATGCATCACTCCAATTAGTTTTACATAGTGACTGGTTTGTTTCCATATAATCTGTTTTAATCTTCTGTGCATTGGTTTAGATTTCAGTTTGGAAGACTTATCTAGAAAAAAATTACCCTTTATAACCCTATGATCACTCCACATCAAAGTGGTATAACTTGACATGAAGTAACAGTAATTTATTTAGGAATACAATGTGTAATACGTTCCATTCCCTGGTAGGTTTTTACAATCGGAAGCAATTATTTTCCCTGAACATATGTTCTAGATAATTACAACTCCAAAAACCTCTCAAACAAAGGCAAACTTTAAAAATGAAAAAGTCGGCTAATCCAAGGAACCAACTGCTTAGTTAACAATAAATCAGATTTATTCATTAAAAGTAAGCACTTTCATCCATAAACAATTATATGAACTTCATCAGACATTACAAACAATATGCCATGCTAATTTCAATATACTGCTCGCAAATCAAGTCAAAAGGTGCATTTTAAACCAAAGGTTTTGGCCACTCAAAAACAATAGAAACAGTTAACTATATGTCCACATTTTAAGCCAAATAGCAACAATATTTTTGATGATGTTCTAATGCCTTTAAAAACATTTAAAAAATATTTTAAAAGAACTATATGCTGATATCATAAACTCATACTCGTAACCAATACAGGAACAGTCGTGAAGTGTGTTCTCTGTTTGTTGATTATACAATAAAACCATTACCAAAAATTCTTTGTTATTGTTAAAGTATCCTAAAACTAATTTTAGTGATGTAAAAAATGTATAACAAATGTTTATATATTTAAATCTAATTTTATAAAGCCACCCAATAAAATTCTTCTGGTTAAAACTTTCAGTTTTAAAAAATAATTTATGGAGCAGTATTCAATTATTCCATGCTAACTATAAGCATTTGAATAACTTGCAAGAACAGTCCCCTTTTCTCAAGTTGTACTGTCCACCCCCCCCCCCAAAATCCTTGCTTGGCTACTTCTATCACAGTATATCTAGAGGAATGACCTTCATTTGTTAAAACATGTTTAGCTAGTGCACTATATGTGTTCCCCTTCTTAATACTATACTCATGCTAATATAGTCTCTCCTTCATTTTGCGTTCATTATTGCCTATGTAAAAATACAGGCAAGACTGGCACAAGGCTAAATAGACTCCACCCCTGGTGTTACAATCAAATATACCTCTCAATCTATACTGTGACCCTCTAAGTTTAAAACTTTTTCCCACTCATATATACTTACATTGTGGACAAAATCCACAGTTTTTCATTCTAGGGGCTTTTACCTTGTTTATGTTTTTATCATTTGATTTCTCCAAAATGTCCTTGCTGTTTCTACCTCTCCTAAATGTAATGTTTTTTTAACCCCAATTTTATCTCTAATTGAAACATTTTCTTTCAATACAACCCAATTCTTGTTTAGAGCCCACCTAAGTCATCTATGATCACTGCTGTATGTAGGTATCAAATTTGCAGCATAAATATTAGTCTTTGTCTGATTACCCATCATATCACAATTCATTATCTGATCAGTGTTGTTAAATATAGCATTTGTGTCCATTTCCCCCTTAATATAGGTACATAAAATACGAGCACTTCACGAACAGTCTTGTATTGGTTACGAGTACAAGTTTATGATGTCAACACATTGTTCTTTTAAAAAGTTTTTTTAATGTTTTTGAAAGGTTTTATAACATCTTCAAAAAAAATTTTGCTATTTGAGTTAAAATGTGAATATGTTTTTAAGCTGTTTCTGTTGCTTTTGAATGGCCATAACCTTTGGTTTTAAATGTACCTTTTTTGATTTAAAAAAAGTGGGAGGGTTTACAATTGTGACATGCAAACAGCTGATTTGCAAGCGGTATATTTAAACCAGTATGGCATATTGTTTGTAATGTCTGATGAAGTTCATTTAATTGTTTATGGATGCAAGCACTGACTTTTAATGAATAAATATAGTTTATTGTTAATTAAGCAGTTGGTTCCTTGGATTAACTAACTCGTTTTTGTTTATATGCAGTAGATAATTCCTTTACTAATTTCATTGAAACAATATTATTCCAGTCTGTTTCTGGTAACTTAAAGCCCCCAGCCACTATTGCTATTCCCTGCTGTGTTTCATGCAACAAATGTATGAATTCCTCTAAGCCATCAGCACTTGACTTTGGTGGTCTATACACTCCAACAATTATTACATGTTCCAAGGTTGTCTTTATTGTCAAAGTTACACAATCTACAGTATTGTCATTATCACTGAACATGTAATAATCACAGGTCTCATAACAATCTTTAATCCCAGTCTTAACATCTCCACCTAATTTTTTGTTGGAATATTTGTTAAGGTAAAAACATTTATACTGTGACAAAACTGATTTCCAGTTATTGTACTTTAACTGTGTTTTATAAACAATAACAATAAGTATCTCAACCTTGTGGGAATGCAGCAAATTTTCCAATAAAAACTTTATTATTAATGCTCATAGCATTAACAACCATCACTTATGCATAAAATACTGCTATCTGTAAATTGTTTAATTTTCAACCTGGTAAAAATCCTGCCTTGTGTTTGTCAAGTGTTGAAAAATATCTTCTGCAAAAATTCTCTTCCCTGATCTTGACAAGTGTACGTCATCCTGTATAAACCATGCACCCAAAATTAGGCTAGGATGCTCAACACCTTTTCATTTTTAAAACAGGAAATTTTTTTCATTGAGGTATTTACTCCAAAAATCTTTTCATTCACAGTGACCTGACTCTCCTTTCTATATGTGATTCGTAAAATATACATCCTAGCTATGTGATCTAAGAGGGCTATAAATTCACTATTACTGATCAAAAAGTTCTTGTGGATGAGATCATTTGTACCAACATGAATAAAAAACAGATCTACACTTCCTAACATTCAGGCATTCAAAGATCTGTCTCATATCCTCAATTTTTGCTCCTGATAAGCATAACACTATCTGATGTTCATTTTATTCTCTGCAAATGTAAATATCAATTCCTTAGTCATTGACTCTCTAATTACAAGAATATCTTTTCTGACCAGATATGACAAATCTTCAATGTCTAATTCACTAATGTTTAATTGTTGCAAAGGAATGATTTTCACCACCATTAATCTTATTAATTCCACTGTTTTCATTGCTTATTACAATTGTAAGCATACATTTCTCATCCAGCTTTGTACATCCTCAGCTTGAGTCATATTGTCAGCTTCTGTTTTTGCCCTTTTTTTATTACAGTAATATTCTTCAGTCCTTCTACGTTCAGTTTAATTTATTCCTATTCACCTGCCCCTTAACTCTTTTTTCTACATTCTCTTTTGGAAAAATTATGCCTTTTTTTCTGTAGACTGAGGACTTTCTGGTAGAAAAATGCTATCATTCACTGTAATCTCTGTGTTACATAACAAAACAGTGCCCTTTTTAGTATGTATTCTATTTGCTTTATATGCATTAATCAATTTCTTTTTCTTCCTTGTCATTTGTTGTGAACTTTGTTCTTTCTTTTTCTATTTTCTTTCATTTGCTGAATTCCAAAGTCGCCAGTGATATTATCTTGTTCAATAGGGTGGAATTATCATTACTGGCAATAAACACTTCCTTTCCTAAATGTGTTCTACTTGCTCTTTACCAAACATTATTTATTCGATCAGTCCATTCATTAATATATGCAGCAACAGTTCTCCATGCTGTGCCGATTGCACAAGTGCAGTCATTGTCAGTAAGTCTAGATTTACTACTAATAATGGTAAGCAAATACTTTTGACATGAGGATCACAGACACCAGTGTTACCAGGTGCTATCTTTAAATATACTTAACATTTATTACACTGTACAAGATACTTGTGCTTTAGCAAATCCTTAATGGCATACTCATTTAATGAATCCCTTTTCAGATGTAAATAAATAAGGAATTCTAAAAGAAAATGATCATCAAAACCAGTTATCTTGGAATTCAAAGAGATTTTAAATCAACATCTGTTAGAGTCCTGCTGCTAGTAGAAGCCTTTTTTAATGATTGTTTGAGGTTATCTGCTGGCACAGAGGGACCTGAAGACCTAGACTTTGGGGAGGTTTTACTGGAATGCCAGGGTGGCAAAAGGGAAAACATTAAGGGGTATAAACTCAACCTGCTTTTAGGTTCATAGAATCCTAGGAGATTACTAGGCTAACAGTCCCAGGGCCCCTACAAGCCTATCCAAGTTCAACTTGTGTTCCCAAGGGTATCTGGTTCAAGCAAACACTAAAATCAGCACCTCTTGCCCCTGTCCAAGAAGGACACAGGTGGAACCCATGTGTGAATTTCCAGTTACCCATCCAATCGTACAAATTATGCTTAAATAGGGCCAATGATGGGCTTTGTTTAACATGAATAGGAAGCTTGTTCCAAAGGTAGGGCAACCTCTATAAGGCAAATCTGCCTCTCCAGCAAGTTGTGTTAATGGCACATATCGGGTTAAGGTCCTTTGAGTGAGTGACCCCATGTGTCATTTGACTTGTGAATGTGCAGTATTACCATTAAAAATGGGTCAGAGATTGCTCTATATGCATGGCACAGGTCGCCTCTGAGCAGCTTGTATGACACAGAGTAAAGTGACAATGATTTTAGTCTGCCTGCATAACACAGATCTTGAAGACCCTGAATATTCTTTGTGAGGAACCATTGTGGTCTCTCCAATTGCTGCTGGTGTTTGGAAATTAACATGCCAAAGGGAGTGTTATACTCTATTATTGGCCTGGTGAGGGAAGGGGGTTATAATCTCTATTTTTCTGGAGACAATGTCCTTACTTATGAGATGAGCAATATAAAATGTCCTTCTTACCACTGTGAATCCCACTCCATAAGGGGGGAGCCACCATGGACGCTGGGAACTACTGCCCCATTAGCCTGACGAGCCTAGTCTGCAAGGCCATGGAACGTATCATCATGGAACTTATAAACAAAGACATTGGTAATCTCCAAACTCTGGACCCCACCCAGTTCGGGTTTGTAAAAGGCAGATCATGTCTCTTAAACCTGATAGACTTCTTTGAAGCCGTCACCAAAGCCGTAGATAAGGGTAAGGTGGTTCAAACATCCTATCTAGATCTCCCCAAGGCTTTTGACACCATCCCCCACTCTGGAATTATAGATAAACTTACTAAACTAGGTATAAATCCCTATGTCACAAGATGGGTTGCCAACTGGCTCACTGACAGAACACACTGTGAAAGTAGCAGACTCCAAATCCGACTTCAGACCAGTGACAAGTGGAGTACCACAGGGTTCACTCCTGGGTCCTCTCCTGTTTGGTATCTACTTCTCTGAAGTACAGGCTAACACAGAAGGTCTTTGGCTAATGAAGTTTGTAGATGACTGCAAACTAGGAGCCATAATCAAAACTCCTAACGATGTGGACATCCTACAAAAGGGCCTCACTGAGACAGATGCCTGGTGTCAAAGCCATGGCCTCAAGCTCAATGCCAAAAAGTGTATTGTCATCCCCTTTGTTAAAAACTTTGTACCCATGAACTACAACATAGGCGGTAGTATAATTAACACCAAAAGTGTGATAAGAGACCTTGGGACACAGGTGGATAGTAGTCTCTCCTTTGATAATCGCATCATCACAGCAGTCAGGAAATCCTTCTACATGGCACACGTTATCATAAAAGGTTTCTCATCCAGAAGAAAAGAGGTCATTGTTCCCCTCTACTTATCACTCATTAGACCCATTATAGAGTACAACACCCCTTTTGGTATGTACCTCACAAGACATCTACAACAACTGGAAAGGCCGCAGAAATACTTCACAAAGAGGATTACTGGCGTCAAACAGATGCCCTACGCAGACCGTCTCAAAAAACTTCAGCTTTACTCCATCACATATCGCCTACTCAGAGGTGATCTCTGCCTAACATACAAAGCTATGTTAAACCTAGAGCTGTTGGACATGCTCCACTTAAAGAAATCCCAATCCCTCCGAGCTACATGCTCTAGGGACCTAAACCTTGTCACCACAATAAACAGAACATGCCGGAGGGACAGATTCCTGTCCCAGAGATTTCCCATACTCTGGAATAAACTACCAATCTATATCAAACAAAGCTCCTCATTAGCACTCTTCAAGAAAAATCTTGATGATTGGATGGGAAATAGGAAATTCACCCCAGGGATCACCTCTGTGGCTCTGCTTGACAGTGGCACAGGAAAATAATTTTCTTGGTTGGCAAAAGCCAGGGTACCTTTTTGGTTGGGCTTGTATAGCCCCACGGCCTATAGCCTAGTACCTACCTATGAACCTATGAACCTATGGAGACATGGTGATCAAAGTTAAGGTTGCTGTTGACATATGTGCCCAGATCTCTCACCACTGACTGTGGGCTTAGGTTATTGCTCCTGATGTGGTAGTTTGCAGGAGCATCACCTTTGCTGAAGGGAATGATAATGCATTTTGTTTGCATTAAGTTTAAGGCCATCACTTTGGCACTAGTCATTAGTCTGTGTAAGACCTTCTTGCAGGATGTTGACATCACTACGGGTTTCAGGAATTGCTCCCAGTTTGTAGTCATCAGCAAACTTTGTCAGCCACAGTCCTTTAGTTTTAGCCTATACTTCATAAAAATAGATTCTGAACAGTTGGGGTCCCAGAACCGAACCCTGTGGAACCTAACTAGTAATACAGATCTGCTGGAGTAGGTGGAATCTCGTATTTTAACTGTATGAGTTTTTTTTAGGTTGCTTTTGGCTCTGGAAGGATCCTCCTTCCTTTTATGAAACGGTCCACCACCGTTGCCTGAAATTTTGTTATAAAAGTAATCTGAACTGGGAAAAAATGTTTCTATTATATTTTGGCAATGATGTTTGCGATATTTAAATAAATATGAACCCATATGCTTGATTGTATAAACAGCAATATAAATAAAAGTATCTCTTAAAATGTTGAACTTACAGTGTAAATATCAATGTCAGTTTTCTTCAACAAAACCTCTAAGGTTTCAACTGATGCCATGCAATAGTTTGGAAGTCACATGGTTTTTGAAGTATTAAATACATATAGAATATTGCTTATTTTCATAATTGCTAGCAAGGAATTAGCAGTATATCTAGTAAAGTGCGATATAAGTAGACATTGAAAATTAATTTTCCTTTCTCCCACCATAGCAGTTCACACCATACCCCTCAATAGCAAATAAGTCTCTCAGCTATGAACATAGGAACTTAAACATGAAAATATGAATAAGAAGTGGCAAGCAATAATTATTTTTTCTGCTGCATGACATCCTAGATTAACAATATTGGAGTAATTGTGTTAACTACTCCTTGCCCTTTCAAAACTTGGTCACGGACTCTCCAATAAGTGTAACAGCACCTCAAGTTCAGCAAATATTAATCCATGAACGAACAATGAATCAAACAGCAGAGCAGACCTCCAAGAACTGGCAGCACAATGTGAATAGTTGCAAATTCAACAAAAATGTATTCCATGATCGAACGATAAAAATAAACCAGGACAAAAACTCCAAGAACTGACAGCACAAAACAAATGAAGATGGTTAAGCTCTTTCACCCACTCGTATAGTGGGCTTCTTCAGAACCTCTTGTTAATGTTACAACTAGCATTTTTATTTGAAATAAGGCGCCAAAATTAACGGATACAAGTAACAACTTTGTATCCTGTGATGAAAAAACATGCTTCTTAAAGCTGTAACCTACATAAACCATATATCTAGCATATAACCATGCTTGAAAGGACTCGTCCCTCTTTTTTGGCATCTATTACTGCTAGTTTGATCATAATACATAATTTACTGCACATACAAGTCATATACATAAATAAAAAGGTGTAAAAAATATGTAAAAAATATAAATATTATATATATAGTAAATGACACGAACGTGTTGTAGCTGAATTAAATGTGAAACTCAAATAAGTATGTCTCCTATGAAATGTATACGATTTGTACATATATATCCTATATAAGACATCTAACTATAAAATATAAAATACTAAAATTCACCTAATAATGGTGTTTCCTTCATAACATATGGATACTTATAACATTATATATGGCATGTTGATTTGGTATGTGTATTAACTTCATCATAATGCTAAATCTGCCATATACTGGCAAGCATTTGTGTGTATGAAATCATATGTATACAATACTATATTAAACTTAAAATTATTAAATTATTTTATGACATTTAAGAATATAAGAATGTGGATCCAATTACCAACATATAAACTAAAACTAAAAACCCCCTATATATGTATGGCCACCTATAAATATCCCTCAGTATATGATCCTGATATTCAATACTTAAATATATTTAAATATATTCATTATTATTGGCCCCCAAATCCTATTATTTATAAGTAGATATGGTATACTACTATACAACTGTTATTTATATTTTCACCAGAATTGGTCTGCATGAAATATATTCATTGAGTCCTGGAGGTGTGGTGGCATCTAAATAGAGTTGCCACCAGACCTCTTTGAAACTCAGAAAAGATTTATGGTCACCACCAGTTGGATCTACTGAAACGGTTTCCAAAATAGCAAATTTTATCTTATGTCTGTCATCTATCTTTTTTATGTGTCTATATAAGGCAATAGTTAGATCTTTCTTCTGAATACAATAGGTATGATCATATATACGTTGTCTGAGGCACCGCTCAGTTTTTCCTATATAAAAACTGGCACATTCACAACATTTAGTTAAATAGATAAGCATCTTTTTTTCTACAATTCCCATGTTTAAATTTTACTAGTGTTTGGGATTCATTCTTTCTTATCTTCTAATATGTACTTACATTGATTACAAGTTCTGCATTTTGAAGTATGGAAAAAATTACCAGACTTTTTATCTCCATTTATTCTCCTAGAAACTAGTAAATTCTTTAAATTTCTTCCCATTTTATAGACAATTCTGGGTTTGTTCCCCATTACTTCCACTAACTTAGAATCTTGTGAGATCAGATACCAGAATTTATTGATTATATTAACTATCTTGTCTACAACTGGACTATATAATAATATTAATGATCTTTGATGACAAGTTGTCTCATTTCCACATTTCTCAGCCAAATTATATTGCTTCTTGTATAATCTTTCCCAATCAGAGAATAATAAATCATTAGTAATCTTGGTGTTTAATACTTCTGTTTCCTGTACTAATTGACATAGTTTTTCATCATTATATTTTATAAGCATTCTCATAAAACTGAAACCACATTGATTAAAAAATGCATTAAATTCTGTAACACATTTGGCTGAGAAATGGGTACAAAATATTTGTGTAAGAAAGCAGAAAGAATTATTAAGAGATTATGAACAATATAAGAAAGGTACAGTTTATGATTGGTATAAACAAAATGAAGGGAATAGAAATACTGATATAACAACAGCTGATCATCAGTATGCACATGAACCTGTTAAGGACAGGAAACAATATACTAAGGATTCCCATTTTCAGAGGGTCGATACCAGACATGGGCAACCATACAGAAATACATACCAACAACAGACTTGGTCACCAGAAAGACACAGGCAGCGACCATGGTGTGGGGGGAGAAACAGTGGTAAGAGATATCTTGACTGAAACTGGTAGTGTATGTCAAGATATAGCTATAGTAGACAATATGTACACATTCAATAATTTTAATATTTATAATTTTTCAAGTCTTAACATGCATAGGACACACTTTAACCTGTTGGCCAAGGGCATGAAATATATTCCTAATCCACACTTTGATGTGGTAGATTGTTTGTGTGAACTAAAGAAATTTATTAGGAAGATAAATTTAGTGGTATTCTTTAATGAAAAAAATTAATACTGAACATCCTTCAGATACCAATAAAAGTAATGGTGGTAATAGTTTTAAGGAAAGAAGTACATTTATACTACCTAGTCATCGTATGGTGGCTGTATATGAGAAAATTGTGACAAGAGAAATTTATTACGCATCCCTTACAGTTAATAATGAATATATTTGTAATTTAACAGAAGTGGAAAGGAAGACACTTGGATGACACCAATATTAGGGTGATGAAACCAGATAAGGGGGGATGTATTGTCATATATGACAGTATAAAATATTCCAAGAAAATCTATGATATTTTATACTACACAGGGAATTATGAGAATGTCTCTATCAATGAAATCAATATAGCTTATCGACGAATAGAGTCATATATTGAGGAATTCTATATTGATGGTAGGATTAACAAAGAGATTTATAATTTTCTGAAAGTTAAGTATCCAAGATTAGCCACCATTGTGGGTATACCTAAAATACATAAAGATACATTAGACCCCCCTTTCCGTCCAATTATATCAGGCTGTAAATCTAAAATATTCCCTATGGGAAAGTTTATAGACATCAAATTGAAACATATACACAGTAAAATACCTCACATGGTCAAAGACTCATGGGAATTTTTAGGTACTTTTCCTACAGGTGTGTGTAAGAAAGGCCTGATATTTGTCACCATAGATGTCATCGATCTCTTCTCCTATATACCTAAATAGGCTGGATTAGAGGCTTTTTGTAATAGTATTATGAAATTTACTAATTTCATTTGGGAAGAGACATGCCTTATTATGGAATTGATGTCTATTGTTTTAGATAACAATTTTATATTCTTTGAGGGTGAATATTTCAAGCAGACCAGTGGGGGTAGCTATGGGAGCAGGATGTGCTTCCCATCTTTGCGAACCTGGTCATGCTTGATTGGAAACATTCCTCTTTATTTCCCAGTTAATATTTTAAGTGTGTAAAACATTATTCAAGATTTCTGGATGACATCTATATTTTATGGGATGATATTGAATAAAAATTAGACACTTTTTTTGCAATTTTTAAATACCACAAGTGAATACCTCAAATTTACATATACTTACAATATTGAAGGTATAGAGTATCTTGATACTTATATTTACAAGCAAGATGCTACCTTTCATTATAGGATACATAGGAAGAAGACTTTCGCCAATGACCATTTGGAATACAGTAGCTGCCATCCATTCAATATGAAACATAACATTTACAAAGGGCAAATTATTTGAGCTGCCCGTATGACTTCAGATGTAAAGATATTGATTGAGGAAATTGAGTTCATTACTAAATTATTTTTGGAGAGAGGATATCCATTAAAAACTTTAACAGCTATTGGACACTATGTAATACAAGAATGGGGTAATAAATATAAACCATTACTTGGAACAGGATTTGAAAGTAAACATTTGATGAAATCAGGCACAAAATATGGAAATGAGACAACTTTCCATCAAAGATCGTTAATATTATTATATAGTCCAGTTGTAGACAAGATAGTTAATATAATCAATAAATTCTGGTATCTGATCTCACAAGATTCTAAGTTAGTGGAAGTAATGGGGAACAAACCCAGAATCATCTATAAAATGGGAAGAAATTTAAAGAATTTACTAGTTTCTAGGAGAATAACTGGAGATAAAAAGTCTGATAATTTTTTCCATACTTCAAAATGCAGAACTTGTAATCAATGTAAGTACATATTAAAAGATAAGAAAGAATGAATCCCAAACACTAGTAAAATTTAAACATGGGAATTGTAGAACAAAGATGCTTATCTATTTAGCTAAATGTTGTGAATGTGCCAGTTTTTATATAGGAAAAACTGAGCGGTGTCTCAGACAACATATATATGATCATACCTATTGTATTCAAAAGAAAGATCTAACTATTGCCTTATATAGACACATAAAAAAGATGGATGACAGACATAAGTTAAAATTTGCTATTTTGGAAACCATTACAGTAGATCCAGCTGGTGGTGACTATAAATCTTTACTGAGTTTCAAAGAGGTCTGGTGGCAACTCTATTTAGATGCCACCACACCTCCAGGACTCAATGAATATATTTCATGCAAACCAATTCTGGAGAAAATATAAATAACAATTTTATAGTAGTATACCATATCTACTTATAAATAATAGGATTTGGGGGCCAATAATAATGAATATATTTAAATATATTTAAGTATTGAATATCAGGATCATATATTGAGGGATATTTTAGGTGGCCATACATATATAGGGGGTTATTAGTTTTAGTTTATATGTTGGTACTTGGATCCACATTCTTATATTCTTAAATATCGTAAAAGAATGTAATCATTTTAAATTTAATATAGTATTGTATATATATGATTTCATACACACAAATGCGTGCTAGTATTTGGCAGATTTAGCATTATGATGAAGTTAATACACATACCGAATCAACATGCCATATATAATGTTATAAGTATCCATATGTTATGAAGGAAATGCCATTATTAGGTGAATTTTAGTATTTTATATTTTATAGTTAGATGTCTTATATAGGATATATATGTACAAATCGTATACATTTCATAGGAGACATACTTATTTGAGTTTCACATTTAATTCAGCTACAACACGTTCGTGTCATTTACTATATATATAATATTTATATGTTTTACATACTTTTTACACATTTTTATTTATGTATATGACTTGTATGTACAGTGGATTATGTATTATGATCAAACAAGCAGTAATAGATGCCAAAAAGGAGGGACAAGTCCTTTCAAGCATGGTTATATGCTAGATATGCGGTTTATGTAAGTTACAGCTTTAAGAGGCATGTTTTTTCATCACGGGATACAAAGTTGTTACATGTATCCGTTAATTTTGGCACTTTATTTCAAATAAAAATGCTAGTTGTAACATTAACAAGAGGTTCTGAAGAAGCCCACTATACGAGTGGGTGAAAGCGCTTAACCATCTTCATTTGTTTTGTGCTGTCAGTTCTTGGAGTTTTTGTCCTGGTTTGTTTTATCGTTCATTCATGGAATAGATTTTTGTTGAATTTGCAACTATTCACGTTGTGCTGACAGTTCTTGGAGGTCTGCTCTGCTATTTGTTTCATCGTTCGTTCATGGATTAATATTTGCTGAACTTGAGGTGCTGTTACACTTATTGGAGAGTCTGTGACCAAGTTTTGTGAGTTCATTGCCTTTTTGGTTTTTTCTACTCCTTGCCCTTTCTAATAATGTGTATTATTAGCTGGCTAGTCACTTAGTTAAAGTAGCCATACCCACAAAGTCTGATGAAAATCCACCTGTAGTAAGTCCTAATTTATTCATTGGGATTCTGAATTTTTTCTGCTGTCACTAAAATAACTCCTTCATTCAGGCACTAATATCAGAAAAAGATAACTCTTCGAGGGTAATCTGAACAAAATCTTTCCTCAGAGCTATATCTACCCTCCTGTGGGGTGCAAACCTGAGAAATGCAATCACGGTGTAGTTCCTGTCCCTCAGACTAAGGATAAAAATGCAAAAGAGAGGAAAATCTTTTTCTTTTGAAATTCAGGGGAGACCCTTTATATAAAGATTGAAAGGTTTAAAAGAAGCCTTTGGCAAAACACAGCCAATCTTGCCTGTCTGCCCTATTTGATACAGGAGAAGATGAATGCTTAACACCATGCATTCTTGTACTGAGAGACCCTACAGATACATATTGAAATAAAGGACTGTCCCTTTTCCAGTAATTAGGCTCCTCAGAGCAGCATAGCAGTAGAGCTTCTTCCACTCCCTGCTATGATACCACCAAGTATTGTTTTCTCTTGTCCAAACAAGACAGCAGAAAAGACATACAGAATAAACCTATCTCTCAGTCCTTAGCAATGTCTCAAGGAGCACCACCAGAGAACTGATAGAAAACAATGATCAGTCCATGGTATCTGAAAACTCCACACCAGAGTTATTATTTATCAGTTGCAACAAAGAGGAAGCTAGCTTCAAGACTGAAGTTTTAACTGCAACCTTTCACTTTTTTTTTTTTTTTTTTTTTAATTTGTGTGGATCAGGGAGGGAAGAATCAAAGAACCTGAAGCCCGGCCTATGTCTCTACTGGATAAAGTGTCTGAGAAGCAGGAAGCAAAGTCTTTGATAGTTGATAGTGCAATCTGACAGAAAATTTAAGTTTTGAGTTAAATGTTTACAGTGATAACACTCAGACCAGTAGTCACAGCTCCCAGCTATGCTTCTGACAAAAAATACTAGTTCACAGAAAAAAATAGTATTTTTAGAGGTAGTCCTAAGCAAGAAACCCTGTTTTAAGGCATATTGTTTAATGACTATACTAAAAACACCAGTCCTTGCTCTTAGTAACAATTTCTGACAGAAAATATAAACTTTTCTTCCCAAAAAGTGATAAAGTGAAAAGTTTTCCCCAAGAGGGTACTTATCTGAACATTCTTATAGAAACACTTGCCAGTCGTTGACCACTTGAAGACTGCAGGGAAGAGAGTACTTCAACATCAAGAAATTTTTGAAGATGTGAGCCCCCTCCCCCCAACCACTGAATTTATCTTAAGCTGTTCAGTGGTTAGGATGTGTGGAAGGTGTCCTTAAGCTTTGAAATTGCCTGGTTGTCATGTCCTTGGCAGACTATAACCCATATAGCTTAGGCTACTGCAACATTA
This sequence comes from Protopterus annectens, assembly GCF_019279795.1. Lineage (NCBI taxonomy): Eukaryota > Metazoa > Chordata > Ceratodontiformes > Protopteridae > Protopterus > Protopterus annectens. The sequence goes on from NC_056728.1 coordinate 394,382,072, forward strand.
TTCTAATGATGAGCATCTCATGTTATACATGAAAAAAGTAAATTGATATAGATAGTAAGTAGAAGTATAAACAAGGTAAGCATGGCTAATAAGATATTGGTGGTTGCAAAGCAAGAAGGATATATGTGAAAAAGCTGGGTGCCCTGATAAATGTAAATATTCTTTTGAGCAAATCTACTCAGAAAACAAGTAGTCAGTGCTTGATGTGTATTGCAAATGTGATGCCTATACCTGTCCACTATACAATACACAAGCAAAACATATTGGGTCATGATTAAGAAATGGAAACAGTTGATCTGCTGTGGTGACCCCTGAAGGGAGCAGCTGAAAGAAGAAGAAAATTGCACCTATATACTTTGTTAGTTAAAAATTGCTAGTTCTGTGGATGGATATAATACATCCAGTTTCTTCTTTTAACCCACACTGGCCAGACCTAATGAGTTTCAGTGAAAACGTGTTATATTCTATACAACAGGCTACACCTGATTCTCCTATACCCCTTTCATACTTAATTACCTCTAAAGGTCATCAGATCATGTGAGTATAGTGTAATTCCTTTTGACAGAAGCCTGTTCTTTCTGTAAGACGTACCTAAGATGCCTTTGACAAACTCATTAGAGATCAATAAAACAAATTCTAAATAGCCATTCAGAAATTATGCCCATTATTTATTTATTTAACATTTGTTTCCTGGGTAATGTCTGACTGGGCTGGGAGCTCGTTTTCAGCAGAGACCCGGGGAGAAAAGCTCCACAACATACAATACAATTTAATCAGTAGACTAAAACCAGTATGACTCAGTACATATTACTCAATTTCAACATACAAAACAATTTAGGCGGTAGACTAAAACAATATGAATCTATTCAGAGCTGCACAGCATTTATAGTATTTGACATTAGAGTGCACACAGTGAGTATGTACATAATGTAAAATCTAGCTAATCTTTTCATGTGGAACTCAGAGGAAATTAAGTATACAGATTGAGAAAGAAATAGAAAAAGAGTTTGTAACTAGAATAAATTAGTGAGAAAGAGTATCCGTGAGAAGAAGAGGGTAGACAAAAGAAAAGCAAGAGAGGAAAGAGAGAAAGGACTTTAGACAAGGGTAGACAGATACTGATGCAGGAAGAGACTAAAAGCACTGGTCTGTATGTAGGAGAACAGGTGAGGTGGTGCTGAGCATTAAGAATTATCCAGGAGAGCAACAGGGGCATAGCCAGTGGTTTATAAGGTGTTCTTTCCGTTTTAGTTTAAAAGCAGGATAGGAGGCAGTACTCTGTATGTTTAGTGGAAGGGAATTCCAGTACGTGGCAATTTTGTTTTGTTTTTTTTTAATAGAGGGAGTCTCCATGGGTGTTATGAGACTGTGTGTAATTCTGAGCAGTGATCTGTTGGTGGACCTGAGGGATCTGCTGCTGACATATAGTTGGACCAGGGAAGAAATCGCAGGGCAGTCATTTGGGTTTTGAATAATTCTGTGGGTGAGGGAGAGTTGGTTTAGTGTTAACAGGTTTGGGAGTTTGAGCCAGTTTAGTTGATTTAGAGTAATGCAGTGGTGAGCTTTATGAGGGAGATTTGTGGTGAACCTAGCTATTTTGTTGTAGCAGGACTCAAGGTTTTGGAGGTCAGCTTTGCATAAGTTGGTGAAATTTTGTGAACAATATAAAAGAGTGGATAGAAGGTGAGACCTAGCAGTGTCTAGCCTGGCTTGTGGAGTTAGATAAGGTTTAGCCCTATAGAGAATGCCGAGTTTAGCATGGACTTTTTTGATTGCTTGGGATATATGGATGTCAAATTTTAGTCGGTCATCTATGGTAATGCCCAAGAGTTTGGCCTGGTTAGGTGGCTCAATTTTAGTGCCATTTGTGAATAGAATAGAGAGGGGTTGAGTGTTGTTTTTGTTAGATTTGTTTGTGAATATAATTGACTTAGTCTTTTTAGGATTAATAATGAGTTGGTGGCTAGAAAGAAATGCTTCAGTTTCTTGAGATCCTTTTTGCATCTTGTCTTGGAGTTCTAGAGTGGAGGGGGCTGATACAATAAGGGTTGAATTGTCAGCATACTGTCTGATTGAGGCTAGTTGAGTAGCAGACATAAGATTATTTGTAAAGATGATGAAAAGAATGGGGTCCAGTATGGTGCGTTGGGGTACACCAGTGTTAACAGTCAGTAGAGGGGAGAGAGAATGGTCCCATCTACTAGCCTATTATGACTGTATCTATTTGTCCTGTTTGCCCTCATATTTATTTTGGACCATGTGTTGTATTCAGGATAGGGTATCTGGCCATATTGGCATACTGAAGCAGCAGCAAAGCAAGGTTACTGACAGTTTTACTGAAAATGCACTTGCATGTAGAGGGAGTATTACATTGGTATGACTTTATTTTTGCAGTATCATTTAGGTAAGGTATCATACTTGGTACTCATTTAATGGCTTGAATTGTGAGAACAACTGTTGGAAACCTGATAAGATGATTAAAGACACTGCAAGCCAATAAATGTATGTGGTAATGAGGCTATATTTGTCACCGATGAATACTCAGTAGAATTATTACAGTCAGACATAGAGGCATACTTTACACAGAGTAGTGACAAAAATGCGTATGTATATATATATATATATATATATATATATATATATATATATATATATAAAATTGGAAAACAACAAAAGTGGCATGCAACCAAATCCCAAAGCTAATATAAGAAACAATCTAAAACATCAATAGCTGGGATAACTTTAGAAACACTTGAGGCATTTACTGCAGCCCAGTTTACATGGCTTAAGGGTATGAAGAAAGAAAAGTAATCTATCAACTGTTAGAATACAAAGCGTTCATGACATGAGACTAATGTGCGTCAGGGTACAGTTTTATATGAATATCTGAAGATGATAACTCCTCAGAAACTGTAGGTATAGATATTACAGGAACATAAAGTGTACTGCCAGAGGGGAAGCTTACCAGTGATGATTTCATGAATACCGATCATATTTGATGTACAGCTAGCATACATTCTCTGGTTAACGCAGCATGCTTACCTTTCTTAGTTTCTAGTAAAGTCCATGTTGCACACTATGTGTAATCTAGAAAACAGATATAGCTTTACGTTTTTCTGAAGGTGATGGTTCTTTTGCAGAGCAGCAAAGTTTAATTACAGTATAACTGCATGCTTCAAGGCTGAGTAGAAGTCTGGTTTACCAAAAAAAAGAATGCTTTGCCTGCTGAATGTAGATTATAATAGATTAAAATAATCAAAGAAATTCTGATTATAATACACAGAACAAAGATAGTAAAGCAATACCAAAATATATAATGATGATAATAATGTATATCATTCTAATTCAAATAATAGATGAAGTTCTGTTACATAAAATACTGCGTAATGTATTCAGCTTTGTGATTTTCTTGTCTTTGTTTATTTGAATTTTTTTTTACTATCAGTAACACGTGCAGCATAGTAAAAAGTCTAATCCATTTGAATGTGCCCAATTAAAAAGTTTGGTTACCTGTGTACAATTAAACAGTGGGTATTCAAAGGCGAATCTACATACCACAATTTATGGAGAGCAAAAACAAAAAGGCTTAACCATGCTATGATATAAACAAATGCAAATCTCTTATGAGATATCTAATGAAGTAAACACAAAATGATACGTGTCACATCAAGACGGCTTGATCATTTCTATGAAAAGCTATCTAAAATTGGTTACATATGTGTAGTATGTATAGTAAACTGAAGGAGATGTGCTGATCAAGGACACTCATACCACTAAAACATGGAAAAAACACAAGAAGGATGCTCATCAGTTTATGGGAGTGATTAACTACATGGGAAATTTCACACCTAGACTTTTGGAAAATAAAAAACGCATGCTAAGAAGGCTAAGTGAAAAGAAATATGAAAGGGAAAGGATTCCTAAGTGGAGACAGACAGGTAGCACTTATAGATGGGGCTCATGGAAAAACTTATTCAAAAGTTTTATCATCCACCAAATTTTTAGCTACTGCATCTCAAAGGGTCTCTAGAAATATTCTTCTTAAGAAATATGTGGGCAATTAACAACCAGTTAGGCCATCTTACATACAGAAATCAGGTATGCACAAAATGAAAATTGCATGTGTATATAAGGGATTCCATCAGTTTGTGTGTGAACAAACAGACTGCAACAGAACAGATCGCAAACCAATATTAGTTCTGTTTTTGAAACACCTGACAGACTGCCCACTGTTAACTCAAAGAATGAAGATTAAATTGCAGCTCTATCTGATGAATGCTATACTGCATCCTGGAAGGGTAACATGCACTATGAATATAGTATCAAGAGCAGTAGATCAAAAAGAATCAGCGAGCCATAGACTACATGAAGATGTTCAAGCACGACTGGATCTGACTGCACAAACAGAACCTGTTGCAGAAACAAAAGTACAGCCAATAAATCAGGACACTGAAAAAGATGACATACTGTAACACAATGATGTAGCCAGGATAAGACAAAGGGGCACAAGCTGTTAGGTACTGCAATCGGCACCACAGAACAGGTGTTGATCATTCTCTGTAAGTCAGTGGCCCTGTGCATGAATACTAATAGTTATTTAAGCAGATGTGCTTAACATTATGGCTGTTTAAATGATTTAATACCTGAGTGTATGCTTACTAACTGTAGCAAAGGAGCAGTTATAGCTATTTAGTAGATTGTGTAGAAAAATAGATCAAAAATATAAGCATCTCTTTGGCCGGAACTGAATGATTTTTTGTTTTGTTTTTTTGTTTTTTGCACTTCAGCTCAGGTTAAGGGAAGCATCAAATGGAGTATTGTTCAGGGTACCAAATGTCCCAGCTACACCACCATTTTAACGGATAAAAAAAAATGCCATTTTTTAAGCTGGGAATTTTATGTTGAACAGAAGGGCATTTCAAAAACCAAGCATATACACAAGGTTGATCTGTCATTGATGGCACTAGATAGAACGGTACAATAACTGAAATAACACAGATACTTATGAGAGAAATGCTGAAAAAAATCCATGAAAGAAAAATTGAAAAGTGCAAGAGAAGGATTGTAAGGTCATTAATGAACTGGACATGAATAATCCAGTAACCCAAAAATCTTATCAAAGTTATCTCGCACTAACTGGTTATTATATTTCACATCCAGAAATGTGCACATTGTGTTATAACAACACATCCAGAAATGTGCACATTTTGTTAAACAACAACATACCCAGAAGTGTACACATTTTGTTAAACAACAATACACCCAGAAGTGTACACATTTTGTTAAAGAACAACACATCCAGAAGTGTACACATTTTGTTAAACAGAAACAGAAAATGTGTTCATATATGTGCCATGAATTGTCATTATACACGGTATGCCTACAAATATTTTTACTGACAACAATTTGCAATTTGCCAATACCAGGTAGGACTGAGATTTTGTTCCCACTATTATTAGTCTGTATTTTACACAGACCAATAATTTAATGGAAAAGTATATTTGGTATTGTATGTACAAAGTCAGCAGCTGCAAAGGGGATTCTATATGGCCTTTGTGGTATAGTATAATTCCTTAATACAGTGTGGTTATTTTCCAGCTCATTTTCTAAAGGGATGATGTCTTTATTCCAAGTTATCTGTGAAGAAGGCCTTGTTAAAATAGAAGAGGAAGGGTAAGACAATTCAAATAACAGCAAAACATATATAAAAGGTTTATGCTGAGGAATGGAAATAATATTTGTTAGAAAGAGTCATAGATGATAATGTAGAACATAAAGATCTCATGGGCACTTAAAGGGAAAGGTGTTCCAATAGTCAAGAACTACCAAGAACAGAATAAGGTGACGCGATATGGGGAAACTGTACAAATCTCTGGAATTAAACAACTATGAGAATGTTCGCTCCGCTAAAAGAAATGGCAGCACTGGCAAAGAAACACTACAAGAATATCATGAGTTACCAGTCTGGTTTATTCTTTGCAGTAAGCATCCTTAAAGACTTTTAAAGTCATGCCAAGATAAAACTAAGAACATCATAATTACTCCAAATGGTGCAGATTGCATTCTAGTCTCTGTATTATGAAACACTGATGCTATACATCTTACGTTAAAAAAGCTATGAGAAGTGTTAAACCCGATCTGTCATGGTAATCTCTAAAGTTGCTGTGTTGCTGAGTATAGAAAAACAGAATGCTCAAGTCATTACAAGACAGTTTCTGAATCAGTGGTGCTAATACAAAGACATAATTGCAGCATTAAGGAGGTTATTTTAATTATTTCTAAATAATGTACTGTACAATATGAATTGTGAATATCATTCAGCAAACACTGAAAAACTTACTTTAAAAATGGTTCATTACTAAGCTGCCTCCTAAATTATTGTGTATTACCTTACCCCTTATAACTACAGCACACATTTTTTGACAACCCTATTATCAATGACTTTTAAGGAAGTGGTGATGTTGCTCAAGGACTGAGCTTGTTTGTATTCTTTCTGGATATCATATTCCTGCTGTTGGTAAAATCAACTGCAATAGCTGCAGAAATGATAATAATACAGACTCAGTCCTGAATGTAGATGACAAAGGTTCACAATTAGAGAGGTGGACTCCCTAATTTAAACTTCATGGATCCTGTCTGTGAGCCAGCCAGCTATCCACAGGGTGACATAAGGGTTTGTACCTAGATCTGTATTAGGGATACTATTTAAATATGTAGGCTCACTTCTAGCAAAATGTCATGTTACTATAAGCCAAATACCATTAACCTGTGAACTGATTAGATATAAATATAAGAAATTTGAAAGAGGTACAAATGATGACACTAAGGACTAATTATATCAGGTTAGTTGTCCCAGAAAAAAATGTATACCTCCCAGTTGACAAACAGTTTAAGATCTCAGAACCAATCAGACAGATGAAGGTTCATAGGTTCATAGGTGTTTACTATGCTAACAACCAAAAGGGCCATTTTAAGCCTAGCCATGCATCCCAAATCTCCAAGAAGTTCTGATACCCTTGAAAAGTGTAAGCAGGGGCCTTGGAGATGAACCATTTACAGGCTGCCTGTGTCCATTAGAGACATAGGTGCCAAACCAGGGATAACATTCCCATTCTCCATCCATTTCTCCAAGATGCAGTTGAATTGGGTTAGGGAGGGACTCTGCTTTACTTGGATGGGAGCCTGTTCCAGAGACAGGGTAGTCTCTGGGATACATACCTGTCTCTCCAGCAGGTCCTATTTATATCACAGGCAAGGTTTAAGTCTTTAGAATGGGTAATTTTTGTGCTGTTTGTTTGGCAGATATGCAGGAGGTCCATCAGACAGAGGTCTAACAATGCCCTGTATGCCAGGCATAGTTCTTCCCTCAATAGCCAGTAGGAGACAGAATACAGGGATAGGGCCTTGAGGTGGTCTGCACAGGACATGTTACTTACACCATGTGTTCTTTTATTGACAACCTCTGCGGACATTCCAACTGTTGGATGTGCCTGGTTAGGTACATACCAAAGGGGGAATTGTACTCAACGATAGGTCTGATGAATGCTGATACAGTGAAACAATGACTTCCTTGGACGGAGATGCCATACCTTTGTTTATAAGTTGCGCAACATTGAATGATTTCCTCACAACTGTAAACACGTGATGGTCAAAGACTAGATTACCATATATGTGTGTCCCTAAGCCACTGATTACTGGGTCAGCTTTAAGATTGTGTTGTCAGTATGATTATTACCCAGGGCGGATGACTTCCCAAAGGATGCTATTATGTAATTTTTGGAATATAGTTTTAGTCCATGGCTCTGACACCAGTGGTTTGTGTATGTCAGCCCTTCTTGGAGAACATTAGTGTCAGTATGGGATTCGATGAAAGCAATCATCTGCAAATTTAGTCAGCCAGAGACCAATGACATTGGCCTTGACTTCAGAGAAGTAAATGCCAAAAAGAAGGAATCCCAGGACTGATCCCTGAGGAACTCCATATGTGACTGGACTCTTTAGAGAGGTGGACTCCCTAATTTAAACTTCTTGGGTCCTGTCTGTGAGCCAGCCAGCTATCCACTGGGTGACATAAGGGTTTGTACCTAACCTCTTGTTTGCCAACAATGCCTGAGTGGGGTATTTGTGTCAAATGCATTGGTCAGATCAAGGTATGCAGTGACCAATTTTTTGAACCACTTATCAGGGGAAAAAACTGACCAAGGAGGTCCCAACTGCTAGCACATAAGAGTATGTATTTTCATGCATGCCCAGAATGCAATCTGTAAGTCAGGATATGAAGGAAGGAAGGAAAATTGACCACTCAGCAATGACTAGCAGTATACTGGCATCTAGACTAAAAGAATTCAAAGAGGGGACACCCTTAAGCTCATATTTTGCCAAAAGATCATAAACATCAAAAACAATGTAGGAAATGCTGCAATGTCAACTGTATGTGCTAGATTTAGCTTTTGGCAATTCATTTTCAACTTGCAATAATACAATTAACTTGAAATATGCTGATACAATGGAGCCTTGTGTAGTTAAAATGTTCAACCTTTCCTCTAAATATGAACAGTGAGGAAGTATTCATGCTGCATTAGAAAGTGTCTTTAGTTTCATTTAAACGTGTTAAACTGGTCAATATTACTTCTTCACTGAAATGTTTTCACATAAGTTAAAATCTCAGAACATACAACTGGACTTTGCACTCCTTCTATGGTGCCTTTGAAAGAAGTTGTGAATTAGATCTACAACCTTTATAAAATGCTCCTAGTTTTACAATTTTATTAAAAGTCAGAAAAACAGTTTTATTAATGAAACTGAAAAATGTCTCTTCAATATACATGATGAGCAGATAAATGAGGGAACTTAGTAATTATGAATGAATGTAAAAAAATGGCTAATATTATCATTAAAGACAGCCATTGTAATATTATCCTGCAAGTCTCAAAATATGAATATCTCAGAATAAAGTTTCAGACTATATGAATATATTGAGTATTATTATCCTGGCCTCACTCTTGATCCACTAATTTCTTTTTTCAACACACATTGATACTACTATAGCTAAAGTAATTTCTCAAGTAATGTTTTGCTGTAAAATCTCTCATCTTTTTTCCTGTGTTAAGGTACAAAATAACTTTCATGCAGCACAGTTCCCAAGACAATAATAATGTCCTATTGACCTCGCAAACTCAGGAACCTCATATGGCCTTCCTGAAAACACTGGAGGGGATAAATGTATCTCCGAACACCATCATACTAGGTGACTTCAACTACCCTAATATAGACTGGGAACACTACTCAAGCCCAAACACTCTAGCCCAAAAGTTCCTGGAATTCATAAACTCAAATGCCATGGAACAACTAGTCACCATCCCCACAAGAGGAGAAAACATACTTGATCTCATCATCACGAACATGGGAGCACAATGTTCAATGCCGGAAGTATACCCCTCACTGGTGAGATCTGATCACAAACTAATCTTGCTGGAGGTCCTCATCCCGCTCCCACCCGAAATGAAAAAGACCACTGTAAAGAACTTCTCGAAAGCCGACTTCACACTTCTAAAGACTAGTGTGGTCTCCTTTAAGGCCCCTGAGCCGGCGGTTAACATTACTCAAACCGCTGAATCACTTACAAATGCCTTCTACCAGCACCTGCAGGGCTGCATGGATCAGGCAATCCCAAGCAAAACAAAGACTCTTTGTACCAAAGGCAAGCGTCCAGTCTGGTGGACCCCAGCCATAAACAAACTCTACAACAAAAGGAGAAAGCTACTACAAGATAGAGCAAAATCCTTAAAAGGTAAGACACCGCTGAGCACTATAAGTAAAAAGCTAAGAGCTCTCATAAAATCATCCAAAGCTAATTTTGAGAAAAAAATAGCTAAGGACTCTAAAGACAACCATAAGGCATTCTTTAGCTATGTCAGAAACCTAGGAGGAAACTCCCAGATATGCTCAGAATTAGTTCAAAATGATGTGAAGATTACTGATCCTACAGACATTGCCAACATACTGGCTGACAGGTTCAGTGCAAACTTCTCCCTGGCTAAAGGAGAGATATCTATACCAAATGATTGTAGCCCCCCAAACATCTCTAAAGCCCAGGTGAGAACTGCTCTCTCCAAGGCAAAGAACACAGCATCCATGGGACCTGATGGTGTCCCCGGCTGTGTGCTCCATGAACTCAACGAGGAATTAAACCCACAGTTAGGACAGCTGTTTAATCTTAGTCTCACCTCCGGATACGTACCCAGGGAGTGGCGCACAGCGACTGTGGTCCCACTCCACAAAGGCGGTGCCTCCACCGACCCTGGAAATTACCGTCCCATTAGCTTGACAAGCCTTATCTGCAAAGCCATGGAGAGGATCATAATGGATCTCATAAATAAAGACATAGGGAACTTGCAGACTTTGGATCCAACCCAGTTTGGCTTTGTCAAAGGCAGATCATGCCTTTTAAACTTGGTTGACTTTTTCGAAACAGTCACCAAGGCCATTGACGAGGGAAAGGCAGTCCATACAGCCTACCTAGACCTGTCGAAGGCTTTTGATACAATACCTCACTCGGGTATCATTGAAAAACTCATCAACTTAAATGTAAACCCATACATTACAAGATGGGTTGCAAACTGGCTGAGTGACAGAACCCACAGGGTCAGAGTTGCTGGTGCCATGTCAGACTCAAAGCCTGTCACAAGTGGTGTC
>NC_056728.1:394702766-394915266 GCF_019279795.1 Protopterus annectens
TGTTTTGGGGTAGCGGTTGCTTGGGTGTCTGCTTTGGAGGTCTCTGCTGCTTAGGCAGATCTTTATTTAGAGCCTCCGAGTATGTTTTTGTGTGATTATGTGTTTGGTTTGCTGTTGTGGTAGGTCTATGTGAGACTGGAATTGTAGTGAGTGCGGTTTCCTTCTCCTCCTGACTGGTTATACCAGTACTGAGTTGAGAGAGCTTAGCCTCCAGTTTGGCTATATGGTTGCATCTCTCACATTTGTTGGGAGGAGGAGAGGGTTGTCTATGTACATGAGGCAGTTGTAACATTGCCTCAAGATTCCCAGATTCACCAGTTGGACCAGAGAGGAGATTGACAACTGACCTTTGGACATGCTAGAATAATATTGGGAATTCCTTAATTGAAAACAAGGGCCAGTGGGGAGTGAGGGTGTAGTGCTTTTAATTTTTAGTGCTGACTTATATAATTGCTTTAGTGAGCAAGTGCCAGGTAACTTAAGTGCAATGTGTTACAGGTAACTTAAATGCAAAAATGACAAACAGTAACTTTCTTTCAAGTGAAACAAGGAAATATATCACTAGTGATCCACAGAAGTGCTGAGAAGCTGCGTATTAGGTGGAATTAGCGTTCCAGGGAAATAACAAGCAAACAAACAACAAGCATATAAACAAAGCTAGATTCAGCAGGCCTGTATCTAGTCTATGCTACAGCAAACAAGGTGTACCAATTTCAGTCAGATGCAGTTCAAATATTCAGGCACTATAAACCTTTAACCAGAAATTCCCAGCTCAGAAGGGCAGAGTCCAGCCTCTTCTCCCACAAGAGTGCAGACCACGAACCTTCTTAATGTAAAATAACTGGCCTGAAGCCCAAGTGCTTAAACCAGAACTAATACACTTTAAGAATAACAGACACTGGGCTCTCAATCAGCAGTTCCCAACTTAGAAGGATGAAAGCTACCTGTCCTGCCACCACAGTGCATGCCACAAACCTTCCTAATGTAAAACAACTGGTCTGAAGCCCAAGTGCTTAATCCAAAAGACTTAGAATGATAGCTACACTTTAATCAAGTTATTACCAAGCAGTAATAAATACAATTGAATACTTGAGAATGCCTGGATTAGTGATCAAGTTACACAAACAAAGCTAGATCCAGCAGGCCCGAATCCAGTCTATGCCACAGCAAACAAGGTGCACCAACTTCAGTAAGAAGCAGTTCAGATATGCATGCACTGTAAGCCTTTAACCAGAAATTCCCAGCTCAGAAGGGCAGAGTCCAGCCTCTCCTCCCACAAGAGTGCAGACCACGAACCCTCTTAATGTAAAATAACTGTCCTGAAAGCCCAAGTGCTTAAACCAGAATTAATACACTTTTAGAATAACAGACACTGAGCCCTCAATCAGCAGTTCCCAACCTAGAAGGATGTAAGCTACCTGTTCTGCCACTACAGTGCAGACCACAAACCCTCTCAGTGCAAAACAACTGGTCCGAAGCCCAAGTATTTAAACCAAAAGTCTTAGAATGAGTTACACCAAGCAGTAATAAATACAATTGAGTACTTTTAAGATGATGCAAAAGTAAAATAAAGTAGGTAGAAACACAAGTACAGTAAAAGCAGATGGAATTTTTTTTTTTTTCTGAACAAGTGCGGAGATCAAAGAAACAGATTTGAGTGCTGAAACTAGAAAACTAGATAGTTTATAAGGAAAAAAAAATAAGCTAGAAGGCTTCCCTCCAACACAGAAGGGCTTGGGGGCTCAGAAGCCTACAAATAATCTATACCACTTAACAGGAAAGGCAGGAAACGAGCTTAAATTTTTTTTTTCTGTTTCCCAGATGCTCTCTTTGTTTACAGTAGGAGTGCCTGAAATCAGAATATGATCTCACTGCACTCAGTTGAGTGAGCAAATGAGATGGGCCCAGAAAGAGTATCCAAACACAAATTTACAAGAGGGGCGGGCAGTTTCAAGGCCACTAAGATTAACACCAAAACAAAAACAGGGAGGGTGGGTGGGACTAACTGAAGAGCAGAGTCAAAACTTCCAGTTCAGTTAATATTCCTGCAACACAGTTAAAATCAATTTAAATACTGTATTTTAAAAAAAAAAGTGCAGATAAAGGTACTTAAATTCTCTTGTATGTCCAGTTGAATACAGCAAGTTCTTAGCCAGCCAAAGCTGAGGTTTTTAAGCAGAAAATATTTCACACTGTACCACTTAAATAGGCAAGGACAGGAAATCAAAGAATGTGGCTACCCCCACACCTGTAATTACTAGCAAATAACAAAATTCAGCAAACACTGACTAACTTCCAGTTCAGTTAATATTCCTGCAACACAGTTAAAATCAATTTAAATACTGTATTTTTTGAAAATAAAAGTGCAGATAAAGGTACTTAAATTCTCTTATACGTCCAGTTGAATACAGCAAGTTCTTAGCCAGCCAAAGCTGAGGTTTTTAAGCAGTGACAGAGACTCACCCTGGAATATCCCCCTTTGAATTTTTATTCCTGGGATAATAATTTGTCCTTTATCATAGTTTACCTGCAGAGTGGCTTGCAACTGTTTCATGGTCACTGTAATGTAATTGATCTACGCAGGGTGTCTTGTATATCTGTAAGCACTCCTTTATCCATGAATGTGGAATGCTGCCAAATGCTTTTTTGTAGTCTATTCATGCCATAATAAGATTGTCCCCATTTTACAATTCTACATTATGACTTTATTTAATAACAAATGATCATTTGTTCCATATAACTTTCTTTTGTTACCCTTTTGGTCTCAGTGGAGGCTGGTGACTTCCAATCATAGGGGGGCTGCAGGAGACAGCTGAATGGGTGGGGCGAAGGGGTGTGGTCAACTAGAAAAGGATGGAGCCATGTTCAAAACCACAAAAACTGTGATTTAATTAAATACACTGCCCTGGGTGCCAAACCATCATTATGAAAGTCCAATCAAGACAAAATGAAGTGTAGAAGAAAAAAATATTTCAATGCATTGGCTACATGACTGCTTACTTAATATCTAGATGGAAACAAAAAAGTTGTGAGGCATGAAAAAATAAATTACTTTTTAAATACATTACTGGAATGCCAGTCAAAATAAAGTATAAAAAAACAAGCAGCACTCAACTCAAATCACAATAATTTAGATTCAGCTTTATAAAAGTACCAAGTAACATGCTGAAAGTAGCAATCTCTGTGATACCCCCACTTGTAAAAATGTTTCTTATCCAAAAAGGACCTGCTGCCTGGCAACAACTATCTACTTGTTTCATGAGGAAAACATGATCAAAGTAAAAATTGAACAGCAAACAAGAAACAAGCTCAAGATAAATTGCTTAAAGGATTACTGCACAGGTTATAGACCACAAATGATAGATTGGCATTATGTTTAGTTTATGGGTAAAGCCTGCAAAGATGATTGCAAGTCCCCAACAAATGTAATGAGTTTCTGAAAGTACTGTAATCCTGTCCTTTATTACAAATACTGTCATATGCATTTCAATACCCAAGGCTTATATCTAGTTATGTAAATATTCTCTGCATGGCAACAACAAAAAGGCTTTCAATGTTGGTAATTTTCTAACGGTATGCTTATTAAAGCTTACTTGCATCTTACACTCTCAGCCAAGCTTACCTGATGGTCACTAAAGCATTGCTACTTAAACACAGAGTAGTAGGCACTGCAACAACATGCATTTTCTGAATAAGAAGAAGCATAAATCAACAGTATAAAAATATGACAGAAAACCAGAACATTCTGCAAAATCAAGAGCAGATGAAAAGCCACTGTAGTACTTGTGTCTACCTTGAATGGGGGGATACTCTGCACACTTTCACTGCATAACTGCTCCTTGCCTTGCTTGGATACATCCAGAGTCACTACGTGGGGGAGTGGGGTGCAACAAGTATGTCACAATTTGAAATGTCTCTGGCTGACAGTGATGGCCCTGACACATTTGTCATACCTCTCAGCCTCAGAGCAAGACATCTGGACAAAGCCATAAACAGAAGTGGGACAAAGGCCCACAAATAAGGACAAATTTTAAATATTGTTCTTATAAACTTAAAAAGATAATAGAATAGTAGGTCTTGCATTCATATGCATTTTCTGAAGGGTATGAAATCTGAAACTCAAATGTCTGTCACTATTTTCTAACTTCAGTCTTTAATGATTTTCCACTAATTTGCCAGAAAGATTCTGTGTTGGAAAAGGTAATCCATTCACTTGAAATCCTGCATTTGGCATCCCTGATCCAAACGGAGGTCCACCAGACTGGTTTGGATGGGCAGCTATCACTGAAGCAGCCCTCAGAGGGTTAAAAAGCTGCTGAGACATGGCCACTTTGGAAAGGACATGATTTAAAACTGTTGTAGTTGCAGGATTGCTAGTGACTGCTGCCTGAGCCAGTTTTAGACTCTGTAGTGTGAGCTGAGCTTGCAGCTGGGCAAGTTGGAGACTGGTATGAGAGGGAAGCAGGGGATTCTGGGTCCTTGTATTGTGCTGGGTGCTGACAAATTGTGCAGTCTTATCCAAACATTTGGCTCTACTACAATAAAGAAAAAGGTCAATTAGGCAATGGGAAAAGTAAGCAAATGAGATCAGTTGCATTTGTATGGGTATAACACTACTGTACTTGACATGTCTAGAAAATGTGTTGACAAGACTGCCAAGTTCAGGGCCTGCCTAAGCAACTGACTGCAAAGACATAAATTCTTTAAATTAATTATTTTCAAAGCAGAACAGCAATAGAGGAGAAATATGAAAAAGAAACACAGGAAGATAACTTAATTAACACTACTGAGTCTAATGCTATATAATGCAAAAACACACTAGCAAGTATACATTAAATATACACACCAAAGCAGGCCCTGATATTTCAAATGATTACCCAGATGGGCATAATTTTTTTCTCACATATCTGTTTGCATCCTTGAGTGCTCTTATGCAGCAGGTTGTCAAAATACTTGTCTGTTGCATGCTGCAACTAAAGTAACAAAATCTAATTCAGATTACTCAGTAAGTATTTCTATACTTTGCTCTTCAAAAGTCTCCATTTGCTTGCCTCCCAAACAATCCCCCTTCCCTTCTCTGTATGTCTGAGTAGCTGTCTTTTTTTTTTTGTTTTTCTTTTGCTTCTTTTGAATGTTTGACCTTTCCACAACCTGAAATATCTTAGAGAAGGTCATATTACTGAAGACAATTTATCAGAAGTTCAAAATATATTTAAACTTAACTAAATATAAACTTAACTAAAGCAGGAATTTTGACAGAATGAAAAATGGGCTAGATAGAATAAGAAAACACTAAAACATTATTTATTGTGGGGGACAAAACCCTCCTTGCAGAGTTATGTGCATCCCACCACCCTAAATATACAATCAACTCTAAGATAACTGTGCAGTGTGAGAAAAGGACATTTCCCATTGCAGTAGCCACCACCCTCACATCAGAAAACAACGAAACTAAGAAAAAGTACCAGCACTTCGAAAGACCAAAATTACAAAAAACAAGTGCCAGGGGACGTTGTAACTCAGTCCAAGCAGTTTATTCCACAAAATTTTAAAAAACACGTAAAATGTCAAAGCAAACGATAACTTATATCACCACCCTCACATCAGAAAAAATAACTTGCATATAACCGCAGTACACAGACGACAGTTTAAAACACAACACTAACTTGCTAACAAAATCCATAATTTCATGCAGAAAATATGACATAATAAAGCACAAAACAAATACTCCCAGTATTACAGTGCGATAACATGCCGCGGTGGTACGGCGGTAGCGTTGTTACCTCACAGCAAGAGGTTCTCCCATTCGATTCTCGGCATGGCTTGGGAGGGCCTTCTGTGTGGAGTCTGCATGTCCTCCCCATGGTTGGGTAGCATTCGAAAGACATGCGTGCGTAAATGGGCGTCGAGCTGGCATCTCGGCGTTTTGTAAAAATCTACTGCCAATCATTAGTGGACCGGAGTTCCGTTGTGGTGACCCCTTACTGGGAAAAAGCCGAAAGACAAACAACAACAACAACATTACAATGCGATTAACTCAGCTGAACAGAGCAATCATTTATAAAAAAATAATCTAAGTGTTGGCAACTATGTTATCACAGACCAAATCAACTACCCTAAAATGACCCTAAAACAAGACAAACTTGAGAAAGTTAAATGTACGAGTCAAAACAGAGATAAAAAAGAGAGAGCTTTAAGATCCAAATAGTAACTGATGAAAATAATGAAATCCTGAAAGAATATATATTTTTGAGGCTGCAACAATCTGGTTCTAAATTGCAAAGTATTAAAGTCCTAGACATAACAAGACCAACAAAGCCAACACTAAGGCCAGGAAAGTAAAGGCATTCAGAAGAACCTCTTTTAATTCTAATGCAGCCTTGAATAAGGGGTTGCTACCAACTGCATACCAAGAAAAGAAAGTCACTTACTTCAGCTCAGCTTAATAGTCAGTCTCACACTGACACTGTCCAATTGAATGAAGTTAGGATTGGAATTCCAAAAAATTCAGTTATTAGCCTCAGGATGACTGATTTCCAATGCAATGCAATTCGCAATTCAATTGTTTACAAACAAGTTGGCTCAGTGCTCACTGGCTGCTACTGTTTGGTTCTCGCACTCTTCCTGGGCTTTGTTCTGGGAAAAGAGCGAGAACCAATCAATAGCCATTCAGCCCATCACGTCATGTACATGCCTGCCGACTTGGCAGTCCGAGCCCTTTCTTCTTCTATGTGGTTACAAAAGAGCATGGACTTCTGGGCATCACACTGATGCCTTTGCTCATTAGTCCGGACTGCTTTTACAGCAGTCTGGATCTGGATTAACAGAAAAAAACTATATATTTTTTAAAAGCCGGAACTCGGCGGGCATGCGCAGTTCAAGTTCCGGGACTTGTCAATTGGACTCGTAGCTATGTAAGCAGGATAAATAATTGTATTAAATTAATTTTATTTACAAAATGCTCTTTATCTTGTTGGGGGGCTGCAGTCCTGCAGTCTGATAGGATGAGCCGCCCTTGTTTGGTCTGTTGCCATGTCCCCAATTTCAGTATACAGTTAGTGCATCATCAGCAGGCAAGTTTTTGATCTGTAATATTTAGGATAGCTTGACATTCACTCTTAAGCAGGAGTATCATTTTTCCTGTTGTCAGCCAGGTTGGAGTCTGCTCAGGATGCATGTATAAATAGTTCTTACTCAGGGCTAAATCTTCTCTGTAACGTGTAATGATGTTAATATATTTGGCCAGAGGTTAAGTACAGCATCTGGGCCTGAGGTTTTCCAGTGAGGAGCTTTTCTTAATTTTGCTTCCATTTCTCTGGCCATTACTAAATCCCAGATTATATCATGTACATTTGAACTTCTTACTGTTTCTTTTTTTCTTCTTCTATCCATTCAGCATCTTTGTTATGTTCCATATGGTCTTCATAGATATTTCTTCAAAATGTATCTATTTCTACTTTTTTGGTGGTATTTCTATTCCTTTTGCCTTAGTTTCCCAGTTCTCTTTTAAAACTTGTTTGGGTCATCAATGAATGGCTTATTCTGTTCTTTTCCTTTATATATCTGCATATCTTCTAAGTTTATTATTTTCAGTAGTGTACAATAGATCCTGGTCTGTGCCTATACTGTATGTCTATCTTTATAAGTATTTTTGCTGATCTGTTCCATCTTACAACAATGACACTTCTTGTTTTAATTGTTGTATAGTTTTCTCTTTTCAGAACTTCCATGATGGCATTTGATTTCTTCCCTTCCTTTCTCTTCCTGCCCTGTGTTTTTGTGGTAAGACTTTATCTGATATTAATTTAAATGTACAGTAATATATCTAATTTAATTCTGCTATAGCACATGAATTTCTGTGAATAGTCTTTATTACTGTATTCATTTGTTTAATCAAATTTATAACATTTTGGGTCTTATTGACTTTCTGTAGTCTGTTTCTTTCATTGATCTTATTCTGTCTTTCCAGCTCTGTTAAATCAAGCAGCTCTTCCCTTAGATCCTTTTCTTCTAAACTAAGGGCACAGTCTTTGTTCTCCATTACATGTGGGCATTCTAAAGAAGTTATAAACTTCATATCTATAGTTCCAGCATAAAAATGCTCACACAACTTCCCTCACTAACCAGAAGTATAGTACCAAGATGGCCTACTACATTATGGGATCCAAAGTAAAAAGACTAGGTCAGAGTTCATCAATGTGGGGCTTATGAAGATGAACTTGGCTACATGATTCAGTGTAAAAGAGGTTTGCAGTAATGTGCAAGTTACTAATTTTAAACTAATTGTGGCTTAAAATGCTGAATATTTCTTCAATGTCTTTTATGCTGGAGGGCAAGCCCCCTGCACTCCCCAAGCCCCTGCTGCTTTTATATCCCAACATCCCAACTCCAAGATCTCACTTGTCCTCACCATTAGTTTTTAGTTTGCCCGTAAAACATGCTAATATAGTGAGAGATATGCCACAACCTCTCAAAAGAAGGTACTGACTGGCATCTTTTGAATTTCTGTGATTTCGGTGTGAAATGCTGGTAGCAAATGATTTCAGCACTTTGACCATTTGAATCATTGAATGGAACATGTGTATGATGCTTTTATATTGAGTTTGTGTCCTTAGTCCATTGTAAGCCGTCTTTCATCAGATGCTTAATTTAAGAATATAGCTCACCCTAAACCTTTAAAGCTGCTCTGTAAGAGGTATGCATTTCTGACTTTGTGCAGGTTATGCCAAGTAGGCCATTACTGAGTAAGCATGTCCTGCTATATGAACATACACCATCCAGAATGTAGCAGGCCAGCCGTACATGGGCACTGAAACAATACACTTGCTCGGAGCCATTTGTATGTACTGATTTAATGATTTATAGTTCATAGGTTCATAGGTTGGTACTAGACTATTGGCCCTAGGGCCTATACAAGCCTAGCCATAACAATTCCCTGGCTATTTCTTCCCACACTATTTACTTCCCTGGAACCCTGTCTAGCAGGGTGACTGACGTGATCCCTGGGGTGAATTTCCTTTCTCCCATCCAGGGCATCAAGGTTCTTTTTGAAGATGGCCAAAGAGGTACTCTGCTTGACATGTATGGGCAGTCTGTTCCATAGTCTGGGGAGTCTCTGGGTCAGGAACCTATTCCTCCAGCATGTTTTGTTTATTGTGATGACATGGTTTAGATCCCTGGAACGTGTGGCTCTGAGGGACTGAAATTTCTTAAGTGTAGCATGTCCAACAGCTCTGGGTTTGACATGGCCTTGTATGTTAAGCAGAGATCACCTCGGAAGAGACGATATGTGACAGAGTATAGCTGGAGTTTTTTTAAGGCTGTCGGCATAGGGCATCTGCTTTAGGCCTGTGATTCTTTAGTGAGGTATTTCTGCGGCCTTTCCAGTTGTTGCAGATGACTTGAGAGGTACATACCAAATGGGGCATTGTATTCTATAATGGGTCTAATGAGGGATGAGTACAGTCGGACAATGACCTCCTTTTTTTTTTCTGGATGAAAAACCCTTAGTGATGAGGTGTGCCACATACAAGGATTTCCTGACTGTTGTGGCAATGTGGTTATTGAAGGTGAGACCACTGTCCACCTGTGTCCCTAAGTCTCTTCTCACACTTTCAGTGTTTAGTGTACTGCCACCTATGTGGTAATTCACAGGTACATGTTTTTTTCCCAAAGGGGATAACTATACATTTCTTGGCATTGAGCTGGAGCCCATGGCTCTGGCACCAAGCATCTGTTTTGATAAGGCCCTTTTGTAGAGTATCGACATAATTTGGGGTTTCAGTAATGGCTCCCAGTTTGCAGTCATCTGCGAACTTTGTTAGCCAGAGTCCCTTAGTGTTGGCCTGTACTTCAGAGAAGTAGATGCCAAACAAGAGAGGGCCCAGGACCTGAACCCTGAGATACTCCACTTGTCACATGTCTGGAGCTGGATTTGGAGTCAGCTACTTTTACAGTCTGGGTTCTGTCAGTAAGCCAGTTGTCAACCCATCGAGTGACGTAGGGATTTATGCCCAGCTTAGTAAGTTTATCTATGATTCCAGAGTGGGGGATGATGTCAAAAGCCTTGGAGAGGTCCAGATAGGCTGTGTGGACTGCCTTACCCTCGTCCACGGCTCTGGAGACTGATTTGAAGAAGTCATACTGGGTGGGGTCCAGTGTTTTAAGGTTGCCAATGTTTTTATTTATAAGTTCCATGGCCTTGCAGATCAGGCTCGTCAGACTGATGGGGTGGTAGTTCCTGGGATCCATGGTGGATCCCCCCTTGTGAAGTGGGATAACTGTAGCTGTGTGCCACTCAGTGGGCATGAAGCCTGAGGTGAGGGTATGATTAAACATGACACTTAGGTGAGGTGCCAGTTCATTTTGTAGTTCATGTAGTACACAGCCCGGGATGTCATCTGGTCCCATGGATGCTGTATTCTTAGCTTTGGAGAGTGCATTTTTTACCTGTGTGGCCATTATTACCAGAATTTGGCAATCTTCCGGTATTGAGGTGGGCCATTTAGGGGGTGAAAAGGGGGTGAAGTTGGCACTGAATCAATCTGCTAGGATATTGGCAATATCCTTGCGATCAGTATATTTAATGCCATTATGATGTAGCTCAGAGCAGATCTGAGCATTGCCATTTAGATTCTTGACATAGTTATAGAACGCCTTATGGTTGTCTTTGGAATCTTTGGCAATTTTATTTTCGTAACTAGCTTTGGAGGATTTTATGAGGGATCTCAGCTTCTTACTGAAGCTGGTAAGGGAGTTTTTTGCATCCTGGGATTTTCCTCTTTTCTGCAACAGTTTCTTCCTTTTGTTGTAAAGTTTGTTTATGGCAGGGGACCACCAGATTGGCTTCCTTATTTTGGAGGAGAGCATCTTGGTTCTCTTTGGGATGGCACGATTCATGCATGAATGGATGTGCTTGTACAGTGCCTTAGTGTATAACTCAGCAGTCGAACTTTCAGTTCCCGTCTGCATGGGTGTCATGAAGTTTGTAACTTCTGACGAAGTTGGCTTTGGAGAAGTTTTTTTATGGAGGTTTCCTTACTGGGGAGTGGGGGTGGGATGTGGATGTTAAAGGTGATTAGCTTATGGTCTGACCTGACCAACAAGGGGGTGACCATAGGTGTGGAGCATTGATTTCCCATGTTGGTAATAACCAGGTCTAGGATATTGGAGCCCCTGGTGGGACCATGGATTTAATTGATCCAGGGCATTGGAATTTATGAATTCCAAGAACCGTTGGGTAAAGGAGTTGGTACATGAGTAGTTTTCCCATTTAATAGCAGGGTAGTTGAAATCACCCAGTATTAGGGTGTTTGGTTGTATATTAATATTTTCCAGTATGTTTAGAAAGGTGTATTGAGAATCTTGGGGCATGGTGGGGGATCTGTAGCAAGCTACAGTTTGGATTGCAGTCGTACCTAGTGTTAGTTGCACCTGGAGAATTTCAGACGCATTGTGTTGGGCTACTAACCTGGTGGTGTGAATATCCTTGGTGAATATGGACACTCCTCTACTTTTAGTGTTTCGATCCTGGTTTGGTGGCCGAAAAGTGTGGTAAGAGTTGTAGTCTGGTATTGCAGGGGTGCTCTCTGGAGCCTTGAACCATGTCTCGGTTACTGCACAGATATCAATGTTCTCCATTTTTAGGAGTGCCTTGAGAAAGTGCATTTTGAGGTTTAGACTTCTAGCATTGAGTAGCATTGCTTTCAGATTTTGCAT
Organism: Protopterus annectens; assembly: GCF_019279795.1. Lineage (NCBI taxonomy): Eukaryota > Metazoa > Chordata > Ceratodontiformes > Protopteridae > Protopterus > Protopterus annectens. The sequence continues at coordinate 394,714,485 of NC_056728.1, forward strand.
GCTTGTACCTGTTACAGAGGTGGTTTTGTCCTTTGAACTTTGCCTAAAGGAAGAATAGAATCTCACAGGTGCCTACACTGTTGCACTGTGGTTAACATCTGTTTAACAGTCCTGAAGACACCTGCACTCAGTTCAGACCAAGCAATGGTTACTCAGACTGCAAGCACACTGATGGTAATTGGAAATGAGGTCTTTCAGATTTTCCAAAGCCAAATAAAAGGTACAAAGTAACAGCATCTATGATGCATGCCATCAGCTATAGATATATACAGCAGCAACATGGCCAGGAGCAACAGTGTTGACAGAACACACATCTGGTGTGTGTGGCTATGTGTTTCCTTCAGTAGACTTGAAGCTGTGTGTATGTTGTATAGCCATGGAAATTGTGTGTGTGTGTGTGTGTGTGTGTGTGTGTGTGTGTGTGTGTGTGTGTATAAGAATGGGGCACCTGCATCCATGATGAGCTGCAAAGAGGCCAAAATCTTCATTAGTTGCATATCTCACTCATGCAGACTGGTGCATGTAGAACAGAAAAAAACATGGTGAAGTACCAGCATCCTGAGAGTTAGAACATTATTCCTTGCAGGTGTTAGACTGGATTTACATGGCTCACTGAAGCATTGTGTTACTGAGCAATACAATGGGCGTTATGTTTCTACTATGCAGTCTGCCATCTCCTTTTGCATCAATTGTCTATTTGCTCTTTAACACCAGCCAGGCATCTACTGCAGATGTTCAACTAATTGCCTTTGCCTCTGTTGTGGTCATCTTAGTCCACAGTTTTGTTGTAGTACCATGCAATATACCAAGTTTCAACCAAAGGTATCCCATTCCTTAGTATCTAAGCATTAGTCTGAACTAGTGCACTTGTGTTGTCAGGGTAAGTTTGGTGCCTGAAATGTCTCTGAATTATAAAATACTTGTTAGATGATTAAAAAATGCCTCGTGATTAAGTTCGTTCTTCATTCTGTGACTAGACTGTTACAACTGAGAACCAGGCAGCTTTCCATTACTCGGTGCAGGTGATCTGTGTCGCTGATTAGTCCATTGATAGAAGTAAGTGTCACAGTGGTTTGGTGGATCACAGCTAATGCTACCAAAATGCAGATTTGGCTATCATATGGCAACTACAAATTCATAATGCATATAGCAAATGGAGGCTTACAGATAATTAGCAATGTTAACAGTGACTCTTAATGCTTCTTCAGGCATTTTTTATTGTCTTTTTAAATGTGAAACAGTGGTTTCTTAGCAAATGAATAAAAGGAAGACCATCTGATATCTGTAGAAGTATGTGATGTCTTCATTATGCTGAATAAAATGTATATCAGAAACTAGTAATGCCGCTTACAGTATATAGCTTTTCTTGTCCACATTTTGGCATTTTACTTGACAACAGCTCTAAACCTTTCGCTGTCTTTCTGTCTCCAGCAAATCATTAACTAAAATTGGCACCTTCATGGACAACTGAGGAAATACTTAAACAGTAAAGGAGAATATGTTATTTATGGAATGTTAACTGCATGCTACTAAAATAAGGAATGTCTCTTAATCATTTTTATTCAAGACTGTGGTTAGAAAGAGGCTGAACGTTATAAAAGTGTGAAAATGTTTGTGTGTAATATTCTAAGGAATGATTAGACACTGTGCATTATTGTCCACATACATTTCATGTGCATATTTTGGTGACATTACTGACATTGTAAAATGACTTTCCATCATGCTTCATGTCATAAGTGCAGAAATGGCTTTGACATAATGATCCTTGATTTTGTTGACCTGAAATAGCTAGTCTTATTTCAACAAAGGTTAATATGAAAAGCATTACTTTAGTACTTCTGAGAGGACAAAAATGGATGAATAATCATTTATAGTTTTACACCAGAAATGTAACCATTTCAGCAAAAGCTCTGCTTTTGTTAGAAGAAATAGCAAATACTGGATCACTTATACTTTCTTCTGTTTTACTTTATATACTTTCATGCAGGACAGAGTGACTTTTCAAATAAGTGTACCAGTCACCACACTTTTCCACAGTGATAATTTAACAAGAAGTGCTCTCTTCTAGTTTGTGAAAAGCTGACCTATTTGTTTTATTCATAGACCCATCTTTAATACCTCACTGTACCTTGCCAGACTTCCGTTCACAACTTTTAAACAGAGACCATTGCATCTTAGCTGGACTTTTCCTAGATTATAGATTCTTAAATTGTTACTAGGCTAATAGGTTCATAGGTTCATACTAGGCTATCTGCCCTGGGGCATTTATAAGCCTAGCCCGATTGTGTTTGGCTTACACCACCCCTTGATTTGAGTATACTGTGTCCTTTTTAAAGTTTAGTTTACTGTGCCTCTGTCTAATAGTGACACTGAAGTAATCCCCGGGACAAACCTACGATCCCCCATCCACTCATCAAGATTCTTCTTGAAGAGGGTCAGTGAGGTGCTCTGCCTAACATGAATTGGAATTCTATTCCAGAGCGAAGGGAGCCTCTGGGTTATGAATCTGTCCCTCCAGCATGTTCTATTTATTTCTGTGCTGAGGTTCAAGTCCCTCAAGCGTGTGGCTCTAAGGGATTTAGATTTACTGAGGTGGAGCATGTCCATTAATTCTGGGTTGGACATAGCTTTATATGTCAGGCATAGATCGCCTCGAAGTAGGCAGTATGCAACTGAGTAGAGCTGGAGTTTTTTTAACCGAGCAGCATATGGCATCTGTTTGAGGCCCTTGATCCTCCTGGTGAGGTACTTTAGGGGTCTTTCTAATTGCTGCAGGTGTCGGGTAAGGTACATCCCAAAGGGGGCATTGTATTCTATGATGGGCCTGATGAGGGATGAATAAAGGGGCATGATTACCTCTCTTGATCTAGATGTGAATCCTTTCATGATGAGGTGGGTTATGTAGAAGGTCTTTCTGACCACTTTGGCAATGTGGTTGTCAAAGGAGAGATTGCTATAACTTGGGTCCCCAGATCCCTAATTACTTTTTCTATACTTAATGGGTTACCACCTATGTGGTAATTTGTGGGCACATTGTTTTTGCCAAAGGGTATGACTATACACTTTTTGGCATTTAGCTTTAGACCATGGCTCTGGCACCAGTTATCCGTCTCTGCGAGACCTTTTTGAAGGATGTTTGTGTCAGCTGGAGAGTCGATTATGGCACCCTGTTTGTAGTCATCTGCGAACTTGGTGAGCCATAGTCCTCCCACGTTGGCCGGTACCTCAGAAAATTAAATACTGAACAAGAGAGGTCCCAGGACAGAACCTTGTGGGATGCCACTTGTGACCGGTTTCGAGTCTGACATGGCTCCAGCAACTCTGACTCTGTGGGTTCTGTCTTTGAGCCAGTTTGCGACCCATCTTGTGACATAGGGGTTTATATTTAGGCTGGATAGCTTATCTATGATGCCCGAGTGGGGTATTGTGTCAAATGCCTTTGCGAGGTCCAGATAGACTGTGTGGACTACCTTCCCTTCATCTATGGCCTTGGTGACTGTTTCGAAGAAGTCGACCAGGTTCAAAAGGCGGGATCTGCCCTTGACTAAGCCAAATTGGGTAGGATCTAGTGTCTGTAGGTCCCCAATGTCTTTGTTTATGAGTTCCATGATGATCCTCTCCATAGCCTTGCAGACTAGGCTAGTCAGGCTTATGGGGCGATAGTTTCCAGGGTCCGCAGAGGCGCCACCTTTGTGGAGTGGGACCACTGTTGCTGTACACCATTCTTTGGGCACATATCCTGTAGTGAGGCTGAGATTGTACAGCAGTTTTACTTGAGGGATTAGTTCTTCTTGGAGTTCATGTAGGACACAACCCGGGACGCCATCTGGTCCCATGGAAGCAGTGTTTTTTGCTTTGGAGAGGGCGGCCTTCACCTGAGCATCAGAGATGTTTGGGAGGCTGCACTCTGCTGGGATAGATACTTGCTCTTTTGGGAGGGTGGGTGGAGAAGTTTGCACTGAACCTGTCTGCCAGGATATTGGCGATGTCTGTGGGTTCAGTGTATTTTTTGTCGTTAATGACCCAGAGGGTCTTTCTAACCATAGCCAAGATTTTCCAAAAGAATAATGATGTCCTGTTTCCAAGTAAGACATTGAGTGCAAGGCATTTATAAGCTACCTCTGTCCATAAGGGCCATAAGTGGCTGGCCCGATGTAAATTTCCTACTCCCCATCCACTTCTCTAGGTTGCATTTAAATTGGGTAATAGATGAACTCAGCTTCTGTTAGTGACAGACATAATTCATGTTCTTAGACCTTGTATTTCTGGTACTGTTTTGACTTACAAATATGCAGGAGTGTGGAGTTTGTGGATGCCTTGTAAGCCAGACATAGATCGCACCCTCAGCACTCTATAGGAGACTAAGTAGTGGAAAGGGGTTTAAGGTGCTGTACATAAGGCAGGTTTGTTACACCTTGTATTTTTCTAAGCAACCTCTGAGGATGGTCTGATTGCTGCATATGCCTAGCAGGCACATACTGAAGGGAGCATTATACTCCTGACTGGTCTGCCAAGGGCAAAATACAGGAGCATAATGACCTCTTTGGACCTAGGTGCCATGCCTTTACTTATAGGTTGTGCATCATAAAAGTATTTCCTCACTACTGTGGCCACATGTGGGTCAAAGGTAATGTTACTTCAAGAAGTGTCCTTGAAAAATGACAAAGAAATAACCCCCAAAGGCAAAATTAAGCATATGCAAAATTCCACATCTCTGGAGCATAGGCCATCGCGTAATTCACATCCACTGAAGCATGCTAATTAAACCAATGATAAAGGATTTCAGTGTAGCATAAACTGACCAAATGTAATGACCTGGGAAACTGCCATTAGCACCTGAAGGCATATTCAAATCTCATCATATAAGGAAATATTTTATGGGAGGAAACATAAGTAGCTAAAGTTGCTATTACTGAGCCTTTCCATTTAAAATACTGGTGTTTTTAATTCAGTTTCAGTACTATGTAAATATGAACTTGCAAAATGTTATCCAGATTATGTTAAAGTATTTATGTGCAGATTAGTTTAACTGGTGCTCATGTAAATGGTAAGTGACACCAAAGTTAAGAAGTATTCAGCACTGCCTGTATAACAGACCAGCACCATGGTTTTGACTATGACTAAGGATAATGAACTAAAACAAGTGACACAACTAGCGGTCGTTTGTATAATAATTTTGTAAACATGAATGATGCAGTATATCTATGACTAATCAAATGCTTCATCGAATGTCAGTACAGAAGTCCAGAGTCCATGGTACCAGCTTTATGCTGTTGAGAGATAAGGGCCAGACTATGGTCCAGATGACCTGAGTTTGAGTAGCAATTCAGGCACCACAGGAGCTGGTTGAAGGAAGAATAGAAGTGATTATCTCGCCCATCCTAGGGAAAGAGGCAGAAAAGAGGCAGACTTGTGCAAACACCCTATCTACCACAACAAGCAGAAAATTACAGGTAATGTAAAAGCATCAGATGGGGGAGACATCAACTCGGGTCTACTAAGGTGGTGGTGGTAGCTCTTATTAATGTGTATGTACAAGCATGAACACATATAGTTAGAAGACAATAGACCCTTGCTGTAACACAAGCGCTCATGTCGGTGAATCAAAGGCAGGCTTAGGGCCATCAGAAAGGCCTATATAGCTTGCATTGCAATTTGAGCTCAAGTAACCCCCACCTGTGCTTGTATCATGGCCATTTGGTTGGATCTTGCCTCTGTAATGGTGATACCTAGTATAGGGAAACAAATGTACGTAAAACAAAATGGTAGCGGTATTATGGTCTGCAGGCTTAGGATTTATTTTAAGGCTGAGTCCTGCAACCATTTATGCCTTGCCAATGCCAGTTTTCAGGCTGTGCCCCTTTGCTCTGGGAGGGTTAGGCTAGTCAAGTTCACTGTGATTTTGTTTGGGCAGTCTTCCAGTCATCTAAGGCCTGTTTGGAAAAATTATAATGTAACATGCAGGGGCAGCCTATTCAAGAATGGGACAAGTACCACATGATGAGCCTGTCTCCCCATCATGTTTTATTTGACTACTGGTAAAGATTTAGTACTCTGGTTCTGGTATTGTAGAATTATTAGAGCTGTGGCAAGAGGTCTAGGACAACTGGGTCCCCACTGGCAGAGAAGGCAAGCCATAGATCTCGCCTCAAGAGTCTGTAACACACAGAGTAAAAGGGCAATGCTTCTAGTCTGTCATTGGCAGCCCAGAGTCTTCAGGCTGTTGATCCTGGAAACCTTTAGCATCTTTAAAGTTGCTTTGAATGCTTACTGAGGAACATCTTGAAAGGGGCATTGCATTCAAGAATTGGACTAATAAATGCTGAATATATAAACTAAAAAAATTACCTCTAAGTCTGGATGATATTTTGTTGGCAGTAGCTGCAGTCTGAGGCTGTGTAACGGCAGGTTTTGTATTGTTTGTTAAACCAGCCAGGTAAATTGTCAGGCTCCACTGAAGGATGGAGGGAAAATGAGCATAGAAAAAAAGATGAAATCCAGTGTCCCTCATGGTTTGAGCAGTACCGAGCAAGTATCCCCTTGCTGTTAGAACAGAATGCTTCACAAACATTCACTGGTAATCTGTTAGTTTGAAAATGATGTCTGTGTGATTCACAGAGTTGTGTTTTGTTTAAATACCTTTAGTAAATTATCACTTAAGGCATAGGCACACATACATTAATAGAAAAGAAAACAAACCATATTTGGGACGAGTTTCTTCCTTTCTCTCCAGATCCCCATTAAGACTCCCCAGTGGCACAGCTGTAGGGTTCAGATCTCAGCCGAGTGGTCAAGCTAAAACCTCCTGCACCCTCTCTGTCTAACCAGTGCTTCGTGTCCCTGCCCAAGTAGCTGACACACACACAGACTTTGAGATTTGAGTTCTATAGAAATACACAGACACTCCTGGGGAAGGCTGGCACAGGTTCTCCAGCAATGCCCCCTTCTGCCCAGACTATAAGGTAGAAATCACTGCCACCAACCACTGCTTATCAGCTACTAATACGGCCCTTCCCAAAGGGTGACCAATTCTACTGTTATTCATATAAAGCTATTGGAGTAACTTGTACAGTATCGTTAAATACATGCAAGTATACTAAGAGCTTAAATTATCTCTACATAAAACAGCCACAGTTAAAATGTTTCAAATATTTAAAAACACAAAACAATACTCATTAATTCAACACAATGACAACAAAGAGTTTAGAAATCACAGGAAATACTTTAAAACGACATTGTAGGATAGTCTGACATAAATATAGAAAGCATTGACACTAATCTGGCTATATTCCTATCTGTCTCTAAGAGAAACTATGTTCTAAATAACTTTACTTGCAGAGCAAGGCATACTGCTGGTGAGTTGTCAACAGGTCTGAAGACAAATACAAAATGGACTTCTTTATTTCTGAGATAGTCCCTAAATTGATAACGCACATTACTGCATAACGCACATTACTGCTGACTCATCTCAGATTACACTATTCCTGTCACTTTTACTAAGGACCACTACAGGTAAATGATAAAAAAAACATATATTTTTTTCTAGTCACGATTTTCTGCACCTCTCAAAGCTGTTTGCCACAAAATAAGTATTCATTCTTAATTTTCTTTTTTCTTTTTTTGTATCTCTGTCTGCCGTCATGGGGGCAGACATCCTGATGAGTTTGTTCCCTTGAAAGGCTAAATCTGTACCAAAATGCAGTATGACAGCCCTGAATGTGAGGAAAGCTAGCCCTACTCTTTGTTGTCAGATTAGGCTACCATTCACTTACAATAGGAAACCTGAAAAAACTGCCAAGTTTAAGAGTCTGCAGATTTTTTGCAAGGTGACCAATGGTCCCAGTTTTTCCAGGACAGTCCCAGTTTGGAGTTCTCTGTCCTGGAATGCTAAACATTGTCTTAGGGATGCAGAAATGTCCCTGTTTAGTCTGAATGGTTTCCGGCATTCGTAGGGCTGCTTCAGTGAGTGAACCAAAACAAAAACTTCAGGCAGTTTCGTGGACAACAAAAGATTCTGTTAGGTCCACAGTCAGAATATAGAAAAGGCAGGTGGTGGCAGAGTTATATCCATGATAAGAAGAGGAGCTTTAGTAGTCTAAGAAGAAAAATATAAGCTGGGCAGATACGTATCGATCTGCGTCTATTTGATGGCAGAGCGGATTACTTTAGCAAATGTTTACTTGTCTCCCAAAACAAATTTAAATGAAATAAAATGAGTGTTGTAGACCTGTTTAAGTATACAGACCTCTTGATGCTGCTGCCAGGGATTACTCTCACTCTCTCAGATGCACACTCTCTCTCTCTCTCTCGATCATGCCTCTCTCTCGCTCTGTCTCGCTCGATCATGCCACTCTCTCACAGTCTATTGCTCTGTCTCTCTCGATCATGCCTCTCTCACAGTCTATTGCTCTGTCTCTCTCGATCATGCCTCTCTCTCACAGTCTATTGCTCTGTCTCTCTCGATCATGCCTCTCTCTCACAGTCTATTGCTCTGTCTCTCTCGATCATGCCTCTCTCTCACAGTCTATTGCTCGATCATGCCTCTCTCTGTCTCGCTCGATCATGCCTCTCTCTCACAGTCTATTGCTCTGTCTCGCTCGATCATGCCTCTCTCTCACAGTCTGTTGCTCTGTCTTGCTCGATCATGCCTCTCTCTGTCTCGCTCGATCATGCCTCTCTCTGTCTCGCTCGATCATGCCTCTCTCTGTCTCGCTCGATCATGCCTCTCTCTCACAGTCTATTGCCTCTCTCTCACAGTCTATTGCTCTGTCTCGCTCGATCATGCCTCTCTCTCACAGTCTGTTGCTCTGTCTTGCTCGATCATGCCTCTCTCTGTCTATTGCTCTGTCTCGCTCGATCATGCCTCTGTCTCACAGTCTATTGCTCTGTCTCGCTCGATCATGCCTCTCTCTGTCTATTGCTCTGTCTCGCTCGATCATGCCTCTCTCTGTCTATTGCTCTGTCTCGCTCGATCATGCCTCTCTCTGTCTATTGCTCTGTCTCGCTCGATCATGCCTCTCACAGTCTATTGCTCTGTCTCGCTCGATCATGCCTCTCACAGTCTATTGCTCTGTCTCGCTCGATCATGCCTCTCTCTCACAGTCTATTGCTCTGTCTCGCTCGATCATGCCTCTCTCTCACAGTCTATTGCTCTGTCTCTCTCGATCATGCCTCTCTCACAGTCTATTGCTCTGTCTCGCTCGATCATGCCTCTCTCTCACAGTCTATTGCTCTGTCTCGCTCGATCATGCCTCTCTCTCACAGTCTATTGCTCTGTCTCGCTCGATCATGCCTCTCTCTCACAGTCTATTGCTCTGTCTCGCTCGATCATGCCTCTCTCACAGTCTATTGCTCTGTCTCACTCAATCATGCCTCTTAATCATACTTGCCAGATTTTCACAAAATGTCAATTTTGACTCCTATTTTAAGTCTGCTCCTCATAAAACTTGTGATTTTCTTGTAAATCATTAAGGGCTGAAGTCACTAAATAACTAGACGTTTGAGTGTCATATCCTTCTGGTAATTCATGTTAACACATCACCTTTTATTCTAGCAACCCATTTGAGTTTCAGACTTAATACCTTTCAGAAAAACTGTGCTAATGTAAAGCCTGTTATCTCAACTTGCTAAGTTTGTAAAAGCAATATTTAAAATGTGTCCCTATGTTTGATCCTTTGCACCCCCCCCACCCATTTACTGCTCTGTGACCCTCCCTCACCCAGTATCACACCATGTGGATTCCATGGAATGTATTCTGTGTAACAGGCACACTGGTAACGAACAGAGAAGAAAATGATTTTCTCAGCAAATTACCCCTATAGTCAATTCCCTTGGTGCAGAGCATACCTCTCAACGGTCCAGAATGTCCAGAGTTTTGCCTCATATTTTTGGTCTGCGTCTGATCCTCATAAAAAACATGGTTTTCTGGTAAATCACCAAGGACTGAACCAACTAAATAATGTCATACTTTTGAGTTGTAGGCTTCATATCCTTCAGAAAAAGCATGCTAACACAACATCTGTTATTCTAGCAACTTTTTAAGGTTAGAAAAGGAATATTTAATATCTGTCCCAACTTTTGTAAAGATGTCCCCCAGAATCTTTAAATTTAGTGTTACAAGGCATCTTCCACATGTAGGGTGCGTGGAATAGTCTAGGGCTGTAAGCCTGTAAATAGGCTGCAGCTTAAGTGTCCCGGTTTAGGTCGTGTAACAAAATGGTCACCTTGATCATGTATCACTGGTTTGCACTGATTTTTACAAATGTTGTTCCCACTAAAGTACTACACATTCTCTGAAAAAGTTTACAGAATTGCCAACAAATTACTGAGACTTTTTACAAAAAGTACTCCTCCCATCTCCCATCCTTCAAGGAAACAAAATATCACATTTCCAGCTTGATTAGGTGCAGCTGCTTAGTCAACTTTGCATAACAATAGACAAAGAAATCACAGCCTGGTGTGTTACAAACTCTTCCTTCATATGGTTCCTTACTCCTGACTTGACTAGCACTTTCTCATGAATTAGGAGATAAAAAAATGCACAAATAGTACTCCACAGTTTAGGCCAATATAGCAATTTCTTTAACTTTGCTCAGTTATATATTTAATTGTACAGTTTGTTGAAATACAAATACCAGGTTCTTAGTGTTGCACTCAGTCGGACAACCTGGACTAGCACTGACAAACGTGCTGATCTATATTTGTAATGTGTCTCATTATGGTGTAATCTGAATACTGTGTCCTGATGAATGTAAAAAAACACAAAGTAAATAAAGAATTAACTAAAGATTTTGGTGGATGGATGACATATGACTTTGAGAGAGACAATGGATAAATGGGTTTGACAACAAAGTAATGGGTTTGCAGTTGTGACACAGGCAGCCTTGACCACCCCCCCCCCCCCATGGGTGTCATATTAGTGCTGCTTTGATGACTTGTCATGCATCTTACTTCAACGGACATAGAGCATTATCACAGTGGGTCATGTGGAAGAGAATAACTGTATTTAGCTCAGATTCCGATATGAAAAGCAAACATGCCTCTCAAGTGTACCTCATTACGAGGAACGTACCTCAGTTGGGGTCTTAAAAGGTTAATGTTCCTCAAAGTTCCAAATTGAAAGGGTCCGCAACACTTTCAGTGTTGGGAATTTTTTTTAAGTGAAATCCATGGTAAATAGAAATAAATCATATTAATTCATTAAAAGATCTTCTTTATAAATGAAAGCAGCATATTTTAACCATCCTAGATGAAGTTGTTAGTAAGCCAATAGTACGTGTTCCACATTATGAGGGCTGGTGTTTCATTTTGGAGATGGAAGGTTGAGAACTATGAAAACAAATACTTCAATACTTCATGTTTCCACCTGGTACATGTGTGGATATGTACTTAGACATGGAGAAGCCCTGTCCACCGTCAACAACTATATTAGACAAGGAATTAAATGACAGATGTCACAGGCTCTCGTTAGCTCCTGGATCTGTCTGGTTAAAAGTCCTTAGGTTTGTGTGATATGTTTAGTGTGAATACATCCTAAATGTGGATGATTATCACGATATCTGGTGTGATCAGTTCTGCCAATAAGGCAATGATTATTCTCTACACCTGGTTGATTTCCTGCAGATAATAACTGTTGCTAAAGGAAGTGTGTCCGTTTCCAACTGCTGTGACATAACAGTATAAATACAGGGACTAGATTATTGTTGTGTCCATGCAGTGTGATAAGGGGAGGCAGTTGTCCAGTTTTAGTACACAAACAGTGTATTACTAGCAGTTCATTCTAGACTGTTTGCGTTGTGTAAGGTGAACATAGTTTAGAGTCATCTGCTGTCTGCACTGAGATCTGTGTGTTAAGTACCAGGGAGCTCCTAGCAACAATCCCTGAAAGACAGCATTGCATACTAGGTGATGAGGCACCAGCTAACTGCACTGTGTAGCTTCTGTCATTCATCAAGTTGCCTATCACTTCTTAACACAAGATGGTCAAGGCAGTTAGATTTTCCATGATGTCTGCATGGGCCATACTGTATGCAAGTCCTTGGCCAGCTCTAAATTTGCATGTGGCAAGCCTCAAATTCATCATCTGGTTCAAACAAGCTTGTTGCAGGATACTGACACCCCTGGGTACTGCATGTGCAAATGCTTGTTTAATTACATAACAAATTTGGTCGTTAGTGATGCTGACTGAGGAAGCAGACATGTCAGATCACTTGTTGTGACACTAGACTAATAGATGCTGGAAAGCAAAAAAAAGGTAAAAGAAAAGGATAATGCAGTTCAGAGGGTTAATCAGTGTAAAAGAGGGTTCTAGTTTCTTTTTTTAGTGAATGTATATGTGGTGATGTACTTTTGGTAGGAAGCAGCAGCAGATAAGGTTGGCATAACTTCTCGAGATTGCTTTGGGTTTGGAGGGGGGCTTAAGTATATATAGATATAAACAAGTGAATATATGTTTATAAATATATAATATAATTTGTGTGTGTATGTATGTATGTATATATATATATATATATATATATATATATATATATATATATATATATAGATATAGATAGATAGATATTTAGATATATATGGAGACTGGAATATTTAATAGGTAACATTTGAAATGTAAAACTATTGATTGGACTGTACCAATGACATATGATTACATTGAACATGTTCTCCAGGACTCATTTATCCAAAGTTCACCACAAAGTAGTCCACTGAGAAAGATGCAGGTGAGTGACCACATGCTTATGCAAAGGCAGTGGAGTTGTACAATGGGGAACATCCTGTGGAGCTGAAAAGATTACTGATAGCAGTTGGGCTATCTGCATTCAAATTAAAATAACAACAGAAGACGGAATAGCTGACATTGCATTTAAAGATATTTGATGCAAAGACAGCATAACACAACTAACTCTGAATTTAAGAGTTGACACCTCATTATTTATAAAGGCAGCAGATAAGCACATATGCAGAAAACTGAATAACGGTGAACCTCATTGCTTACGATAGGAAGAGAGAGATATCCAAGGAAATGGGACTCATTCCTTATGAACAGCAACTGCAGACATTTGGACTCCTATGTAAATGATTTTGCTTGATTTTTGAACCAGACAAAGGAAAAACAGGTTTGTCAAAGAGTAATGGGTTGACCGTTCTGACACAGGTAGCCATGACCCCCCCCCCCCACCCCCCACTGTGTCCTAATAGTGCTTCCTGATCTCATATTCTGCATCTTGCATCAAAGGAAGGTAAGATCATGATGTGAATGGTTCATGTGGAAGTGGAAAAATATGAAACATTTTCCTGAAGGATGCTTTAGTAATATGTCGCAGTTTGCACAAACACAGAAATGAAATAGGTTTCCAAAGGACCCCTTAAGTAACCTGTCCTATTATGTACAAGTACTGAAATGAAACATTTCACCAAATGACTGACTACAAACCACCATATTTATTTGTCTGTAATCTCTCAATCAGCACAAGGACATGGCAAAACATATTATGACAAGTAATGCAGATAATAGAAATCCAGGGGCAGCTGACAGGTATGCATATCCCTTACCCACTGTCAAATACCATATCTGCATGTGTATGAATTATAATAAACCAACAGAAAATATATATGTACATATTTACCATCATAAATAACTAACATTACATATAAGTAACGACTATGGACAGTGTCTTACACACCTGGTGCATGTAGGAATTTTTTTAATTGATACAGCAGGATATAATTCAATTCTTTGATTTTGGTTATTGTCTAGCTAAAGATGTCTTTCCATGTGTTTCTATATGTATCTCTTTGTAAATGTATATATTCTTTTAACTTTAAGTATATATGTATAGCTACATATATGTATAGCTTTTTTTGAAATATAGCTATACATACATAACAGTCACATGAGTACACACACACCTCCACAGTCAGATAACAAAACTCACCTGTTTTTTAACCAATCATACTATATTTCCATACTGAACCAGTCAGAACTATTTATTTTGGAAAACACCTAGTCACAGATATCATAGCCCATTTTACTACTGGAGAATGTAAGTTGATACCACTGTAGACCCACATACTTGGAACATATGACAACATGACATGAATCTGGTACTGTTGTGTATGCTGCCTCAAACTGTCTACTTTCATGTTGTGGAAAATAATGGATAAGGTAATATTGGCTGAGTTACTGTCAGAACTGGGCAGTTTTGGACTTTAAAGGATGTATCAGCATGCATATGCTGAAAACAGATGTATTACCACCTGTAACATGATGTTTTACAACCATAAATTAACACCTATGAGTGAATAATTGTGCTGTGGTGTGACTTGTATAAACTTACCTTCAGCATTTGATAGGGTCATACACAAAACAGTGTTCAATAAATTAGTACAACTAGGAATTGATGTACTCTTGATCATGAATGGCTGCATGGCTTACAAATAGGATATGGCAGCTATCATACAGCAAATGGACAGGTAAAATCCATGGTTACAGTCAGGGTGTCCCACAGGCCCTTACTTGTTTAGATTCCATCTTTCCAACATAACTTTTCATTTGAGGTGTTCTACAGTCTATATGCAGATGCCCTGAAATTGAATAAACTGATTACATGTGTTACAGATAAGGCATGTCTTCAAAATAACTTAAACACATCAAAAACTAAGTATGTGAGATTTGGAAGACAAAAATTGATAGGTGAATACGTAATGTAGCACACAGTGATTGAAAGGGCCTGGTTATATGGGTAGATTCAGCTATGAGTTTTTGTATTCATAGCAACCAACTGGTTAATGATAGTTCTAGAACTATGGGTTGTGTACAATGATTAATAAAGTGCAGGAAATCAGAAATGATGAAGTCAGTTTGCTAGTTATATTAGACCCAAACTTGAGTATGGAATAACAATGTGGAAGCCCTGTAATAAAATAAGCACTAGTCAACTGGAAAGAATACATCAGAAAAAAAAAACAAGGGTATCCCTGTTTGTGAAAATTTTAATTTTTTTGATGATCAAAAATATCTGAATGTGTACAGTGTCTTGGAGATCTTATTCAAGTATATAGGGCTGTCGTAGACTACTACCTCTGGGAATGTTGGGGTTATCAAACATTAACAGAGAATCAGACAACCTATGAAGAAGATTATATAGCAATGAGAAGTGTACCAATTGTTTCCATGCCAGAGTAGCTGATGCAAGGAACAGATTACCAAATTACATTAAAGCAAGTACTAGTTTTGATATT
The DNA here is from genome assembly GCF_019279795.1 of Protopterus annectens. Classification (NCBI taxonomy): domain Eukaryota; kingdom Metazoa; phylum Chordata; order Ceratodontiformes; family Protopteridae; genus Protopterus; species Protopterus annectens. The sequence goes on from NC_056728.1 coordinate 394,729,725, forward strand.
TTTAAGAACCGCCTCGACAAGTTATATGGAAACAAGTGTTTTGGTATATTGTCATGCTAGAAGGGCAGTAATACCCGTGCTTGAAATATCTGTATGTATGAACAATGAACAAGTCCATAAAGCAGTATCCAAGGTTGACGGCAGTGCTGTCCTGTGGCAGTCGATGCAATGCGTTAACAATTGGCGGACCTAAAGCAGTATCTGTGAAACATTCTTCAGAGGCCATTCAAAAACCATTGCCAAACAGGCTATGTGCCAGATGAATAGAGACCCTAAGATCTCATCATCATACACTAGGTCAAGCCATCAACTAATCACTAATTGTAGACTCACCAGTCCAAAGAGCATTATCTGTTAGGCAACTCAAAGGATCAGTATGGAATTAGCCATTCCTTAAACAGATTGCACAAATAATCACAGAGCAATGTCATAACACAAACAGATAATTGTTGCTATCAGCAACTGTGGCAGTAGTGTAGCTCAAGTAAGAACATGCACTACAGTGACACAATATCCACAATTTCCTAGTGAGCAATACTACAGTGTGACTTTCTCTGAACAAGCACTTGCCTGACACACCCATGGATTATTTCCTACATCAACCTTTCATTGGTCTCTTCAAGTATGCAAAAGCACTAAAATGAACCATTTCCCCATGTGACCCCTTCAGTATTACAGCCATATATGCACAACTACTGAAATCCAATATTTCCACACATGACCTCCTCAGTAATATGCCCAGATATGCACAAGCACAAAAAATATAATATTACCCACAAATTCTCTTGACTAATTGGTTTAGCCATGTGTAAACATTTCACTGAACAACTCTAGTGACATATCCATGTATGCATAAAGACAAAATTAAATAATTTCCCCAAAAGGACCCCATCCAAGTATGCAGAAATGGTGAAAACCATTCTCTGCAAGCACTTAAGTAATATGGCCAATTATGCACAAGCCTCCCTCTTTAACCAGTCCAAGTAGGCTAAAACACCACAACAAAACATATACCAAAGGGAATCATCAGTTACATGTACAAAATAAATCACAACAATGAAACAGTGGCCAGCTAACCCTTCATACACAAGTATGCCTTCAAATGTGAATATTAAACTGTTTTGATAACCAGTACCATCATATTTCCATATTCACAAAATGCTCAGAACTAATTATGAGAACCCCCAATCTGACACAGAGCTCATAGCCATGTTACTAGCAGAGCAGTTTATATCAAATCATATAACCAGTATGCCTCAAACTGATCAAGTCCATGAAGCATTCGGCAAGGTTTAGAACAATGCCTTCTTGTGCCACATCACATAACCACTTGACTAATGCTGGACCAGAAACAGTACCTGTCATGCACCAGGCAAAGGACATTCAATATTAGATGCTAAACAGGCTATGTGCCAGATGAATAGAGGATCAAAATGGTCATCACCATGCACAAGGGCAAGCAGTCAACTGAACACAGTAAATGTTTCTCACAAATCAGAAACGCCTCCTCTGTAAGGCCGTGCAATATAGCTTTATTTAATTTGCCATCCCTTCAGGACTTTCTCTGAGTAAACACAAAGCACTTGCTTGACAGAAAAACAAAATATTTCTATCATCAATGCCGTCAATGGTTTGTCTTAAGTATGCACAAGGTATGCAGTGATGCAAAATACATTTGCCCAGTGATCACTTCAGCAGTCTGCTCTTTTATGCACTAGCACTTCCATGATGCACCCATGGATTATTTCCTACAGCAACCCCTTCATGTGTATATCCAGGGATGCACAAGCCCTAAGCATTTCCCTGATGACCTGTTCAGTAAAATGGCCCTATATGCACAATTACTGAAACAAAACATTTCCCCAAGTGATACCTTCAGTTCTTTCGGCTTTTCCTGGTTAAGGGTTGCCACAGTGGAACTCCGGTCCGCTAATGATTGGCAGTAGATTTTTACGGTGCCGAAGTGCCAGCCCGACACCCAACCTTCAACGAAGGCACACCCATTCATGCATGTCTTTCGAATGCTACTTGACTGCAGGGAGGACATGCAGACTCCACACAGAAGGCACTCCAGCCGAGAATTGAATGGGAGAACCTCTTGCTGTGAGGTGACAATGCTACTGCTGCACCACCGCGGCTCAAGTGATACCTTCAGTAATATACTTCAGTAATATATTTAAATAGGCACAAGCACTAAAAATTAAACAGTTACCCTAGCAGTCAATGTATTAATATTTTGAAGCATGTGCAAGTGTGAAAAATGACTTTTTCCCCAAGTTTCGCAGTCAGTAAGATGTTAAAGTACGCAGAACCACAGGAATGAAGTGGTTACCCAAGTGACCCCGTTGTTAATATGTCCATGCAGGCACAAACACAAACGTATAACATTTAACACATCATTCACTTTAGTAATATGTCCAAGTATGCAGTAGCACAAAAATGAGACATTTAACTAACCGACCCCTTCATTAATATGTCCAAGTAAGCACAAACACCATATAAACAAGCTACCCTTAAGTAATATGTCCAAGTATGCACAACCACAAAAAGGAAACATTAAGCAAGTGAGCACCTTCATTACTACATACAAGCAAGCACAACCACAAATATGAAACATTCACCCAAAGGGTCCTTCAGTAATATGTGCACGCATGCACAAGCAGCAAAGTAAAACATTTATCCAAGTGGCCCCTACATTAATAAGTACAATTATGCAGAAGCACAAAAATGCAGCATTAACCAAGTGACCGCTACATGGCCAGGTATGTACAACCACAAAAAGGAGACCATGACCCAAGCAGCCCCTTCAGTAAGTTGTCTTAAGTATGAACAAGTTAAAACTAAAGCCTTTACACAACTTATCAAAATAAGTAATACACCCTTTTAGTTTCCTATGTGATTCATGTGTATTTTGCTAGCCACTGCCGGAGTATGACAATGCATTGTACAGCAATTTAAGGATCTCATGCACTGTAGTCTTTATTACACCTCATATGAAGTAGTATTTGATTCTGACCATATTTTAACCACAGCAACATGTCTTAAACAGTGATATGAAACTTTTTAAATCTTTGAACCATGTCACATGTTGCTTCAGGGAGACCAAAAGAATTGCTGTAAGCAGTGTCTTGTGAAATGGTACTTGCTATTTTATATAGCAGTATATGTAACATGGAATGATGTATAAATGTGTTTTGAATTTTAGTGGTCAACTTGGCATGTAGACTGATCTGTTTCAGACCTCTTTGGGCCATTATGTAGAACACAGTAAAATGCTAAGGCAAGTCACTTAAAAATAGAGTACCTATTCATTCATCAGGTTTTGTTACAGGGAAAGAAACACATGGCACAGTGAAAACAAATGCTGACTCACTTAAAACATTCAAAGTTTAAACACGGATAGCAAGTTTTACAAATGGGACCCAATGCAGTAAAGGAAATGCATATTGTAATGAACTGTAATGCAGCTGTTGTGATACACAAGGTAAAAACACTTGCCATACTGCCTACAGATTAACCATTCACCAAATATGGTGTCAGAGAGTAAATTTAATGTATGCATAGTAACCCAGCTGTTTAAAAATTGCTGAGGATTAGTTTGTCCTGAACTGCACTTGTTTAGCTATGCTCTTATGTTTGCCCTGCATTACTTAGTGCTTCTAAGCATATCGTCATTTGTTGGAATGAGCCCAGTATAACCAATTCTTCTGGAAACATAACAGTATGACGCATTTTCATGTGTGCGTTCTATTTTGTATGTATGCCCATGTAGAGGCCAATATAACATGTAATATTGAATAAACACATAAAAGAACAAATATCTTTGTATTTAATTGTTCATTCATTCAGCATACTTTACTCAGAAATTAAAAGGAATGTAATTAGTCATGCTACCTGTACCAAAACAAAAATAATTGTCCCGTTCCCCTTCAATAAACATATCACACCAAATGACATTTGATGACCTTTATTAAAACTTCCATAACATAGCTTTGGTCACCAAATTTATTAATTACAGCTGACATAGTATAGTTGATTCTAAACGCAGCATAAACATCCTTATAATGTTAATCAGGACAGCGTACCTACTCACCCTGCCCCAGTAAGCAGCGTCCATACCTCTGCTTGCTTACTTTACTTATGAAGCAGCGTCCAAGACTCACTTCATATCCCATTTATTGAATTACCCACCCAACCAAGTAATTCAGGACGACATGACCTTACCTCATCCTGACCCTGTAAGCTGCCTCCATACCTTTACTTGCTTGCTTTACTTATGAAGCAGCTTCCCTATCTCACTTCATACACCATTCATTGAATTACCTTCCAACCAAATCAGCAGCATCCTTGCCTCTGCTTGCTTGTCTATCCAGCAAGCTTCCTCCAGCTGCTCATTTTTCTTTCCCCCATATCCTTGAAATGAACATCCAGCCATCCGAGGGGGAACAGAAGAGGGCAAGCCTGTTCCTCTTTTCCACCAACCAGCCTGACCAGGCTGTTCCCCCTCCCTTCTACCCAAAATTGTTCAACTGACTACCTCCCATAAAGGGAAGGGTTAAGCCAAACACCTTTCAGTGTACCCATCATCAGTAAAGTTCATTAGCATTCAGTCATCCACCCCACACCTTGACATATCAGCACTGAACACGCCTTAATGAAACTAAAGTAGGATTACCCATGACCCTACTGTAACTCCAAAACATCCACTCTAAGATAATACATTCCCTTTTAGTCTGCGTCCTTCCAGCCACTGACCATGGCTCAGCCTTTCCAGAATGACAACCTATAGCCATAACCAATGCCACAAAAGTCTAACCCCTTGAACACAAATCTGCACCCAGTCAAAGAAAACCCTTAGCAAGTCTTGAACCCAGGACCATGTCAACTACAGCATTTCGCATTAGCCCACCAAACTACACCTCTCTGGATGTACAGTAACCCAATTACTGCAGGGAATAGTCTAACTCCAAAATGTTAATGATCTGACACTAAGTGCCAGAAAACCAGAACCCCTTGCCCTAGTTCCTGAAAACATGCCTATGCCTAGCAATGAAGTACTCTACGTGCCCAACCATAACCACCCCCAATTCACTCCTTACCAAATGGCAGTCAGAACTAGCACCCAAGCCACCCCACTGAAAACCTTGACCCCCCCCACTCACTTCTTCCTAGCAGCCATCCTAGCTAGAACACTCAAACTACTACCATCCTTAACCACTGCTTGTCCCTGGCCCAAAGACACCACATGTTAAGAATAAACTCCGGCGTCCTGCCAAACAAAATACATTAGCCTTTTCCCACAAATACAGTTTAAACAACAGGATGAGTAACTATAATCGCCCCAACTTTACAACCACCTGAAAGCAAGTGTTGAACTCATCTGGCTTGCAAGAGCCATAGGGCTTTAGTCTAATAAGCTCCTGTGAATGTTGTGACTCTACTCCTCCTGTGGGATCCCTCACTCGTGAAGTCAGATGTAAAAGAACCAGTAATGCATTGTATAAACACACTCTCAATCACAGTACAGCTAAATTTCATTTCACTATTGTTGATAAAATAATTGGTGACAGAAGTAACAAATCAGGATGGCATATCAAACTATATGCAAAAGAAAAGAAATGGATAGTAAAACTAGGTGCATTATTTCAGCCTGGACTTAATGAATATTTATGAACAATTATATGCATATTCATGAGCGCACCAATCATGTTTTGTTTCTAATTATGATGCATTATATAAAGGATTTCAAATGTCTTCTGTGAATTTGCACTGATGAAGGCTAGGTAAAAACCAACGCTGAAACCGGCCTGTTTTATTGAAATTCTCTATATGTTTTACTAATTAAATCAGTTCTCACATCTCCCAGTTGCTGGCTTCTTTATTGTTGAATCTATTACTTTTCTAGCCATGCAATAGCTTCCGTGCAGGGGAAGGTTTTTGGATATCCCCTCACTCCCCATAAACCGTCCCCAATAGTTTTACCATGGCCCCTACCTACCTCTTCCTAACTTCCCCCACATTCCAATGCAATAATCAGCTCTCACACTACTTTATCACAGTGCACTAACTTGCCTTAGTGACCCAACAAGGGGGATTACCAGTGACCGCATTGTGCACCACTCCAGCCACCAAAGCACCCTCCAGCAAAATCAATTACCTTGCAGTTTTACCGCATTCCTGCCACTGACCAGTACACTCTGTGCACTGTCCACTTACTCTTGGTATAAGAAAGTTGATAGAATAAAATGTTTTGCCTTAACTTAAATTTTGCTGAAGGGTATGAAGTCTGCAAATCAAATATCTGTTATTTACTAACTTAAATCTGCAATGATGTGACATTATTTTGCCAGAAAATCACAATTTTATGATAAACAAACCAAAAATATAAGGCAAGAATCTGGACAAAGTCTGTACAGTTGAAAGGTATGCATCACAAATGAAAATGTGTTCTATTTTTTTTTTTTTTTTTTTTTTTTTTTTTTAACAGCTTTTTCTCTTGCTTCTTAATCAAAGCTAAAATTGCCATTGCCACAGTAGGAATCAATTAATATTATTTCCCTAAAAAGATTATAAAGCACATGCAGCTAATGGATTTTCCCTTTGAACTTTAACAGTACTTCTGTTTCAGAATTATCATAGTCCTTGTACCGTGTCCCCTTTGTCTTCTGTTTTTTTAAAATATATATTACAATTCTTTATTTACACCCTAGCCCCAATAATCAAGTTTTTTCATTAAACCCACCCAGTAAAAGAAGGCAGCATGAGCCAAAAGCACTCCGATGTCTACTAGTATTATTTTTCTGTAATTCCCCACAAAAAGACAGCTCTTGCTGTATGTTAGGAATGTTTTAAACTCTGAAGCAATAGAACGATTTGTTTCAGAATACAAGGACATGCAGCAACAGATTAATGAACAAGAAGTTCCTGCTCATGGCCAAGGCTGATTTTATGCATGAAGGAGGGCACAACTGAATGCAAATAATGACGAGGGTGTGCATAATTAGACAGTGGGTGTAAACTGGGTGAAAAACAGAAGAATGGGTATGTTCTAATGTAAATAACAGAAAACTGCTCTCCGACTGATGGGCGAATTGTCTGATGTTGCAGCAAGAATTAAGTTTTTTTTTTTTTTTTTTTTTTTATAAAGGCAAGTTGTACTGCGAAATGATCGCAGATAACATTAAAAACAAAGAGGAAAAAATATTTGTTTACACTGAATGACATTGTAAAGTGATGCGATCATTAGGAAAGGGGGAAAACAACCATCGCGTGAAGGAAACCTGCAGATTCCTGTAGTTGGCCTATAAGTTCCCAGGCTCACAGAACTCAAAATTTAACATTTCTATGTGATCTGCAGCTGCAAGGAAGTCACAGCAGTAAAAGACACTTTACCTGTGAAACCTAGTAATTATCTCTGTCTTTAGGACAATAGAAAGAATTTCCAGCTGCAGACATCCTGTCTCCTAGCTTGAGATCACACGCAGTCGTAAAATTCTTTACTTATCAGCTTTCTTTCAGCAGGGTGCACCGTGGTTACATTTTTGAAGCTCAGCACATAACACAGTTTCCTTATTTGTGAAACCAGCCTGTGGATCATATTAATATTTACAAGGACAGAATTATTTACAAAATTCTATCTAGCTGGGCTGGCAGCCTTCACAGTTACATTCACAAAGTACATTTTCCCAGTTACCTGTTTCTTTCCCATCATGTGTCCAGCATTTGCAATATACCTGAAGGAAAATTCTCTGTAGTCTGCTTGGGGTATAAAAATGCCTATGCAAACACTTCAGAGCAAAAGTCTTAAACCTTCAGGACTTTGTTGCATACTTGGAAGCCGTACAGATGTCCTCTCACAGTTCCTTTGTAAATATCTTTTCCAGTCTCTATTCCAAATTATTTTAACTTCCTCTGATTATTATAGTTATCATGAAATGTATATTTCCTAATAATTTATTAGTTTTTTGAGAGCAGCTTCTGTTCTGGGCTCAACTAAAGACTCTACCAGAGCTGATCTTTCACTAATCTCTCCACTATCCCTTTCTCTTTATCTATACAACAACATGCCTGGTAGGGAAGGCAGTCTCTAACCTACAGTCCAAACTTCTCTTGGCCCCCATGCCATTCTGTTACCTTTCTCGCTCTAGTTACTTGCTCCCAATAACTGGGTTTCTACACCAGTTTTCTCCAGTAAATTCCAGTCCCCTCTTTTCTATTTTCTTTAACCCTTCTTGCAGTCATCTCTATTGGCAAAAATCTCCTTCCTCCATTCCCACTGAGGATGCTTAATATACCATCTGTGAATCCACAGATATGTGCATAAAAGACTAGGTTTTTGTTTGCAGGTCAATCGTTTGTCCACAAAACACTACAGACGTTTCTATGCAGGACAACTGCCCTCGGACAAGGGTTGCCTTCTTTTTATTCTTTTATTGTATGCTGCTTGCTTTCTGTTTCACTTGCAAGTTCTTGGTTTTCAAAGCTGGCTGCTTTTTAATAAAAGGTTCTGTTCTAACTTAAGTTCATTATTTCGCCAACATATTCCTGCTTCTAAGGATCATGCCTGTTTTATTCATGTATGCCTTTGATGTATTTTTGTAGTGTTCCTTTGACCAACGTGGAGTCATTTATTGTGACTTTATTTTCTAAATCAAGAGCCCAACATCCAGCATGTGATGGCTTATGGACTGGGTCTGAATGTTGGTAAGAGTGATATCAACAGTACCACTGTTGCCCGTCCATGGAGAGCCCTCCTAACAGTACCACTGTTCGTGGAGAGGTCTCCTACCACAATGTGGAGGATTTTCAAGATGTACAAACTCTACAGAAAGTGTATCCTAAGTTTCACTTGCATGATGGATGGTAGTGGTGTTGATCAGACTGTGTAGTTGTACTTTGGTGTCCTCTGAAAGGTGACATTAAGGACCTGCTGAAAAAAGTTACCCAAAAGAGACACCACTGCACTGGATCTTGCATAAAATCTTGCATTCTACATTTACCACCAGCCAGCATCATCTCATGCCTTCCTTCGAAGGCATTTGATACCAGATAGTGTCCTTTGGCCATTTTGTGGTTTAGTTATCTGAATTTGTTAAATGGAGATCAAAGGATCTTTTTTAAAATGATAAAACCCATATTTGCAAGTCAAGGAATTATAAAGATACAGAGGAGTAGTGATTGGTCAACAGTCACTGTTCAGCTTTAAAGTTGATTTTTGCAAAAAGTCAGATCTCCTGTATACCTCTGCTACTTGCATAAACTAAATTTGAATTTGGTGTACATCAGAAAAAAATGCAGATACAGACAGGAAGTCGAAGATAGGAAAAATCACCATCCACTGTCCACCAACATTTCATACACTGAAGGAGACTTCCTGCCCAAAGACTGTATCATACATATTCTGTCTGACAGAAGTCATTGCAGCCATACCAGGCATCAAATTATATACTCATCTTTAGCAAATTCCCAGATAGTTTGTATCCCTTCATCCTCAGATGTTGTAATCAAGGGGCCCATATATGAGCAGGAATTTTTAAAGTAGGCAGTGGATACAGTATAAGCCATAGAAACAGTTACAAGTTTTCCAGGTTTATATTAATCGGAATACAGTGCTTTGCATATCCACACCCAACATATGGAGTTAGTTTTGCGTTGGTTTAATACGGTTAAACATTTGTCCTAGAAGGTTGTCACTAATGGACAGGTCACCAAGTTTATGTATTAATTCAAGTGATAGGGTGACTCATTGTGTTCCACAGGCAATTGTCTCTGTTCCACAACACTGTACTCTTAAAGGCAGAAAACATTTCTAAATGCATTTCTTGCTCCTCTCCTTCACCAAACCAACTTTTCCTGTAATCTCAACCACCATAGTGTGTGCCATCACAAATCTAATGGCAAAACCCAAACCACATGCCCCTCACTCTTTGGACTGAGGCCTATGTTTGTGCCTTTCATCAACTAGATTTCTACAGACACAATGAAGGAGATGTGAGGAGTCTGAGGAGCTGAATATTAGGGAGGGCCCAGCCTACAAGTGTATTTTCTATTGTCACTAACATAATGGAAGGAAGAAAGTATGTCCCAACAGCAGAAACCACAGACTTCCACACAGGTGCACCAACATTTCTTATATCACATAAGGCCTTTAGATTAAGAAATATAAAATGCCGTCCAGGAGGATAAACTGGGAAACCCATCTCAGACCAAGCAAAACCAACTTGTTATAAAGCACTTTGCAGGAAAGACATCAAATAACCTATTTGATAACAGGTAACAGAATAAACTGTGTTGCAGGTTCTTTGGAAATAGTTTCCATGCAGTATGTGTACCTTCACTTAATTTGCATATCCCATGTTATCTGAAGGTTAAAATAATGAACAAGGATGATCTGTTGCAATCCTTTTGTTTTCCAAAATATAACATTTATTAAACAAACGTGTCATCATTTAGAAATTAGTGCAGCATTATACAGGAAATAACAAGAACACATCAGAAATAATAATGCAGTAATACCAAATGTTTCTCTGAATAAAATATTTACTGCATAACTATTTATCTGTACTCTAATCATTACTCTGACTGTTCAATACTATTGACATTTGGCTGTTGTATACTGACCTTTCATAGCTGACCTCATTAGGCCAAAGTCCCTCAGACACATATCCGTCCTCTTTCATGTGATCCAATAAATCAGTACACCACCCTAGGTGCTGCTGTAAATTTGCCCTGACTTATAAATCTCTGTTCTATACCTAGCCATAATGCCCCTCCCAACAAGTCAAGAGCTATGAATAGAGTCTGCTAATCCAAGTTAATAATTCCTCCCATTTTATTACAGCATCTTTGTTGTATCATATACTTCCTTTGAACCACGCAAAAAACAGTAAGAGCCACCAATTGCCATTTAAGAAGTTAAAAAGTACAACTGGCCATTAAGGATACCCCTCTCTGCATGAACTACTGGGACCTGTAGAGACCTTTAAATATTTGTTCCGGTTTCCTGCTTTATTCAAGTCTTCCTAATGTCTAGTATTTCTATTATTGGTAAAGTTAGTGTTTGACAAGGATGTAAAATTCTTGGCAAAGAACATAATCTGACACTGCAAACTTTGCAGCTAACAGTGATAAAGCCACGACTGTGATCTAGTTGTCACAGGATAGACTAGTGACTGGTGTTGAAGGACACTGGGCGTGGAATGCAGCATAGTCCTCCACACTGCGGACTGTCAGTGGAGGTTGACACAGTAGGCAGCACTGATGGCTGCTTCAATTTTACCTATCCGTTTTCTGTGCACACACACTCTACCAGGCAGCATTATGTATTTAGCTGAGGTGTGTGCATTTTTGGCCATATGAAAACATCATACCTCCATTACTGTAGGCTATTATGAGGCAGAAAGTTAGAGCTAAGCAAAAGTCCCCTCTATAGATAGCTAGATGGCAGCCTCCTCTCCCCTTTGATCCTACTGCTCATCTTCGGTTATCTAAAGAGAAGGTACCATTAAGCAAACGTTTTATGGAGACCTGGAGTCTCCCCAAAGAGTGATGTGGAATGCAGTGGTTTAAGAAAAGAAGGAAACGGGTCACAGAGTGGTAGAAAGACTGATCTTCAGGCCAAAGCATGAAAGCACATATTTAAAAAGTTGGTGCTTGACTAAGATTGCCAAATTGTTCAGTCTTGTAAAGTAAAATAGGCTGAACAAGGGACTTTGCAATCTGTGTACGAGTTTACATTTCACCACATCAGACAAAGTCAGACTTTGAAATGTGGGTCCAAAGACACTGCAGAGAAAGTATGCTTCATGATTGGAACTTGAAATTATTTTTGATAAACTGTGTCAAGTAAAAAAGCAGCAGGAACAGAATGTGTTTTTTTTTTTTTTTTTTTTAAATTAAACATTTTTTTCTGTAGAAAGAAGTCCTCTACTCCCCAGGCATGAGTAATTAATTGACTTCTCCACCCAAAAATAAAATATATTCAAGTCTGTGTTTGCTGTACCTCGTGGCAAAGGAAAACCCTGACTGAATGCAACATTATTCTAGGAAAGCATGGATCAGCCATGTGCACGTCTCTCAATACATTGCTATTATGCTTCTGTCTAGATACCAGAAATACAAATTATAAACAACATTATGAACAAAGGGATTGTGTCTAGATCTAAGGATGTCATCATACCTCTGTACTTGGCCATCGTTAGACCAGTATTGAACATAATGCCCCCTTTGGCATATATCTGCCCTGATACATGCAACAACTAAAATGCCCGCAGAGATACCTTCCTAAAAGGATACAAAGTCTAAACAACATATACATGGACTGATTCAATGTGCTGTCACTATATTCTGCATTCTACAGACTGCCAAGAGGTGACTGGTGTCTGGCGTACGAGACATGGATTTACTGCACATCAGTGACCTGTATGTTTCGCAGGAGGTATTGCTGCTCTGGAACAGACTTCTCATTCACATAAAACAATGGAGAAAGAGTGCTCCTAAATGCTTTGTCCCATGCACAGGTCCCCTCAAATTATCTGAGGTATGATCCCAGTTATTCTCATTAGGAGTAATAAATAATTATTGACCATGGGTTGGGCAAGACAATTCTCTATCCAAATGAGAGGTTAATTCAAGCACAAAAAGGGCAGTTTGCATAGTACTTGCCAATAAACCTATGAAACTGTGAATGTTCATATCTAATGGGTTCTGATATACTAATCATTCAAGTAGATGTAACATCCACAAAGAAATCGGATTCACTGGAACTGAATGTGTATTCTTAGAACTCTTTAAAAGAAGAGGGCTGTCTCCACACCACATGACTAGAGGACAATGGAGATGAAAGAATTGACAACACGTCATCAACATAAGCTGAATTTTATATTGATTTTATATTATTTGCCCAGTATGTACATCCCTTAACTAGGGTTCAGTCATAATGTTTTGGGTCACACTTCAGTATCCAACTCAGTCACATGCAGGAATAGTCAGGAATCTGGTCAGGAAATTCACAATAGAGATGCAGGCTCAGAGATACCCCTACCAATCTGCCATTTACCAGTGAACCACCATAGTTATATAGTCAAACCATATGAGAAACAGAAACATACCACCGTAAGGCCAATGAGGCAAGATCAAAGGCAGACTTAGTATGCAGACTAAGAAATGCTGCCTGAAATTTGCCAGTCCGTTTTCTGTTGATGCAGGAAATGTGCCTTGTGTATTGATCTATTCTGTACAGATGTCCAGCGTAAATTAATCTGCACATACCAAGTCGCGAATAATGTTTACAAAATACAATATGAAGTTCATGATCAACTTGTAATCTATATCTCTAATGGTAATAAATCCAAAGTAATCTACAACTACAAATAAAAGTGATTACACCCAACAAGTTGGAAGAGACTTGCATTATCCTCGATTGTGCTTATTACAAAGGAGATTTTTTTTTTGAAAGACTTCTGAAGCCTAGAAGTGATCCTCCCATCTTCAAATAAATTATACACTTTTGACTTGGAGTGTAGCTGTGGCAAACTGACTGAAGCTATGACTGACACTAGTCATGTCTGTTTCACTTCTTCACTTTTTAGAAGAGTAGTTTCTAGGGCAGGTAAAGTTCTTCATGACCTCCTTGTGGCAGTACACTCTGCAGACCTGGTTGCCTAACAGTGTTCTAAAGCTGAATCCTTCAAAATTCAAAGCAATGCTATTCAGTCCTGAAACATGCTCTGAAAGTGTATCTCACTTCTGTGTCTCATCTTAAGGATTACATACCTATATCCGTGTGAACATAAATGTCCAGGTCTCGTTCATTATCAGATACTGTGATCCTGTAGTTACTGCTATTAAGAAGCTTTACCAAACTGTTGTGTACAGGACAGAACATCATCTAACCATGGAAGCAAGGCTTAACATATTATTGCAGAGACCATGCTTTCACCTCGTCTGTTTGGGAGTGTGGTCAGGTACATTCTACAACCAGATCTTTTACATTGTCTATTTAAATATTACAATAATACTTCAAGGCTAGCTGTGGTGGCACCCTTTGATGTTGTATTTTATTTCACATGAAATGGCTCTATTTCAAACAAAATTATTTTTGCTCCACTGCGTTGCTTTCCACATGCCCATTCAATGTTACCTACCATCAAAATAAAGGAACAGCATCAGTAACTAAGCACCTAGACATTTCTGGTGTCATGCAGAAAGTATCTTTAGCTCAGAAGTTCCATAATTGACACTTCTTTTTCATTTAAGCCACTCCTGCCACATGATTTTTAAAAATTAGTTATAAGTTCTCTGAAAATATCCTCCAACTGAACTGTATCTGTGTCAGAGAACTTTATGATCTTTTTCTGTTTTAACTCCTTAATCTCCCTCCTCCTTTCTCTCGGTGCATGTATTCTGGTTGTATGAATATAAGCACTATTGCATATGAGCACTGTGCCCATAAATGCTATGCTATAATATTAAGAGGCTCAGCTCTATGATAAATACAAAAGTTTTGAACATGCTATAATGTATCTTCATGATGCAAATCTGCTCATTTCAACCAGGCTACAACTCTTACCACACTTTTCGGCCACTAAACCAGGACCGAAACACTAAAGGTGGAGAAGTGTCAATATTCACCAGGGAGGCTAGTTTCCGAACACAATGCGTCTGAAATTCTCCAGGTGCTACTAACACTAGGTAAGACTGCAATCCAAATTGTAGCTTGCTAAAGATCCCCCACCATACCCCAAGATTCTCACTACACCTTTCTAAACATACTGGAAAATATTAAGATAGAACCAAAAACCCTAATACTGGTGGATTTTAACTAACCTGCCATTAACTGGGAAAACTACTCATGTACCAACACCTTTGCCCAACGGTTCTTAGAATTCATAAATTCCAATGCCCTGGATCAACTAATCCATAGTCCCAACAGGGGCTCCAATATCCTAGACCTGGTCATTACCAACATGGGGAATCGATGCTCCCCACCTATGGTCACCCTCTCATTAGTCGGGTCTGACCATAAGCTAATCACCCTTAATATCCACATCCCACCCCCACCCTCCAGTAAGGAAACCTCCATAAAAAACTTCTCCAAAGCCAACTTCATGCTACTTTATAGATTTATAGTGTCTTTTTGGAGATGTCACATGTAATAGCTCCTACACTCAATTATGTTGGTTAAAAATCCATAAAGACACCACTTTTGGCATAAAGGGAATATTAGTAGGTAATGTTCGTCTGCAATTATAGAAAACTGTGCATGAGAGAACACATCAAAGGCAGCAGTTCAGTGAGATTCTTAACCATACTGACTGTAAATAAACAACACAAAAACTTCAAAAGATCCAGAGCAGTTAGCACACAATTAGAGTTTGTCACTTTGTAAAATAAAAAGTCCCAATGAGGAGGATATTAATCCTTAGAGTTTTCAAATGTAGCAACCTTTTTATAAAAAGCATGAGTACAGGTGTGGACAACAAGGAAGATTCCAAATGCAGACAGGCTAAAAAATTGGAACAGTAGATTGACATGAGAAAATCAGAGAGGTCTAAACTCAGCAAGTCAGCAGTTTCTAATTAATCTTCCAAATGCTATTACTTAAAGACATTTCATCATTACTTTTACTACCTGTGAGAAAAGCCTTTCAACCTAACAGAATTTCCTGCTGGTAGTTTAATTTCTTGGATAATACAAAGGACCTCTGTGAATTAGAATGTTAGTAGCCAAGCTGTAAGTCAAGGCCGTTAAAGGTACTTTCTTCTTACTGCTCTAGGAAGACAAATGAAGCGACCAAGCTGCGTTTTATTTCCTCTCAGAAGAAAGAACCAGAGTTTTCATGGTCAAGGGATGGCCATCAAACAGATTTTTTTTTTCTTTTTTGCCTTTCCTAAGGTATTATGAACCCGGAAAAAGGAATTGAATGCATGAAACAGAATACCTGTCCTATATATCACACCAGCATCTTGGTAACTTGTCCAGAACTTTTGGAGCTTATTACCTTGTGATGACAAAGGTTCCTTTCAGGGACTCAATCAACCTTAGAACAATGTAGCTGAATTCACCTTTATTCCTAGTTTTGAAGGCTAACAGGTTTGTGGTGATCCGTCATGATATTCTATTCCTTCAGCAGAGAAACTTGTTTTAGGTAGAGGCTGAAAGACAAGACAAGCTGTAAATGTGCATAGATAATATGATCATTTTATGCAGACTGTATAATCAAGTTTGACCCTCTCAATTCATTTCCCTGTAGCATGGATATGATGGATATGACATTCTCCATTGAGAACTATTTGAAACTACAAAGACTGGAATTGCAAATTTTCTGAAATGACCGTAATTACAAAAGATGGAATTTCTAAAAAAAAGTATTTTTCTCTTTTCCAGTGAAGGAATGACCACACAGTTTATTTATTTAGAGCTAGGTGGTGGTGGATTGCAAAAAGGGTGTTTACTTCTGCAAAAAATAAGCTGTTTAAATTCACAATTGTGCATTTATGCACACTCATGATTCCAGTACACACAATTTGAATGGGGAACCTTGTATATCACTACATGTAGGATTCCTAAAAATATGCACTACCCTAACAAATTCAGATTGTGGAGGACTGCTAATATCTTTTTAAAATGTATATGTCATTTTTACCCGAGATGGGGACCATATCTTTGTACATGCCAGCAGTCAAGCTGTGCACCTCATCATAAACCTGATGTATCCATTGTTGTTACTTGGTAGAAGGATACAAATGCTCTCCAAGTAACATTTTGGGGAACTTAGGCATCCATTTTCTAACTTAGCAGAAGGTTGTGGAGAGTTTCAAGTTTTGGAGGTCCTCTGGCAGGTTTACAGTTTTGTCATGAAATGCTGACATTTTCTGATGGACAAACTGCGGTCTGGTGCGAACAAGATGCTCTTCAACATCTAATCAAAGATTGATGGAATTTTTGATGATCAGAAGTACTAGAATGGTGCCCACTAAAAAAAGAATAATTATTGCAGCTTGTCAATTTAAAAATTAACCTCTGGTGGATAGACAGCAACAAGGCCCTACCAGGAAACACCTTCATCTGGGAAGCAGACACGCATGATTTGTCTTGTTTGACAGCCAACTTAAACTCAAAATAAGGTAGTGGTCTGTAAACTGGAAAACAGTTATTTTTGAAACTTTGCTTTGATTTAACAGATATCCAGAAAGGTACAATGTGGATGACCCTCAGCCTCATGGTTACTGCTGGTGGTGTGGGTATTTAGTTAACATCCCAGGTGCTGTTGCCAGACTAAATGAAAGGGCAGCAAACTGAAAATGCATATCCATGAAAACTCTGAGACTTGTGTGCAAAAGTATACTTTAGATATATACAAGTGGTTTGTGTAACATATAATGAACAATATACATGTGCAACAAGGTAGGCCACATCTTCAGTTTTGCAGATAGTAAAACATTTGGCATTGTATATTTTATTTGTGTTAAATGAAGTAAAAGTGCTTCTTTTAAGAACATGTGGGTACATGGTAGTGTTCCCACTAGGGAAATGGTCCATGATTTCTCTGCTGCAACAAGGCATTCTGTTAATCCTGTTAGTGTATTTTTTTTATTTGAAAAATGTTCTGCTAACATTCTTTTGGTACAGCAACAAAACTTACTTGTTGCCATTTAAATATTGAATAAAGTACATTAAACAGCTATTTCGGAGTGAATAGTTTGCCAGAATATATTCCAAGATGTAGAAAATAAAAAATGTCCAAATAAAGGTAGATGAAGACCAGTCAGTAATAGCAGTATCACAGGACACCGTATCTGCATCACAAGCTAGAACAAGAATTAAATTGTTTAAAAAATGGACATTACTGAACATGTTCTAGTTCCTGCTCTGTGTGTATCATTTGTAATAACGTCTCTGAAGCTAAGCTTGACATACATAAATATGGTGACAGAGAAGAAAGCAGCAACAATGCTTTATTTATTAATGGAATTATACATGGCTCTAGAGTATTCAGTAAACTAGATTTGTAATCCAGATACCACCTACCTGCGTTTTCTCTAGGAAGTAGAAAAATGACATTATCCACACATACAGACCTCACAGAGTGCAAAAGACTAGTGTAGCTGAAATAGTTTAAAATGTGTGACACCGAGTAATAGTGTTTTTTTAAAGAACAAGATTTGTAGCAATGGCACAACAATGTATGGCATAACGGAAGAAAAGCAGGATACAGTATTACCTCCGGTCTTGGAGAGACTAGGATAATGTGGTTTAACCTTAAACAAGGACAGTGTGAATTTGATGAAAGCATATTAGAGTTGTGTGGCTTCATTTTTGCAACAAAAAGGTTGCTACCTAACGCAAACCATGCTAACATGCTACACAACATAAGTAAGTAATTCATAAGAAACCACAATCTGCAGTTCACTACAGTGGCAGAAAAATGGAATGCATTATTTAAAGAAATAGAAAATACCATTTGAGAAATTTAAGAGACCCTAAGTTGTGACACTGCACAAAGTTGCAGTGAACTAAAATGTGTGACTGTATTTTATAGTAGGTACTAGTCCGGTAACATTAACTCAAAAGTAAAGACATGAGAATAAAATTAGAATAAAATTAATACCTATGCAGCACATTTTAACAGAAATGTGGACAAAAAGCTGTATACCATTCAAATGGACTGGCTTTGTTTTTATTCAGTCTTGTGAGCAGTTCCCCTTTTATTTTAATGGGAAATCCTTTACATTGTTGGCTGGTCATACACTTTCATTGATTACTTTTAACAGTTCATCTCATGTCAAATGTATCAATGTGCATAGAGAGATGTTGTCCAAGATTGTCATTGGGCAATTTACACTTTGTTGACCTAGTTTGTCCCACCAAGCCAATGACCTCCTTTTAGGGAGACTAGAGGTAGTATTCATACTGACTAGAGGAAACTTGGCCAAGGCACCAGGGAACGTCCCCTACTCATTGGTTTCTGTAAGTGCGGAAGAACTAGACGCAATTGCATGTGCACATTTTGATCCTCACACAATGGCGGCTGGGAGGATGATGCACAACATAGAGGACTTGATGGACAGAATGGAGATAAATGCCAACTGGCAGCAGGAAGATTCACAGATAGCTAATTTGTTTGGTGGATTGGAATTGATCACGAAAGAAGAGTGTGTGGCTACAACCCTCTAACAATGAGGGATGCGGGATGATATATTATAGGAGATACTATTGCAAAGTGAACCAGAAAACAGAGAAGATGTGTCATGCAGAGAAATAATGGACAAAATTCAGAATAAAGGTGCAGAAGAGACCAGAATGAAAATGCTGAATCAAAGAAAAAAAATCATATGCTGAGACAGTTGGGAGTATGTAAGACAGAAATAAAAAAGAGATGATAGCCCAAAAAGTATACAGTTAGAATACAAAGCAAAAGGAGCATTGACTTATACAGATCTGAGGTATGGGATATTGTAGTTTTACCTGTAGGTGTCAAGGTATAAAATGTAAGAGGTTTTATTTTGATAAACGAAGCGACTCTTTGTGACATTATTTTTGAGACTGTTCAGGGAAAGGAGAGCTTTTTTGTGTGAATATGGAAAGAGACAAAATATTATACAATGATCCCTCATTAATATTCAGAAATGTGCACGCTGATTGGTCAGCGTGCATGTTGTAAATCAGAGTTATAGTAATGGAAAAAGGTCCGGTCGCCCAGACTTTTTCCACTACTATAACTCTTTTTTTACAGGAGTTTAACACACCGAGACAGCTTTAAGCAATGGAGATTGTCCGTTGCTCGTTTTAAAGCTGTCTCGTTATGTTAAACTCCTGTAACATAGCGAGACAGTTTGTAAAAAGCAACAGAGATCTTGCTTTCACCGTTGCTTTTTTTAAAACTGTCTCTCTATGTAAACCCATTAAACATAGCAAAACAGTTTGTAAAAAGCAACGGATATCTTGCTTTCTCCATTGCTTTTGCCCACAGCTCTGATGTACTGCGTAGGCATATGCATGCGCAGTACATCAGAACTGCCGCAGAATACCGGGCAGCAAGGAGGCATTATACAATGCCATTATTTAAGAAAAGTAATTATTTTTTTTTAAATGTCATTGTATAATAGCAACAACCCACGCCTGTGTGTGGGTAATGCTAATAGCAACAACCCACGCCTGTGTGTGGGTAATGCTGGATTTACCCACGGTTGGCTTTGTTTGGCCACTCAGGCTTCGCCCTCGTGACCAAACCACACCAACAGTGAGTAAATCCAGCATTACCCACACCCAGGCGTGGGTTATTGCTATAGTAACCCATGGAACAATTATATGGTTAAAGCTCTTTTTTTTTCTGGAAACCGAAAAACCTCATATACAGTTCCGTACAGAAGTAGAGAAAAGGATTTTAAAAAGACATTTAATAATGTTTATAAAGAATTGATTCTTCTTCTCTTTTCAGCTGCTCCCGGTAGGAGTTGCCACAGTGGAACACAGATTTGCAGAATGAGAGGCAGTAGAATTTTATGGTGTCGAGTTGCCAGCCTGGTGCCCGACTTCCTCAGAAGTCAGACACATGCACACACTCACACCTGGAGCCACTTTAGAGTGTCTGATCCACCTGCAGCATGTCTTGGGGAATGTAGGAGGAAACCGGAGCACCCAGAGGAAAAGCACACAAACATAGGGCAGACATGAGGATTCCGCACAGAAGGCAACCCGGCCAACAATCGAACCAGATAACCTCTTGCTATGAGGTAACAATTCTAACTGCTGCACCGTTGGACATTTGAAAAGTTTATGACAGTAGAGGTTTATGGACTGAGGGATGGGATTGTAATGTTTTGAGAATGGAAATAGAAAAGATTGTGTACATTCCAAGTGTTATAAATGTTGATGTTAATAGAGGAGTAGTAAAATGTTGGGGACAAGAAAAGACATGTATTTTGTGGGAAAGAAGGACATTTTGTAAGTAATTGTGGTAATGTTACAGGACATGATGCAGAAATGTGAATTAGAATATAATAAATGTCAAAACCTGGGCATTTATGTATAGACTGTAAAAAAGAGGTTAATGGTAGCGAAAAAAGCAGAGAAGGATATTAACAAAGCTGAAAGAATTGGAAATTGAAATGGAAGATAATTTAGAAGAAGAAAAAGATAAAATAAAGAGAAATATGGCAGTGAGGAACTAGAAGAAGAGACAAATTAGTGATGAGGAAGATATAAGCTGGAAAATAGTAAAAGGAAAAAGAATTTTGTTGGACAAAGGATGACAGATAGGGAAAGGAAGTCTAAATGAATGAATTTAAAAGATAAAAGAAAATAAATGGTAATATTAAAAAAAGGTAAATTATTTTTTCTAAATTAAGGAAAATGGAGAGAAATAATTTTCATACTTTAAGAATTCTTTCATTAAATGTGAACTGTATAAAGCAGTTAGTAGAAAACATAGGAATTTTGGAATGGTGTAATGTGACATAAATATAATTGTATTAGAAGACATAAGATGTCTAATAGAGGAAGAAAGATTGCAAATTGAAAAATATAGGACAGAAATCTAATATGGAATTTGGGAAGAGCATTGTTCAGGAATAGCAGTATTATGTAGAAGAATGGAAAAGGTATTGATGAAATAGTTACTCAAATTTGTGTAAGAAAGGAATAATATCTGTGTGGTAAATTTGTTTAAAAGAAATTGGTATGGCATTAAATAATGATAAAAATGTTTGGGGATAAGATAAAGATTGGAGGAATATACTTAACAATGAAAGAAATCTCAGTGTTGGAAATACATTTTGGAAATAAAACAATATGTGAAACACAATGGGAAAAATATTATAAGAACTGAAAGCAGTTTGTTGTCTGTGAAGAGCATATAGATTGTCTTATATTAAACATAGCTAATTTGATAAATTCAGTATTAATGGGCAACCAGAGTATTTATCAAGTATGTATATGATGGCAAGAAGACATGAAAAAGTGTTAAGTCAAATTCACTTTTATATGAGGGTCTAGATTAAATCCAGTAAAGAGAGAAAGAAGTATTGTATATGGATAAAGCTGAAGGTGGAATAGGATTGTTAAATCTAGTAGTATTTGCAGCTTCATTAAATGTATGTAAAATGCTGACATGAATAAATGAAGGAAGTAAGAAATTACTAGTAAGACTGTAAGTGTAAATATGAATGTTTTGGGAGACAGTAAGAAAAAGAATGTATTAATGAAATAAAAAAAGTATCAAGAAACACAAATTTAGAAGATAAATGATTGAAAAGTATGTTGTAAGAATATGATGGTACAGCAGACCTCTCAATCAATCGGGGACTAATTTCAACAGAATCAAGGACAAGTCAAGAAAAAATCAGGGACAGTCAGGGACACTTTTAAAATATTAGTGCTATTAACTTTGACAGAATCAGAGCATATGAATTAATACACATTTTCTGAAGTAAAAGAAGTCTATAATTCTTAATTATTGTCATTATTCATTGTGTAATTCACCACCTTTCCTCCAAAAGTCACTAGTTTTAGGAGGCATTAAGAGGGACAGAGCTAAAATTTGAGTCAAAATAAGGGATGTCCCTGAAAATCAGGGACAGTTGAGAGGTATGTGGTACAGTATTATTGTGTTGTTCTTTGGAAATATTTACCAAGAGGAAAATATTATGGCTATAAAGGAAAGAAACAAGTAGTGTAGTAATAGAGTGTCAGGATTATCTGTGGAGATTGGGAATAAAGTAGTTGCCATTAAAAGCAAATATGCCTTATAAAAAGAAAAGTAAGAGAATACGAATGGACTGCGGTGAAGAAGCCACCGGATGTGTTTTTCTAAAATGTGAAAGAGTACAGAAATTATGGAAAAATATGTGAAGACATTTTTTTTCCAGAATTGAAAAATAATAGTGACATAAACTTGGATATGGCTGTCATAAGAATAGAAATAAAGATGGGTGATTTGGAATGAGAGAGTAAATGAAATTCTGTTCAGTGGAAAACAGGTCTTGTCAGTGATACTAAGGAAAATGAGATTGTGGTTATGGAAGAAAAAGTGTAGGTCTAGTTTAAAGAAAAATGCATGAAGATGAAAAACAGAATGTATAAAGAAGAAATTATATGAATGTTTTTTGAGTAATGTTTTATACATGTCAATTTTGTAAATGTATAGAATTGTGCGCAAATGTAAATATGTCATGTAAATACCATGCAAATAAAGAACTGCTACTCTTTTTGATAAGTGCTGTGATATCTTTTACATCCACCTAAGCTGCCAGCAACTTGGGCAGATGAGATTTTGGTTTAATGTCTCATTCGAAAGATGGCTCATTTTGAAATATAAAAGAAGAGAGTAAAGTGCTGTGCATGACCTTTTTAAGACCTGCACATCTACCTGAAGAATGAGAAAGATAATTAGAACTTGTAGAAAATAATTTGCTGGTAGAGAGCTTTGTTCCTAAACTACTGATGTTTGAGGACAACTAAAGGGAAAACAGGACGGTAGCATAATGAAGTAAGTTAAACATTTTTCATTTCAAATAGTTTACATAGAAAAGACTTCAGTGATTCAGATTTATTTGTTATAAGAAAATGTAGAAACTGTAAATGGACTAGATAAGACCAGCTCTTCAGAATTTTATGATGAAAGGCAGTAAACTGATATGTCCAGCTACTTTGAAAAAGTGGCCAGTTTAAGTAGCCTACATGCCTCACTTAGGTGAAGGAAAAAATAGGCAAGAGGTGAAAGAGAATATTTTGTTTCCATGATGGAAATAATTTGGTCACTGAGTGATTTTGTATCATGCCAGGCATACATACATGAAAATATGACTTCTGTTGCATAGATGTCAGCTCCACCAGAAATGGTATGATTAAAAATGATTATTGATTTCTACATTCTAGTTACTGGAATAGCGCATCTACCTGCTTTGAGGGATATGCTTGATCTACAGTGGTTATGATTAAAACATCATCAACTGTAATGACTGTTTTTCAAATACAGTATGAGGTATTTACTACATTTGGAATGTTACAGACTAAGTGTTGGTGACCCTTCATTTAAGTATCAGTGGCCCTCTATTCATTTCATATCTGAACCTTTTTTGAGGTTTAAGGATTCACCAAAGAATAACTCCCTTAAGGCCACATGTGAAAGGAGTGGTAAAGAGACTCATGTTTAGCAGAGGTAAAGCTGTGAATGCAGCATTCAGCAGATCTGTACCATGGAAACAAAATACTTTTGTAATGCCAAGAGGCTGCAGGAATGCAAAGATGTGGGATATCAAAATATTAAGTGATGGTAGTATTTTTGCCGACTGTGATGCAAAATTTGAATCTCAAAGGTCAAGTGAATCGGAGTAAAGGAAAGGCGATATTCCCATTTTGGTCTGAATTTTTATGATATCTGAATTAGTATATATTTAGATAGAAATGTTGGGATAAAACTACCAAACTGGAAGAGTAACTTGTTGAAGTATCAAAAAGTTGATTTACAGAGTGATATGAATGGAGGTCCTATGATATTTTATATTAAGCACTTTATCCAAAATATTTATAGCAGCCTTTCTTCCCCCAAAAGTCCCTTAGCTTACCATGATTTTCTAGGTCATTTTAGGTAATATTAAAAGACTCAACTGTTTTTGAAAAGTGTTATGAACAGTGGAGGGGATTTTATTCATCTTTTTCTCACAGTTCTGCAAACATTGATCATATTCTTCAATAAAACCTTTAATTCTTGCTAATGTGGATTTCCAGCCTCCTCGCTAGCTTTGTGTTCTTGTAGATGATGTAATAGCTCTGCAAGGATAGTGTTAACTGAATTCTGGAAAGGTGACGACTACAAGTGTGTGTCATGTGCAATTGTCTGGGTCAGTTCTAGTTGTAACACTTGCTGTGCTGGCAAAAGCTGTGTCTGAAGCTGTTTATAGTAGTGTTCACAGTATTGTAGTTAGTGTGAGGTGAAGGGGGGTGGCCTTCGAGTGCACATGGAGAAGGTCGCTGCTGCACCTGGTGCAAACCATTAGCAGGCATAGTCAGCATATCTCAGAAGGATTGATAGTTGGGCAGAAGGGCAGCACATTAGTTTAAGCAACAATTGTTTGCATTATGAGTGCATCTTGTGTAATTACTGTGACAAGGAGCAAATGTGAGCTCTTTGCTACAGTTTCAGAAATATCTTTTTTGTTTATTTATTGATTTATTACTTGATTCATTAATTTTTTTACCTGAAGTTAGCAAGATCTTTTTTTCTTTGTTCCTCAGGGTCAAATTGAGAGTGAGTGCCATTTGCCCTATCAATGGCTCTGAGTTGATATTAACTGTGGAAATCTCTGCTACTGTAGCCTTTTAACAGTATAGGTCGGAATGGGTAATGGGGTAGGGTAACTAAGCAACATATTAAAACAGTAAATATGAAAGTTTGAAAGCCTACTACTGGGAGGATATCATCTTTTCCATTTTTTACCAGGTCAGTAAGTTTGGGTAAGCAATTAAGTGTAACTCTTCGCTGTAAAATAGGAATTCTGGTGTATCCAGAAAGTCCACCTTGTTGTAAAATGTGTTGGTATAAATTCTTCTAGACGGGATTAATGAAGGAAAGGACACAAACGCTTTCTCTGTTAAGAGATTGTGAATGCAGGCTTGCTCCTCAGCTTAGGGAGACAGTCCTACAGGAAATCCTCTACAAAAGCATAAAACTAATGTCTTTCGGCCTTTCCTGGTTAGGAGTCGCCACAACGGAACTCCGGTCCGCTAATGATTGGCAGTGGATTTTTACGGTGCCGAGTTGCCAGCTCGATGCCCAACCTTCAAAGAAGGCACACCCATTCGCGCACACACCTCCCTGCATGTCTTCATATATGTCACTCGACCACGGGGAGGACATACAGACTCCACACAGAAGGCGCTCCAGCCGAGAATCGAACGGGAGAACCTCTTGCTGTGAGATGAAAATGCAAGTTTTAAATTGTATGCCAGCTGACAGAGAATTTGTATTCTCTTGGTAGACAAAGGGAGAAAAACTTCACATTACAATTGTTTATTCACCTTGGCAGAGATGTAGAACATAAAAATAAGCTTTAGGAGTTTTAAGACATTGTATTGCCATGGCAACATTCCCATTACCTTTGCAAACGTAGCTTGTTCTTTGCATGAAGTTACTATAAACTTCATTCTCTATCTCATGACATAAAATGCTTTTTCAGTCACTCTGCATTCTCAGCATTATGACTTCACAAAGATTTTATTAACAGTCACTCAGTGGAAGTTGTATATTTACTATTAGATACTGCAGCCAGTGGGATCCATATTGCCATTGGTACAGCTGGGCGTGGCAGAACTGAATGTATCTTGTGTGATAAGCTGTGACTTTCCTTTAACATTCATCATAAAACTTCCTCATGGAGAACTTTGTTGTGCATAAAATTAGATGAACATTGATTTCAGATATAAAAATGGCAAATAACTATCTTTTAAAATGTGCATGTTTACCCTTTAGCTACATTAGTACCCATCAGTATAAGCTGGTGTGCTGTGCATCATTAGCAGTAATTTACCTTTTACTTCTCTGCAGGGTCTTGGCACAGATGAGGATTGTCTCATAGAGATTCTTGCATCAAGAGAAAACAACGAGTTAAAAGAAATTGCAAAAGTTTACAAAGAAGGTAAATTATAAGAAAATAAATACATTTTAAGAAAATACAATCATTGTGACCATACACCTATCCTTTGTCCAGCATGAGTTGTAAAGTATGAGGATGCATTTGTCTCTCACTGTTTATCATTATTACTTTGTCCAGCATGAGTTGTAAAGTATGAGGATGCATTTGTCTCTCACTGTTTATCATTATTACTTCTCTGCATCAAGCATTCCACAATGTACTCTGACAAGAAACCATAGAATTATTGATGTTCATCGTGTTACACTGCTGCAGTCATTACACTTGGGTTATCCTGCCGTCAGGTGGTCCCGTAGTCGGCCAGAGTTCCAAAGTCCTGGTCCGGCGTCAGTTGCTGTCGCCTCCTCCCTGACGTCAGAGTGGCAGGGGTATATAAGATGCAGCCGATGCCATTTTCTTCAGTCTTTCTTGCCAAGCGGTGCCTGAAGTAGAAGCAGTTCACAAGTGCCGGTCGGCCGACTCCTGAAAGTTTCAATTCGAATTTCAGAACAAAAGCCTTCTATAAAGCTAAGTACCTTGTTGGGGAAACATTTTCTTGCCTCAGACCAATGTCAGTAAAAGTTAATAATTGTATTACTTGTGGGAAGCAAATACCTCATCAGGATTTTCATTCGTATTGTATTCCATGCCTAGGCCCAGATCATGACGTCACTGGTTGTCGGTTTTGTGCTAGGTTTAACAAGCGCACTATTAAATGTCTGTTTGATTTTGCCCGACATTATTTTGGTAGAAAATTTAATTATACCATGCCGTCGGAGCAACTGACGACTGGAATACTTAAGAAATGCAAAGACAAGGATAGACAGCCAAGGCCCAAACCTGACGACCAGGCCTCTTCTAGGCCAGTCACCAGTTCTCCGATTTTCAGCGAGGTGCTTTCGCAGCCCCTGACGACTGCTACTTCAGAACCACAGGCCGTCTCCGACCTCCACGTGGAGATGGCCGAGCCTCCAGAGACACTAGCAACAGGCCATACAGAAACTATCCCTCCACAGGGATCCAATGCAGCTGAGCAGCCCTCGGCTTCAGAGGGTGTTTTCAGACTGACTACACTTACCATAAAATCATATGCCAAGTCCAAAACCCCTTTAAAAGTTAAAAAGCAACTTCAGCATTCTCCAGCACAGGCTCCATTGCCTAAGAAACAGATACTCAGAATGGCTGAGGACTTAATTACTCTGATCAGGGGTTCCCATCCCCCTCCTGATAAAAGGCCTAGACAGGATGCAGACTCTGAATCCTCTGACCAGGTTGCCATTTCCTCGGATTCCTCTTCAGATCAGGAATATTCCTTTCCTCCTTATGAGGATTCAGATGCTGAGGAATCCATTCCTTCAGCCTCCCCTCCAGAGGACTACTCATTTGGGGAAACTTTGCACACTATGAGGGAGCATTTCCACTGGGAAGGTCAGGATTATTCTGATTCCAAGAAAAGACTCAAGAGAGTTTCTTTTACTACCTCAACACAGACCCCTTGCTATTCCGCCAGTGTTAGACATTGTGGATGATGTCTACTCTGAATCTAGCTTAAATCCTGATTCTTTACCTCCAGCCCCAGTCAAACCAGACAGATACTACAGGGTTCCTGACTCTCATAAATGTCTTTACAAAAGTCCTGTTGCTGACCATGAGACTATTTCCCAAGGCCCCAAAGGGGTTAAGGCCTCTACAGCTAAAAATCCAGTACCCTCTGACAGGGATTCCAAAGCTTTATACAGATGGGGTAAGAAGGTTTACACTTCCACAATTTTATCCATGAGGGCTTTAAACTGCCAGTTTCATATGCTAAACTATCAACAATATTTAATGTCTCAACTTAAACAAAAGATACTTCCTAATGCAGACCTACCCGACTTTAAGGAAATGCAGGATTTATTGCTGCAGCAGAACAAGTGGGTAAACATGCTTTGCAATGTGGTTTTGATGCACTAGAGACCTCTTGCAGAGCAGCAGTTACAAGCTCTGTCATCCGAAGGCATACTTGGTTAAAAGAACAGAGTTTACCTGATCATGTTAAAGTAAAATTGTTGGATGCAGCCTTGCAGCAGGATGTTTTATTTGGTGCTAAAGCTGAAGAGGTATTAAAGAAAATGGAGGATAAGGCAAAATCTATGCAAACAGTGAAGGATTTCTTACAGGTTCATCCTCCTCGATTTAGCCGAAATTGGCCAGCTAAGCATTGGTCCTTTCCAGTTACAGACAAACCTCAAAGGGGCAGATACAGATGCCCAAGAGGAAGGGGTCAGCCACAGGGTTCCTACAGGCCTCAACAATGGGGTGCATCTACCCAGAAAGCAGGAGAAGACAGGACCCAACCTTTTAGGAAACAGTCCCAATGACTTCCCCCTTCAGCTGCCAAGCACCTCTCTCTTGGCAGCTCCCTTGGGGGAAAACTAGCACTTTTCTCACACAACTGGCATGTTATCACCCAGGACAAATGGGTTCTAAATATTGTATCTCAAGGTTACAGGTTCCATTTTCACACATTGCCAAGGCTACAAGGAATGCCAAACCTGCCACCAAATCAGTGAGCAGAAGCTCAAAGACAAATTACAGCTCTCATGGACATGAGAGCTATTCAAAAGGTACCAACACAAGAGCAAGGTCAAGGTTTTTACTCAAGACTCTTTCTGGTTCCCAGAAAGGACAAAGCATGGAGGCCCATTCTGGATCTTTTAACTCTAAATACTTACCTGGATATTCCCAAGTTCAAAACGTTGACTCTACAGCAGCTTCTTCCCATGCTGGGCAAGAAGGCTTGGCTAGTAACATTGGACCTCAAGGAGGCATACCTGCATGTCCCTATCAGACAAAGTTGCAGAAGATACCTTAGATTCTTAGCAGGTTCAACTCCTTACCAATTCTCTGCACTGCCCTTTGGCTTATCTACTGTGCCCAGGGTCTTCACAAAATGCCTAGCACCAGTAATTGCATTCTGCAGACAGAGGAATTCAAATATACCCATACTTGGACGATTGCCTTATACAAGCAGAAAGCAAGGACAGACTTCTAAAGCATCTGGAGTTTGTAAATAACTTACTAAGTTGCCTAGGGTACACAGTAAATGAAAATAAGTCAAAACTAGTGCCCTCACAAGAGATAATATTTCTGGGTGCCAGCTTAAATACAACAGCCCAGATGGCTTATCTCATGCCAGACAAAGACAACTGACTCAATATTTTCAATTGATGGCAACAAAAACCCAACTCCCTACAAGAAAGATTTTGCAGGCCTTTGGGTTCATGGCATATTGCATACTACTAATTCCATATGCCAGACTGCATATGAGGAAGTTACAATGGTATCTGAAAAGCGTATGGACCCAGCACTGCCACAGTTTGTAAGCTATAATACTTCTCATTCCCTGCCTTCTACAAGAGTTTCTATGGTGGGCACAGGAATGTCACCACAACAAGGGACAGCCATTTACTTTGCCCACAGCGAGGCAGATGATAACAACAGATGCATCTGATTACGCTTGGGGAGCACACATGGCAGGCCAATGTATCCAGGTCAAGTGGCCCACAGACCAAATGCATCTCCACATCAATCAAAAAGAGATGCTAGCAGTGCAAAATGCCCTGACAGCTTTCAAAGACCTTCTTCATCCAGGACAATTGTTAATAAGGATGGACAACACCACAGTTATGTGGTACATAAAAAAGCAAGGGGGCACACATTCCTACCCCCTATGCAGACAAGCAATGACTTTGAGGAATACAGCACTGACCTACCAAGTTCAACTGCAAGCACAATTCCTGCCAGGAATGAACAATACACTGGCAGACGATTTAAGCAGAAATATCATGGATCCGTACGAGTGGCAACTAAATCCACAAGTATTCACAACGATTACTCAAAAATGGGGGAGCCCAGACATAGATCTCTTTGCCTCCCCTCTGAACCATCAACTACAGAAGCTCTGCACAAGGACTTACCACATGCAAGCATGGAAAGTGGACACCCTATCATTCAGTTGGAAATCTCTAAAAGTTTATACCTTCCCACCACTACCTCTCCTAGCAAAGGTACTTCTAAAAACCAGACTAGAGAGGCCTCAAATGATCCTCATTGCTCCGGACTGGCCACGACAGCACTGGTATCCTCTCTTAAGGAGCATGGCTCAAGGCCCAGCATGGATTCTACCTCAAATACCTCATCTTCTGACTCAGCAAAACAATCAGATACTGCACAGCCAACTCAAAACCTTAAATCTGGCTGCATGGCAGATTACTTAACCAAACAGTCAACACCCCTCTCTAAAGCTGTTATGGACATCATTTTGGAGGCCAGGAGGCCCAGCACCAGGAAATCTTATGCAGAAAAATGGAAAAGATTCTGCGCTTGGAACCAGGCTCAAGGCCTTAACCCTCTTGTCCCAAATATTCCTCAGATATTGCAATATTTAACCGAGATGCTGGACAAAGGCCTTTCCTTTTCATCTATTAAGATCCACACCTCTGCAATTTCAGCTCATTACAACACAGATCCTCCTATTTTTTCACATCCATTACTAAGACACTACCTCAGAGGGGCTAAAAACATAAGACCACCCCACAGAGCACCAACCCCAACTTGGGACCTCAACTTTGTTTTGGAAAAGCTTACTTTAGCTCCTTTTGAGCCAGCAACCTTGCTGTTGGCAATAACTTCAGCACAAAGAGTCTGAGTCACAGGCACTAATGGCAGTGGAACCTTTCATCATTTTTCATCAGGACAGAGTATCTTTAAGAACAAATCCTACTTTTATGCCTAAGGTGGTATCCAGTGTGGCTCTTAATCAAACCATTCACTTGCCCACTTTTTATCCAAATCCCCAGAACAAAAGGGAAAGGCTTCTTCATTCCTTGGACATACACAGACAGTTACGTTACTACTTGGACAAAACAAAAGCTTTCAGAAAAACTGAGCAACTGTTTGTATCATATGCTGCAGGATCACAGGGAAAGGCTATCTCAAAACAGACCATCTCCAAGTGGATTGGACACTCACCATGGAAAGCCTGTACCCAATAACATTAGGCCTCATTCTACCAGGGCCACAGCCACTTCCGCATTTTTTCTTAGAGGGGTACCAACCAAGGATATTTTGGAAGCTGCAACTTGGAGCTCAGTGCACACTTTCACCAAGCATTACCACTTACCTCTCTACTCCAAATCCAGAGCTGGTTTCGCCACTGCAGTTCTGCAGGGCCTCTTAGCCACTCCTAATCCTATATAGATCCAGCCACCCTACCTCAGCTTTGGGATTCAACCCAAGTGTAATGACTGCAGCAGTGTAACACGATGAACATTGTACAGTTGTGTACCTACCGTAAATGTAGATGTTCGAGTGTATACACAGCTGCAGTCCAGGTTACCCTCCCTCCAACCCCACTTTATTAGCTGGGACTTATCTATTCCTCTCTAGCCTTTACAACCTATGGGATGTATATGCTGGTACCTGAAGGTATTGTTTTTATATTCTTGTATGTGTTATTACCAATATGTATTGCCTACCTTTTAGGGGGCACCTGACATCTGGGGCAAGAAAAACTGAAGAAAATGGCATCGGCTGCATCTTATATACCCCTGCCGCTCTGACGTCAGGGAGGAGGCGACAGCAACCGACGCTGGACCAAGACTTTGGAACTCTGGCCCACTGCGGGACCGCCTGATGGCAGGATAACCCAAGTGTAATGACTGCAGCAGTGTATTCACTTCATCTACATTTACGGTAGGTACACAACTGTACTTTTGATTTATCTCCACATTGAATAACAACTAAACTTGCCTTCTAATATTAACTCTGAAACCCACTTACTGTGTTGTGTAGAGTGTTGAATTAAGTTTAATAAATACTGCCTTAATTATTTACAGTAACTGTACTGTTCCTTGCATGTAGTGCAAGCTATTGTTTGATAAAATTGGCAGTAACTCAAACCACAGATAGACAGAAGTGTCATGGTTCCCCCATTATGCAAAAGTATCCTCATATTTACAAGCAAGGGGCCATCTTTTTGCACCCTCCTATCCTTCATGTGTACCAGCCCTGCTCCCTGGCACCTGACCATGCTGAGTCTACCAGCTGTGTCTGGGCTTAATCTAAAATCCTGAAGTTGGTGATGGAATAATGACTCCAGGGGCTTAGGACATGTGACCTATGCAGTTTCTTCCTCCCCTGTAGTCCCAATGGTATGCTGCGGGACAGTGCAGTTTATCACCCTCACTTCTGCAGCAGCCCAGCCATGTCTGTACCCTATTCCCCTCTTTAGGCATGCCTACCACATGCCTTCCCAAGTCTCTGTCAGGGATTGTCACTGTAGATGCCTGCAGAAACAACCATCCACCTCAGGATGACTACGCTCACCCCTCTCTGCCACTCTGTCACCTGAGCCACTAATCGAACCCTGGTCACCTGGGCTGTAGTCTGGGTTTTATCCCTGTGTCCCACCAGATTCCATTAGAAAGAAAACATTTGGCCGTTAAACTAGTATTCATAAATAGTGCAACACTGTTAATGCAAAACTTAAAGTTTAATTTCAGTTTTGAATGGGGCATTGACAGTATTGACAGTATTGCACACAACAGCAACAAGGGTTATTTGGATGCTAAATAAATGTGACTGAAATGTATGTCTCTTTGTGTCCTTTTGAAAAATGATTGTAAACAGAATATGTCATTTCAAATGGTACAGTGATTCTCCAGTTTAAAAGCATTAACCATTTTTTTGTATATTTACACTGCCCTTAAGATTTACTTATCACTTTTTTCCATTGCAAAAAACCTTGAGTGAAGATAGACATATTTATTGATGTTATGTGGTCCTATCTCGCTTACATTCTTACCCATGGGTTCGGAGCCGAATATCTGCTCCGACTCGTCCGATTTTACTAGTTCAAAGTCTCATTGGCTGGGCTAAGAGGGTATCCCATGGTGTACTGCTCCATATCCCCAGATCTCGTTTGCTGCTTCTGAAGATCAGACGTGGTCTTGCTTGGCTGTGGCTAAGTACCTTCTTTTTGGCAATTTTTCTTAAGAAAATTGTTTATTATTACCCAAAAGCTATTTTCATAGCTATTTCTTGTTGCTGAACGCTAATTGTGTGTTTTCTGTTTTTGAGTGTGGTACATTTTCATTGGTATCCCTACTGTTCCAGCGGGCTAGGCCCATTTTAGTTAGAGGACCTAGTCCTCTGATTTGTTGTGTAAGTTTTTACCCAAAAGTTATTTTTATAGCTATTTCTTGTTGCTCATCGCTGATTGCGTGTTTCTTTCTGTTTTGAGTGTGGTAACTTTTGTTGGTTTCCCTACTGTCCCAGCGGGCTAGGCCCATTTGAGTTAGAGGACCTAGTTCTCCCCTTGGTGTCTTTAGCTGTTTGTGTTAAGAGTTTTTGCTTGTGATTAGTACTGTCTTCCTGGTGTTCTAATTTGTGTGTGAACCGTTTAAGTTAGAGGTTCTCAGAGTGTACATTGTACTGCTTTCCCGCCTTTTTGTACATTGCGTCTAGGTGTTGTGTTATAGTTAATTATAGTATGTCTAAAGATCAAAAGGAGCATAAGCCTCCTGGCTTTAAAAAATGCTCAAAATGTGGATATAAAATGTCCATCACGGATGGACACTCGGTGTGTGTCTACTGCCTTGGAGCCATCCACTTACAGGAGTCGTGTAGTTTTTGCCACGCGTTCAGTAATAGGGTGCTCCAGGAGAGAAAAAATAAATTGATACTAAAGGGGCTTTTCAAACCCTCCTTTGAGGAAGCTATAGACTCTGCTTCTAGTACTCAGTCAAAATCCAAAGCTTCCAAGTCTAAGAAAAGGTCTCTGGCTCCATCTGCCATCTCGGAGCCTCCGGAGAAGATTACCATTTTGGAATCGACTTCCTCGGCTCCACTGCCCTCAAGGCCGCAGGAGGGTATCAGTGTTAACTGAATCGGCGTCGGCTCCTATCATTCTCGAACCCATTCGGAGCCGGTCGCCGAGTGTGAGGCATGGTTCACTAGACAGGAGATCCCAATCTCCATCACTCTCCTCTAAATCCTCCACGCTTTCTGATTTGGATGTTGATAGGGTAGTGCAGAGGCTCCTGCAGTCACCGCTGCTGGCAAAACTGTTCCCGGCTCTGACCCACTCGGCTCCGGAGCCAGTTCCTATGACCATTTAGTTGATTCCTCCTCTGAACACATCCTTGTCGTCGGAGACAGTATGCTCCGCTCCCAGTGATGTTCCTCGCCCGGCTCCGTAAGGGAAATTAAATTTCATTGTTTTAAATGGACTACAGTAATCTATTAATTATTTGTGTTGTCTTTATCATACAATATTTATAGATAATTCAATGGAGTTTTATGATTATTCATGATTTTATTCATTATTTTTATTGAGTCAAATTAGTGCAGGAAGTGCAATTATTTGTCACTTCCTGTTAACTGAGTATTTGAACAGATCAGTTTAGCTGTTTTACTTGTCTTCTTCTGAGGAAGCTGTGACAGGGGTCACGGCGAAAACGTTGTCTTTTTGAAAAATAAAATACTTTTACGTTAAAGAAGAAACTTGGACTTTGTTTCCTGTGGTTAGTATTGACTATCTGGACATCAGGTTGCCTGTTTCTACACATGTTTACAAGTTTGTTTGCTCATTTTTGACTGTTTGTTTTGGAAAAGCATACTTTACCTCCTTTTGAGCCAGCCATTTCAGCAGAACTAAATTTTTTGTCATGGAAAGCAGCCTTGCAGTTGGCAATAACTTCAGCACAGAGTCTCAGAGTCACAGGCACTAATGGCAGTGGAACCTTTCATCATTTTTCATCAAGACAGAGTATCTTTAAGAACAAATCCTACTTTTATGCCTAAGGTGGTATCCAGTGTGGCTCTTAATCAAACCATTCACTTGCCCACTTTTTATCCAAATCCCCAGAACAAAAGGGAAAGGCTTCTTCATTCCTTGGACATACACAGACAGTTATGTTACTACTTGGACAAAACAAAAGCTTTCAGAAAAACTGAGCAGCTGTTTGTATCATATGCTGCAGGATCACAGGGAAAGGCTATCTCAAAACAGACCATCTCCAAGTGGATTGGACACTGTATCCGTTTCTGCTACACTCACCATGGAAAGCCTGTACCCAATAACATTAGGCCTCATTCTACCAGGGCCACAGCCACTTCAGCAGCTTTTCTTAGAGGGGTACCAACCAAGGATATTTTGGAAGCTGCAACTTGGAGCTCAGTGCACACTTTCACCAAGCATTACCACTTACCTCTATACTCCAAATCCAGAGCTGGTTTCGCCACTGCAGTTCTGCAGGGCCTCTTAGCCACTGCTAATCCTATATAGATCCAGCCACCCTACCTCAGCTTTGGGATTCAACTCAAGTGTAATGACTGCAGCAGTGTAACACGATGAACATAGTACAGTTGTGTACCTACCGTAAATGTAGATGTTCGAGTGTATACACAGCTGCAGTCCAGGTTACCCTCCCTCCAACCCCACTTTCTTAGCTGGGACTTATCTACTCCTCTCTTGCCTTTACAACCTATGGGATGTATATGCTGGTACCTAAAGGTATTGTTGTTATATTCTTGTATGTGTTATTACCAATATGTATTGCCTACCTTTTAGGGGGCACCTGACATCCGGGGCAAGAAAAACTGAAGAAAATGGCGTCAGCTGCATCTTATACCCCTGCCGCTCTGACGTCTGGGAGGAGGTGACAGCAACCGACGCCGAACCAAGACTTTGGAACTCTGGCCGACTGCGGGACTGCCTGATGGCAGGATAACCCAAGTGTAATGACTGCAGCAGTGTATTCACTTCATCTACATTTACGGTAGGTACACAACTGTACTTTTGATTTATCTCCACATTGAATAACAACTAAACTTGCCTTCTAATATTAACTCTGAAACCCACTTACTGTGTTGTGTAGAGTGTTGAATTAAGTTTAATAAATACTGCCTTAATTATTTACAGTAACTGTACTGTTCCTTGCATGCAGTGCAAGCTATTGTTTGATAAAATTGGCAGTAACTCAAACCACAGATAGACAGAAATGCCATGGTTCCTCCATTATGCAAAAGTATCCTCATATTTACAAGCAAGGGGCCATCTTTTTGCACCCTCCTATCCTTCATGTGTACCAGCCCTGCTCCCTGGCACCTGACCATGCTGAGTCTACCAGCTGTGTCTGGACTTAATCTAAAATCCTGAGGTTGGTGATGGAATAATGACTCCAGGGGCTTAGGACATGTGACCTAACCGGTTTCTTCCTCCCCTGTAGTCCCAATGGTATGCTGGGGGACAGTGCAGTTTATCACCCTCACTTCTGCAGCAGCCCAGCCATGTCTGTACCCTATTCCCCTCTTTAGGCATGCCTACCACATGCCTTCCCAAGTCTCTGTCAGGGATTGTCACTGTAGATGCCTGCAGAAACAACCATCCACCTCAGGATGACTACGCTCACCCCTCTCTGCCACTCTGTCACCTGAGCCACTAATCGAACCCTGGTCACCTGGGCTGTAGTCGGGGTTTTATCCCTGTGTCCCACCAGATTCCATTAGGAAGAAAACATTTGGCCATTAAACTAGTATTCATAAATAGTGCAACACTGTTAATGCAAAACTTAAAGTTTAATTTCAGTTTTGAATGGGGCATTGACAGTATTGACAGTATTGCACACAACAGCAACAAGGGTTATTTGGATGCTAAATAAATGTGACTGAAATGTATATAAATCAATGTGACTGAAATGTATGTCTCTTTGTGTCCTTTTGAAAAATGATTGTAAACAGAATATGTCATTTCAAATGGTACAGTGATTCTCCAATTTAAAAGCATTAACCATTTTTTTGTATATTTACACTGCCCTTAAGATTTACTTATCACTTTTTTCCATTGCAAAAAACCTTGAGTGAAGATAGACATATTTATTGATGTTATGTGGTCCTATCTCGCTTACATTCTTACCCATGGGTTCGGAGCCGAATATCTGCTCCGACTCGGCTGATTTTACTAGTTCAAAGTCTCATTGGCTGGGCTAAGAGGGTATCCCACGGTGCACTGCTCCATATCCCCAGATCTCGTTTGCTGCTTCTGAAGATCAGATGTGGTCTTGCTTGGCTGTGGCTAAGTACCTTCTTTTTGGCAATTTTTCTTAAGAA
Organism: Protopterus annectens; assembly: GCF_019279795.1. NCBI lineage: Eukaryota > Metazoa > Chordata > Ceratodontiformes > Protopteridae > Protopterus > Protopterus annectens. The sequence continues at coordinate 394,767,509 of NC_056728.1, forward strand.
AATTGTTTATTATTACCCAAAAGCTATTTTCATTGCTATTTCTTGTTGCTGAACGCTAATTGTGTGTTTTCTGTTTTTGAGTGTGGTACATTTTCGTTGGTATCCCTACTGTTCCAGCGGGCTAGGCCCGTTTTAGTTAGAGGACCTAGTCCTCTGATTTGTTGTGTAAGTTTTTACCCAAAAGTTATTTTTATAGCTATTTCTTGTTGCTCATCGCTGATTGCGTGTTTCTTTCTGTTTTGAGTGTGGTAACTTTTGTTGGTTTCCCTACTGTCCCAGCAGGCTAGGCCCGTTTGAGTTAGAGGACCTAGTTCTCCCCTTGGTGTCTTTAGCTGTTTGTATTAGAGTTTTTGCTTGTGATTAGTACTGTTTTCCTGGTGTTCTAATTTGTGTGTGAACCGTTTAAGTTAGAGGTTCTCAGAGTGTACATTGTACTGCTTTCCCGCCTTTTTGTACATTGCGTCTAGGTGTTGTGTTATAGTTAATTATAGTATGTCTAAAGATCAAAAGGAGCATAAGCCTCCTGGCTTTAAAAAATGCTCAAAAGGTGGATATAAAATGTCCATCACGGATGGACACTCGGTGTGTGTCTACTGCCTTGGAGCCATCCACTTACAGGAGTCGTGTAGTTTTTGCCACGCATTCAGTAATAGGGTGCTCCAGGAGAGAAAAAATAAATTGATACTAAAGGGGCTTTTCAAACCCTCCTTTGAGGAAGCTATAGACTCTGCTTCTAGTACTCAGTCAAAATCCAAAGCTTCCAAGTCTAAGAAAAGGTCTCCGGCTCCATCTGCCATCTCGGAGCCTCCGGAGAAGATTACCATTTTGGAATCGACTTCCTCGGCTCCACTGCCCTCGGGGCCGCAGGAGGTATCAGTGTTAACTGAATCGGCATCGGCTCCTATCATTCTCGAACCCATTTGGAGCCAGTCGCCCAGTGTGAGGCATGGTTCACCAGACAGGAGATCCCAATCTCCATCACTCTCCTCTAAATCCTCCAGGCTTTCTGATTTGGATGCTGATAGGGTAGTGCAGAGGCTCCTGCAGTCACCGCTGCTGGCAAAACTGTTCCCGGCTCTGACCCACTCGGCTCCGGAGCCAGTTCCTATGACCGTTTAGTTGATTCCTCCTCTGAACACATCCTTGTCATCAAAGCCAGTATGCTCCGCTCCAAGTGATGTTCCTGCTCCGGCTCCGATACCCACTCTGCGTCTATCAGTGCCGACATTGGCTCCATCCACAGGGTTCGAGACTCTGGTCTCTTCGGTCGGGCCAGAGGGGGATACTTCGGTGCATCTGTCGGTTCCGAGTCTCCCACTTGGTGCATTGGCTCTGGGGACCCCGGTCCCGGTCGTGGCCTTGGAGGCCGGTCGGTCCTCGGATTCAGGGGGACCTGCTTTCGAGGCCATACAGAGCGCGCTGGCAAGATCGTCAGCTACATCACCCGGGTCGGTCATGCCATTCCCCCACCACCCCGGCGAGAGCTTCTGACACTCGCCTATCTATGGACAGTAGAGCGCCAGCCCCTAAGGATACCCCCACGAGTGGTCCACAACTTTCTGAAGGTCCCCCAGAGTCTGTGCCTGAGGAGCCTCCCAGAAAGAAGTTGTGCAAGAGGAAGCACATAGACTCCCAGGACGAGTCTCTTGCCTCCGATACTGACCTCGAGGAATCGGAAGGGTCCCCTAAGTCTTCCTCTGATGATGTTTCCTTCTCCGATATCCTGGAGATACTGAAACAAGAGGAGACTGGCCCTGGAAAAAAACCCTCCGAGGAGGAGTCAGTATTCCTTTAGGCTTTTGGCGCTCAACCCTCTGCCTCCTGGGTGTCTCCACCCTTTGACGAACTTCTTGACCTCATTTTTCGAAGAGTGTGGGAAAACCCTGATTCTGTGGAGCCCGTCCCCAGGTGTCCTAACAAATTCCTGTCCGCACCCCAGGGAAAAGAGTTTCTATCAAAAGGAGTCCCGGTAGATGCCATGGAGGTGGCGGCAGCCACCCAGAAGGAAGTTGCAGAGTCTTCCTCATCGGTCCATCCTCCTAACAAGGAGTCCAGGACCATGGACCGGTACGGGAAGTGTACCCTATCTTCAGCAACCTTCACCTTACAGTCGCTGAATTATTTGTCTCACTTCACTCTGCTCCAGAAAGATCTCCTCAAAGAGTTGGGATATACTCTTCCGGGTAACATACCTGAGGTGGTGGCTCAGATGGTTAACGCACAGGTTTCTACCCTCAACTCCATCACTAGCTCGTCCATGCGTCTCATTTCGTATGCAGCCGAGGGAATGAGTAGGGCAGCAAGCTCAGGGGTCACCCTTAGTAGGCAAGCCTGGCTGCACCTCTGTCACTTCGCAGAGGCCTTCAAGTCTTCCTTCACTGACGCCCCATTTGACGGTTCCTCCTTGTTTGGGACCAAAGTGAAAGACAACCTCACCAGGTGCGAGCAAGAGGGAAAGACCCTGTTTGCTGTAGGGGTCCATTTTTCCCTTCTGTCTCGGCCTTATCCCAAGGCCCAGCGTGGAGGGAAGATGTGGCTCAAGAAATCACAGAGGTTTTTCCTGCCGCACAAGGTGAACCCCCCTCCAGAGGCAGGGGGGGGTTACTCAGGGAGACGTCGCCCCAGAGGCAGAGGGGGCCCCCACAGTTCCGGAGACCGTGACTCTTTCCGTGGCTTTCCATACCCTCACTCCTGAGAGTGTGCCCGGCTGTGCTTATCCGGAGCCAGTCGGGAGTCGAATTTCCTTATATCCGGAAACCTGGGAGGGCATCACTCAGGATCGATGGGTATTAAGGATAATTTCCGGAGGTTACCTCATTCCATTCTCTTCAGTACCCCTGCCAATAAGGAAAATCCCAGATGTTCCACCCAGTCAAAGGGATCAAGCAGCCTCAGAGGTCTCTCAGCTGCTAGAAAAAGGAGCCAACCAACGAGTCCCCTTAGACCAAATCAGATTAGGGACTTGCTCGAGATTTTTTTTGGTGCCAAAAAGAACAGGGGACCTGAGACCCATACTAGATCTCAGTCAACTCAACAATTACGTACACAAGTCCAAGTTCCGTATGGTCACACTTCAGACGATTCTTCCATTGTTGGGAGAGGAAGTATGGATGTGCTCAATTGATCTCAAGGATGCTTACTACCATAATGGACAGAGCATCCAGGAGTCACCTACGCTTCCGGCTGGGATCCAGTCATTTCCAGTTTCGAGCCCTGCCCTTTGGTCTCACCACAGGCCCCAGGGTGTTCACCAAATGTATGGCAGTGGTGACGGCTCACTTGAGACGTCAGGGATTCCAGGTGTTTCCGTACCTGGACGACTGGCTCCTTACCGCTCCTAACAGGCATCTACTAGTTCAGACCAGGGATGCTACCATCAGCCTATGTCACCAGTTGGACATAACTATAAATTGGGAAAAATCTGCCTTATTGCCCTCACAGCGTGTCACCTTTATAGGAGCAGAGTTGGACACCATTCGAATGCGAGCAATATTACCACAAGAAAAGATCACAGTATTGCAACAACAGATAAACATGCTGATGCCCCTAAGACAAGCAAAAGCAAGACTGGTTCTACAACTACTGGGGACCATGGCGGCAATGATCATGTTGGTTCCCTTAGCGAGATTACACATGAGACTTCTTCAATGGCTCCTCTTTGTCCAATGGTCTCTCCAAAGACTCCCTCTATCACATCCCATCTTACTCGCAGACAGATGCAAGCAGGACCTTCATTGGTGGCTATGCACCGACAATTTGAATGGGGGAAAGCCCTTCGTTCCTCCCTTCCCGGTTGCTACAGTGACCACGGACGCCTCTCAGATGGGGTGGGGGGGCCATTATCTCGGCAGGACAGTCCAAGGCACGTGGCAGGAACATGAGATACATTTGCCTATAAATGTTCTGGAGATGAGCAGTGCTTCTTGCATTGCAGGCACTTCAGGAAGTTCTTCCTCTAGGAATGATTGCAATACACTCAGACAACATGTCCGTAGTGTGGTATCTCAACAAGCAAGGAGGAACCCGGTCTTACCCCCTATGCAGGGAGGCTATGCGAGTGTGGCATTGGGCAATAGCTTCCCAACGGTTTCTGGTGACAATGCACATTCCGGGGAAGTCCAACATGATAGCGGACAGGCTAAGCAGAGCAATACTTATGCCTTACGAGTGGTCCCTGAATCGCTTGGTGGCAGAGCGAATCTTCAGCACATGGGGTCAGCCTTGCTGCGACCTTTTTTCCAGCCCTCTCAATGCGAAATGCAGCAACTACTTCATGCTGATCCCCCCACAGGGGGAATCACCCAGGGACACTATAGTCCATGATTGGCCCTCCGGTCTGCTTTATGCTTTACCTCCTTCCCCCCTTCTCTCAAGGGTGATTCAGAAAGCACAGTCCTTGGGAAGCAAAATTATTTTGATTGCCCCACACTGGCCTCATCAAGTATGGTTCCCCTTTCTTCAACCATACACTGTGGACACTCCTTAGATTCTGGACCCTCTACGAGATTTACTGACACACGTCGGGACAGTACCACCCCTCTCTGAGGACACTCCGGTTGACAGCCTGGCTACGCCACTTCCATCGTTAGTCAGACTTCATAACTTTTCACCAGAAGTGGTCCATATATTATCGTCCTCTCATAAACCATCCACTAGAAAGATTTACTCTAGCAAATGGAAAAGGTTCTCTATCTGGACTCATACAAAAGGCATTGATCCTTACACAGCTCCAATAGATTCAGTTCTGGAGTTCTTGTCTATGCTGTTCTGTCAGGGGTCTGCATCGGCCACCATCAAAGTTCAGCTGGCGGCTATATCTTAATTTTCACGTAGCGAATGAACCCAGTCTCATGACACACAGATTATGCAAAGCATTCCTTAAAGGTACCCTGTTGCTTCGTCCCCCAGTGTCCGAACCTGTCATGCCCTGGGATCTCAATTTTGTTCTTCAAGCCCTTACTCTGCCACCTTTTGAGCCTGCAGCTACCTGCGAGTTAAAATTCTTGACATGGAAAACAGCATTCCTAACAGCAGTCACTTCAGCAAGGTAGGTCTCGGAAATTCAAGCCCTCTCCATCAAACCCCCATATTTGATATTCCATAAAGATAGTCTCTCTCAGACCAAATCCCTTGTTCCTTGCAAAAGTAACTTCCGTATCTAACATGAATCAGTCTATTAAACTGCTGGTGTTCTTCTCCCACTTTTCTAACAAGGCAGAATTTAGATTTCAGCAATTGGATGTACATAGATAGTTAAGCTTCTATCTACACTGGACAAAAGATATCAGGATATCTGACCAACTCTTTGTTTCCTATTCTTGGGTTCTCCAGTGTCCAAAGTCATGCTGTCTAGATGGATTACCTGTTGTATCTCTTTCATCTATCAGGCAGGAGGTAAAAGTTTGCCATTTCCAGTCAAGGCACATTCAACGCGGGCTGTTTCTACATCCACAGCCTATCAAGCTAGATTTTCGATGGATGATATATGTGCTGCAGCTACTTGGGCTTCTCCTCACACCTTTGTTTCCCATTACAAATTGAACGTGGTCTCCAGGGGCAGATCTTCCTTTGTTTTCAAAGTTCTCAGGAGTATTTTCTTATGAGCCACCCAGGATATAGGTGCTAGGGACGCTGTCCCACGGGTAAGAATGTAGGCGAGATAGGACTACATAACATCAAGATGTTATGTACTCACCATAACGTTCGATGTATGTGGCCCATCTCACCTCACATTCTTACTTACCTTCCCACCTTCCCCCTGCCTGGAGGATTTGGAGATTAGGGTGTCACCTACAGAATCCCTTTAATTGTTGTTGATATGGATGGAGGCATGCATGATGTACATATGTGTTTCGCAGCAAACTAGATCTGGGGATATGGAGCAGTGCACCATGGGATACCCTCTTAGCCCAGCCAATGAGAGACTTTGAGCTAGTAAAATCGTCCGAGAGTTAGCCGATATTCAGCTCCAAACCCACGGGTAAGAATGTGAGGCGAGATGGACCACATAAATCGAATGTTATGGTGAGTACATAAATTCTTGTTTTGCCTTCATCCAGGACTTTGGTGCCATTCTCTAAAGTCCACCAGGCTCAGTAAGCGTGATCTATCCTTAACTAAGCCAAACTGGGTTGGGTCAAGAGTTTGAAGGTCACCTGTGTCCTTGTTGATGAGGTCCATGATGATTCCTTCCATGGCCTTGCAGATAAGGCTTCTTACACTTATGGGTCTATAGTTCCCAGGGTCAGTTGATGGACCCCCTTTGTCCAAGAGGATTGCTGTTGCTGTTCTCCACTCTGCTGGAACAAATCCGTTATCAGTCTGAGGTTAAAGAGAGTGGTTCTGCTAGGTCTTGTTTTAGATTGTTTAGTAAGCAACCTAGGATGTTATATGGTTCCATAGAGGCTGTGTGTTTGGCCTTGGAGAGTGCAGATATTGCCTGCAGTTTGGAAATGCTAGGTAGAGGACAGGTGTCATGTATGCTTTGGGGTATAGCTGGTAGGGAGAGGGGTGTGAAGTTTGCACCAAACTTGTCAGTTAGTAGGTTGGCAGTTTCTTCAGGTTCAGTATGAGAGGTTCCAGCCACTGTAACATATGTAACACATAGATGGGCATTCCCTGATTTCAGATGTAGCTAACGAATGTCTTATGATTATCCATTGCTAGGGATGCCAATTTCACTTTATAACTAGCTTTAGAGGACTTTACAAGACATCTGATTTGCTTGTTCTTGCTGTGTAATGTATTCTTCTTCTGCTAAGTAACTTCCCTCTTATTCTTGGAATTCAGTTCCTTCCTTTTACCAGGGAGGGTAGTGCAGTGCCCTCCCCCCACGTTGATGAGTACTAAGTCTATGATATTTGAGTCCCTGCGGGGGTGCAGAATAGCTGTTTTAGGGCATTTGTATTGACAAAGTCCAGGAACCTCAGGGTGAACATGTTTGTGCTCATGTGTGTCACACAATCAGTGAAAGGATAGCTGAACTCTCTCATGACCAAAGTGTTTTATTAAGTCCATGTAGGTGGTGTGCTTCTCTTGACTCGTGGGAGGGGACCTATAACTGTCAATGTGGTAAGAGTGTTTTATCTATAGTTAGTTGGACCTGAAGTAGGTCAAGAGAGTCATACTATTTCACCAGTCTTGAGGTGTATTTGGCTCTAATGAAGATGGATACACCTCTGCTTTTGGTTTTGTGTCTGAATTTGTGGAAGGCATTGTAGTCTTGCACAGCTGGGATGCTTTCTGTGGTCTTGAACTATGTCTCAGTGACTGTACAGATTGACTGTACAGATGTCACCATCTTCCAAGGTGAGGAGTGCTTCCAAGGAGTCCAATTTCTTGTTTAGGCTCCTAGTACTAAGCAGCATAACCTTGAGTATGTCTTGAGTGGATTTTTTTTACATCAGAAATCTTGTTGTTTTGACATTGCCTAAAAAAAGGCACTGTGGGGAAGACAAGCACCTTTGTAAGTATCCAAGCCTAGAGGAGACAGATGAAGACCATCTGTGGCAAAGCAGTATGGTCCGTCAACCATGTCTTCCCAGGCTGACGGATACTAGATTCCCCCCTGGACTCATACCATAAGCTAAGCAAATTGTTGAAGTCAGTCATTCTTGTCTATATTGTCTATATTCAAGAATGAGAAGTCTAGGTCCTGAATCAATGTTTGTGTGTTGGTAAGAATAACTATAACTAGCTGTTACTATTCAAACTCTGTTAAAAGCAATGATCTTTCTGCAGCAGTAAGGTAACATTCCACATATCAAGAACCAGTTTTCATTAGCTGGGCCTACGCCATCATAATTTGCCTGACTTCTTCTCGATACTTTTTTATTATCAATTGTTTTTATTGAAAATATTAACAACAAAATCTTAATATATGATAATAGAAATTATTATAAAACAAATATACATATCCAAAAGACCAGTAATAAACTAAAATAACTATTTACAATGATGTCTGCTGTAAGTGCTGGGTAATTGTTAGTTAATTATTAAACACTGCATACTTGACTGACATTTCACCCAAAACACAATTCCTTGGCTTCTCAGGTCCTCCAAAAGTCACAGATCATTTGACAGACCAAAAACTGAGCCAAAATTATATAACAAAACTAAATTTAATAATTTAAAAATTAATACTTAAGCACTTTTGTGCATTATTGCTTTGGACTTCATCAGAACCATTCATTTAACCTTACAAAACACTTTAAGTAACAATGCATAGGATGTCACATGCCTTCATGCACCAATAAAATAGCTCCTTGATCCATTACTTATTCAGTATTCATGAACAATGTAGTTATTAAAAATACATGTTTTAAAAACATTCTTAACCCAGTAACTTCAAACACAAAAAAGTTAAATATTAGAAAGTACTCCTGAAGGAAACGCTATTTTCACAATTTATCTGCCCATAATTTCAATGCTTACTTAATGAGTGGTTCTGATGAAGTCCAATGAAATAAAAGAAAAAAGTGTTTAACTGTTCATTTTTAACTTATTAAACTGAATTTTTATTTATATAATTTTGGTTCTGTTTTTGGTCTGTCATGTGATCTGTGGCTTCTGGAGGACTTGTAAAGCCAAGGGGTTAAGCCACATCCCTGAATTAGAAAGTCTTATCTTGATGAGGAAACCTTCCGAACTATGGCTTCCCAGTCACACCAGGCCTTTCTGAAAGCCAGACTGTTTTATAGCACACAGAATACATTGCCCTGAAGTACTTGTATGTAATAGTAATACATACCCAATAATCATTAGTTATTTCTTTGCTGAAGCACCATAACTCTTCTTTTCCATTAATGGAAACCAAATTTGGTGTTTGCCAGAAGATATGATTAAACAGAAAACATGGTTTAGCAAACACTTCCGTTAACAAAAGTAACTAAATAAACAATTATGTTGTTTTCAGATAACACTCCTGTCTATTAGTTGCTATGTAAATGTTATAGCTTTATACTTCTGTCCATAATATTACTCTGTCATATCTTTTTAAAGCATAGTATATGATGCCAGGGAACATTTATCTTCAACAATCACTTGTTTAATATTAGCTGTTTTAGCTGCTCAAGGCAGATGCATGACAAGGCTTTCTTTAATGTGCATTTTCGAAAATAATTGATTAGCATTCTGTTCATTATGAAATGTTTATTCACAGTTTATGGCATTGCAGTGGCCAGTCTGACAATGTCCAGTGCTAACAATAGACCTTCTGTGATGTAGTACATCCTTTTGTTGTTACTTGTTAGTACACTGGTTGTTCTAATCCTGTATCAGATCTTGAAATTGAAAATGCTAAACAAATTCCAGTGTCTGACCAGCAATAAAAAAGTGTCTTTTTAAATGAAACCTAAAATGCAGAACACCACCTGTAATTGACTGCACACTTTCCCACCAGAAATCCACTGCTTTCACCCATGCCTTCCATAACTATAGGGTCATGTGATTCCTAGGTCAAGAGCAGGGACATTAGTTCGGCAGCAAGGCTTCCTCTGCTCATACAGCGATAGTAACAGCAATACATTGCAGTGCAGTTAATGATTTAATGAGTTTCAGCTAATGGCCATTGTCCCAAGACTTGCAACATTGCATCTGAATGTGCCACATTATGAACTCCCCTTGTTACTGTTAAACCATCTAGAAAGACAGTCCACTGTCTGGGAAAAAGTCGACTATTCATAGTGCCAAATGGATGGTAATAAGGGTAGCAGTAAACTGATTATAGCAAACATCTGTCCTAACACAGCCTCCATCACAGTTCAATATTTGTATTTAATTTGAATATTCTGTCATAACTTTGTTCATTTTCAGAATGTTGCAGTTTAAAGGCTAATAATATTTTTTAAATGTCTTCTGAGCATTTCTTTTGTAAGTGAAAGAACAGTTGCTCTATAACCCAAAAATGAGATTTCACACAATGAATGTGAGATGTCCTTCTATTCAGTGTTGCAGTATTCTTTACATTTGGCTGTGCTCCGTCCATCGAGCCAATGTCTGGCCTGTATACAAAAGCTAACAGCCACTGCCAGTATGTGGGATGTCACACATAGGGTTTGACAATGTCAGTCATAAAAGGGACATCTGCACGTACCATCCTCAGAACTTTTTCACCACTATTCAGAAGGTTGACTCTCATACTGCCGGTCTTCAGTCAGATTCTGTGTGTTTTGCTACTGCCATTTGCTGTTGTCCATGTCATCCAGGAAGGGTAAATGTAGGTGTGGAAGGCAGATTCCACATAAAGATAGTCATGACCTTTGTCTTTTTTGTTTGGGGCCTAGTCACGATCACCGTACCTGTTCCATTTGTCAGGCCTTTGTGCCAAAGACCTTACATAGCCATCTTTTGGCCTTACATCTTTATCTCAAGAACCAATGATTTAAACACCTGGCTAGGGACATGCTAGAGGGTTCTGTAAGTCCTTTGGCTGAGCCAAGTTTGATGATGAAGGTGAGGAAGTCAAAACCTGAATCCTCTTTGTCTGTGCCTTCAACCTCCAACATTCTCCTTGAGGTCGGTGAAGGCCCAGTGGTACATTCGGAGATCGGGTCTGCTTCTTCAGCAGGTACATCTGGGTAAGCTGCAAGGGTGTGGATCCTAGTACATCCAAGCTATACAGACATTCATTTCGGGCAACATGGGGAAACTGCAGCTTGTTTTGCTAGAGGACTCCAATGATATTCCTGATGTTCCATCTAGGGATCAACCAGACATTAGGCCTACATCCGGGTCCTCTTCCTTGTCTCCTGTCTTGCAAAGACATGTTAAAAAGAAGCAAAAGACTGAACGTCCCTTCCACTCCTCAGTCAGCATGAGATGCTTTCTCACAGGGTCTTATTAAGGTCTTGATGGCTTTGAGGCCTTCCTCTTCTCTCCTGATTCCTGCCTTTACTTCTTCTCCAGTGCAGGCTTCTGGGCTTCAGGCTTTTCCCTGTGTACAGGCTACTGAGTCTCAGGTCCTTTTCTCTGAATCTGAGGATTTCTCCTCTGATGAAAACAAGATTACTTCTCCATTGGAATATGCTTCTCCCGAGGAGGAGTCTAATGGGGGAAGATTCCCCAATGGAATAACTTTCTTTTGGACAAACTATTAATAAGATGCAGGAATTTTATAAATGGGATTGCTCCCAGATTTTTGAATAACAAAAGTGTTACTATGATCTGCTTCAAATGGAGGTCCCTGCACCCGCTGCAGTTCCTCCAGTTCTTCCCACTTTCCTGTATGCTTTTGCATCCTCTTCTAAAACCCCTGACTCCGAGGCTCCTGCTCCTAAGAGACCTGATAAATTTTATAAAGTCCCTGATGACTGTAAGTTTCTCTATAAATGCCCCTCAGCTGACCCAGCTGTGGCCTCCATTGTCTCTGATAAATCTTCTCGCTTGTCTCCTTCTGCTAAGCTCCTTCCTTCTGATAAGGAAAGCAAGATTCTTGAAAGACTGGGTAAGAAGGTATACACTTCATCCACCTTAACTACTACAGCCATTAATTACCAGACACACATGTCCAGATGTTCTTTGGCTTTGCTTTCTCAGGCATCTCAGGCTTTGGTCCAGTTACCTGACGCCGAGTTTAAATTTCAAGTTCTCTCACTTTTGTCTGCATCTCCTCAGGTAGCTAGACATTCTAGTAAATGTAGCTATGATGCTGTGAAGGCATCTTTCAGGGCTGCAGCTTCTGCGTCTGTACTTAGAAGGCATCCTTGGTTGAGGCTTCAGTCATTACCTGATTACATAAAAGCCAAGTTACTTGATGCTCCTTTAGATAATTCTGCCATTTTGGTTCAGCTGCTGCAGAACTTTTTAAATCTCTGCAGGAAAAAGGTAAGGAAGTCCAAAATTTGAAACATTTGCTAGTCTCACCAGTTCCCAAATTCCATAGGAACTTTCCTGCTAAGACATATTTTGTCTGGTGACCTGCTCAGTCTTCCTCTGCTTCTACTTCTGGTACCAGGTCTAAGAAATCTTCTAGGAGATGTCTGCTCCTGTTCCTTCATCTCAGCAGCCCTTTCAGGCCACATCCAGCTCTCTGTGACAACCACTCCCTTCTTCCAAGTCATACACCTTTTTCTGTTTGCTTTTCTCTTTCTTTTCCAGCCTAGGCGGAGATCACTCGGGACTTCTGGGGTCTTTCCATCATCCAAAAAGGGTACTTTATGACTTGGAAGACTCTTTCTCCTTTCTTGGGGATTCCTCAACCCCTTCCTTTCAACTTCATCTGTTCTCTCAGCTAACTATTTTCTCAAGACACCATTCAGACTGTACCTCTAGAACAAAGAGTAAAGGGTTTTACTCCAGAATGTTTCTAGTTCCAAAAAAGGGTGGTCCTTGGAGGCCCATTCAAGATCTCTCCCATTTAAACACTTTCCTGTAAGTGCCTTCTTTTATGCTGTCACTGTGAACTCTTTTCCCTTGATCTCTCCTCAGTCCTTCATGGCTTCTCTGGATCTCGGAGATGCTTACCTGCATATTCTCATTCACCCTCAGTTCAGGAAATTCTTATGTTTCTTGGATACTCCATATCTAGACCTCTTTGCCTCCCCCTCAAAACAGGCAACTTCCTGTATTTTGTGCCAGGGTCCCTCACCCTCTGGCTTGGAGGGTAGATGTTGTGTCTTTCTCATGGAAGGAGATGTTTATTTGTGCATTCCCCCCTTCCCTCTCATACAAAAGTACAAACCAAAAATCTTGCTGGTAACTCCCTTTTGGCCAAGATAGCATCGGTTCCCTCTTCTGCAATTAGCCAAGGGCCATCACCACAATTTACCTCACCGGTTGGACCTACTCACACAGAACAAGGGATCCTTGATCCATCCACATCTGTCAACTCTACAGCTGACCTTGTGTTTGATCAATTTCTGATCCCTTTCAGGCACCTTTTCTCACAGGATGTTTTTAGGGTTTTGCAGGAGGCCAGGAAAATCTTACATTTCCAAATGGAAAAGATTTTCTCTCGGGTGCCATAAAAGAAGTCTAGATCCACGTTCTGTGGACATTCCAGTAGTACTTTCTTACTTGTGTGAATTACTTAAAAGTGGCCTGTCATATTCCTCATTGAAAGTCCATCATTCTACTCTTTCTGCTTGTTTGCCATTAACACCTCCGTTAGCTTTCAGACTGGAGGTTAAACTTTTTCTTGATGGCATCCTACACATTAAACCTCCCAGGAAACATGTGTCTCCTCCTTGGGATCTCAGCTGTGTCTGAAGAGAAGCTCACCCTGGCTCCCTTTGAGCCAGCCGCCACTGCTTCTCTATAAAGTTTTGCACTTGGAAAACAGGGCTTCTGGTAGCCTTGACTTCTACTAAGAGGGTCTCTGAGATTCAGGCTTTGATGGCATCCCCTCCATGTTTGGCCTTCTACAAGGATAGGGTGTCTTTAGGCGTGAAAGAAGGGTTAGTTCTCAATGTGGTGAATGAGTTGTCTCTTAATCAGTCCATTCAATTGCCCGCCTTTTTTCATTCTCCTCAATCCTCAAGTGAAAGGATTTTATATACCGTAGATGTTCATAGGCAACTCAGATTTTACCTAGACAAAACAAAATCTGTAAGGAAGTTGGATCAACTTTGTGTCTTTTCATCCCGGAGATTTCTAAATCTGTTGTATTTTGCTATGATTTTCATGGGAAATCTCTGCCATCTTCTGTCAGAGCTCATTCCACTAGATCCGTTGCGACATCAGGGGCTTTTTTAAAGGCCTAGATTCCAATTTCATTTTGGAAGCTGCTACTTGGTTCTCTGTCCATACTTTTACTAAACATTACAAGTTGGATGCTATCTCTAGATCCAGGACAGGATTTGCTAGAATGATTCTCTTTGGATTTGAGGAAAATGCTTCCTCACTTTCTTCCTGTACTCCCTCTATCTCCTTGGGGGTTTTTTGAGCTTTGGCACTCTCCCATATATAAAGAATACTGCAACATTGAATAGAAGGACATAGAATAGTTGTGTAAAATCTTACCATCACCATAGATGTCCTTCTCTTCTATGTTGCAGTGCTCTGCCCTCACGCCTTCCCCCCTACAACTTGTTATTTCCTAGAATGACTCCTTGTTTGGCTTAGGATTATTGTTCCTCATGGGGCTAACTTGTTCTGAGGATGGTACATGCAGATGTCCCTTTTATGGCTGACATCAGTGCCTACGTGCAGCGTCCAACATACTTGCAGTGGCTGTAAGCTTTTGTATATAGGTCGGATGTTGGGTCAATGGGTGGAATACAACCCATATGTAAAGAATACTGCAACATAGAAGAGAAAGACATCTATGGCTATGGTAAGATTTTACACAACTATTCTTTCATCCTTCAGAGGTGTACTCTGTTACGAAAGTGTATGAGAAAGATCCGAAGATACGTATGCTGTTGAGAGCTTCCCTAAAATAATAGATGGCTGCTGAAGTTCAAGCACCAAAACCTAGGCTGTTTCTGGTAATTTAACACTTCTTATGGTGCAGTCACTTCCAGAGATAACATCACTGAAAATAAAGCCTGTTCTGTTTCAAACAGAAAAGTCTTGTTTCAGTATTAGAAAAATACTTCTGCCCATTCAGCTTTGAAGAAGCATGTATGATACTTCACTAGTATTTCTTACAGTTGAGACAAAATAAGAGCAGACAGTACCAAGAGAAAGGGCTGCAACTTTTATGTTTGGTACTGAAATATTTCATTGTACTTTGATAGTGTTGCACAGTATGCCTATATGCACTATAAAGTAAATGTTAAAATTCTGCTTTTTTTCAGAATATAAAAAAGATTTAGAGAAAGACATCACAGGAGACACATCCGGTGATTTCAAAAAGGCACTTCTTGCTCTTCTTAAGGTATTGTATTTTCATTCCTTGTATACTTAGCTTTATCTGTGTAAAATATGTGCAGACGTTTTAGCATGGGGTAATGACTGTTGTATCCTCATAGTTATTTCCACCACTTAACAGTTCTGCATGAACCATTTTCAAAACTTCCTGTAATTGTTAACCAGACACTGCAGTAACATTTGTTTTTAATGCCTTTGTAGACAGTTACATTTGACATCCCACTTATCAGTTCCTCAGAGAACTCACCATAGAGGAAATGATAGTAATGTGCCATTCACATGACTCTAGTAGGTTAATAGGGTTCACCAAAGATAAATCTCTGAGATGTACAAAATGAATCCAACATGCCAAAGAGACACTTCGTTAAAAAAAAAAAAAAAAAAAAAACCTGTGCTTTTTCCAAGCTCCATAGCCCGATGCACTCTTACTTTTATACAGCTGTGGTGCTACATATCAATTTGCTGAATGAAGTTGATAAAGTTGTCTTGACTGAGCAGTCTTGTTAAATTCATCTTCTGGAGACTGTTTGAAAAAAATGACTTCTGTTCAGAAAATGTGATGAATGGCATACTTTAATCTGGTTGTTAAAAAAGGCATCATCGTACCTCTCAACTTCTTGGCACAAGAAAGCTGGACAAAGCCTAAAATAATTGAGAGATAAAGGCTGAAAAATACAGACAGAGTTTAAATATTGCTCTTAAACTCAAATTTATTTCATTATTTAGTGACTTTAGTCCTCAGTGATTTGCCAGAAAACCACAAATTTTATGAGGAATAGACGAAACATATGAAGCAAAAATCTGGACATTCTGAAACAATCTGTAGAGTTGAAAGCTATGGACATCATCTAGAGGGTTTTTATCTTCTATCTCTAGACCTAGATAATAATACCATCTTCTAAGTAGTTTTCAAAAATTCTGACAGTCTGCAGGTTCTGCAGAATCCAGCTGCCTATTAAAAGTAAAGAAAGATACAAAACAATTAGCCCCCAAATGCTGAAAGAAAAATAACTTTTAAAGCTGAAAAGTTTACCCTGTATTGTATATGTTGTACAGTCTGAGATAGCATGCGTCACGTACTGTAGATTATTTAAAGTAAACATAGAATCACAGAATATACTAAGGAGGTTATTAACACCTTGCCAGTACCCATGTTATGCCTTACCTCACTTTTCAAGGAGGAAAATGCCAGTCATATCAAGGGTGAATTGAACGTATCTGAACTGAGGTGGGTTACCAGACACAACTCTGAGATGAGATTTCGGATGACTAGAGGCTTCTAAGCATCCCAAAAACCATAAGTTGCCTGTTTTCTTTTTTTCTTTTTCTTTTTTTTTTTTTGCTTGACTTTACTATTTGCTGTACTTTTTTATTGTGTTCTGCTTAGTACTGTATTTGAATATTATAAAGTAAACTACACTGTATTGCATTTGTCTACCTTACTGTGCCTGTTAAATTGTATTCTGATACTGTTTTCAATGTTTGCAAAGTTTTTTTGCGATTTTCACTGATTGCAAAGTAATTGTTGCTACTTTTCACTGTTTGCTAAGCATCTGTTCTGTTTGTTCTATTTTCCTGCCAGGCAGTGTTTTAAGTAACTGATTTGTTTGCTGTTTAAAACATCCTTTAGTGCCTCTTTGCTGTTTTTCTGCTGTTAAATCATTTTTAGTGTTTCCTGTCTAAATTAATGTAGCTAGCAACTGTAGCATAGTCCAAATACAGGTTTACTGCATCTGGGTCTGTTTGTAGTGGGTATTGTACTCTGGCCACATTTCCCAAGCCATTTTTGGTTAGAAGGGGGCCTTCTGCACCCTTGTGAGAGAAGTGTGCTGATTGGAAACAGTCTGGTGAAGGGTGATTTGTCTAGGGCTTGGAGTAAGCAACCACATTGTTTCTTTTGTTTTTAAGTTTTTAGCTTCTGTTATTTATGCAGCATGTTTATGTGGCTTTTATCTTGTTTGAATTGAGCTGAAATGAGGTAGGCTACCAGACAGAACTGAGTTGAGATTCCAGATGACTAGAGGCTTCTGAGCTTCCCATAAACCATCAATGTTGCCTGTTTTATTTATTTATTTTGCTTGAATATACTATTTACTACACTTGTTATTGTGTTTTGCTTATTTTAATACTGTATTTGAATACTGTAAACTAAACTGCAATGTTTGTACTGTATTTGTCTGCCTTAATGTGCCTGTTAAACAGTATTTTGTTGCTACTTTTCACTGTTTGCTTCTGTTCTGTTTGTTCTATTTTCCAGCCAAGCAGTGTTTTAAATAACTGATTTGTTTGCTGTTTAAAACATATTTTTTATTGTCTCACTGCTGTTTCAAATATTTTTTTTGTTAGTGTATCCTCCCTAAATTAGTGTAGTTAGCAGCTGTAGCATAGCCAGATACAGGTTTGCTGTATCTGGGTCTGTTTGTAGTGGCTGCTGTACTCTGAGCTCATTTTCCAAGCCATCTTTGATTAGAAGGAGCCCTTCTGCACCCTTGAGAGAAGTGTGCTGATTGGAACCTGTGTGGTGAAGGATGACTGGTGTATGGCTTGGAGTAAACATCTTCATTGGTTCTTTTGAAATTTTTAAAGTTATTTTAAGTTTTTAGATTCTGATATCTAAGTCCCACATTTGATTAGGTTTCTGTGTGTTTGCTTGGCATGCAGCACCATGGGCACCATAGCCAGACAGATAATTTCAACAATTTTTCCTTTAAATACAGCTGCAGTACATTACTGTAGTCATAATCTTTAGTACATTTCTAGTGTAAGAAGTATTGCTAGTGAGCTGTGGCCTATTAAACCACCAGCCAAAAACCCTGACAGAAACATCCATTTACAGAGCATCTCCTAGATCAGTCCTGAAAGCACCCCTGTTGTGATAACAGTTCTTCAAACCTAGCATAATGGACAGTTGGACTACCTCTGATTCTCCTGCCAGGCTTGTTGACTTGGGTCTCCTGAGGCAGTGTAGCAACTGGCCCGTGTACAGTGACAACCCTCTACTAATAATTCACTTTAGTACAGAGTTCAAGAGATGTATCTACACCAAGAATCTTGAATCCCTGCTGTCTAGCACTCAAAACAGTAACACTGAAGAGGTTGTCATCTCACCCACCACTACTCATGCACATAGTACCACTACTCATACACATAGTATGCATCCAACACATAAATCAACTTATGCGTAGGTTCTCTCATAAAACTTACCAAAACAACAGAGACCTCCAAAACACAAGACTGCTACAACTAACACAGTTCCCGTAGCATCCAGGACACATAGCAACACCAGCATGTCACCTACCAAGCCCTTAAGGTATAACACTCATAAACCAAATTTTTTTGTCATTGGAGACTGCATAGTGAGACACACTGATGTCCCACTCACCAGGTTAGATGAGGAGAAAGTCACGGACAGTTGTCTCTCTGGTGCCAGGATTATAAGATCATGCATGGACTCAGGTTTATCAGCAACAACTATCATTATGACCCTGCCATGGCTCATGTTAGAGTGAATGACCTAGTGACCTAAGACATACCTCACTTGACTATATGAAGAGACACATGATTGAGCTCTCTGAGTATTTACCCCAGACAGGTATGTCCCTAGCCTTGAGCAGCATATTACCATCACCTAGAATGATGCCACAGTGTGTATATATATATATATATATATATATATATATATATATATATATATATATAAGATCAATTTCAATAATTGGCTTGGTTTTTGGTGTCAGTCCAAGGGGATGCAGTTTCTCTCAGCCTGGGATGACATGGTCAACAAACATCACTGCTTTGCCAGAGACCGTTTGCACCTGGCACCACTAGGTTTTTGGCTGCTGGCAAATGCTCTTGCCTCCCCTGTTGTGCCTTTTTAGGCAAGGTCTCAAAAACAAAATTGCTGAAGTGAAATTTGCCATTTATAACAAAATAAGGGTAATGTTGCTAAACGCTAGGAGCTTAAACCAAAAACTACACATCCTGGAAGCACTTCTATCACTGGAGGATGTAGATGTCTGTGCAGTCACAGAAACTTGGTTCAAGGGGTCTGAGAGTACCCCATCCTTGCATGGCTACAATGCTTTCCACACTTCCAGACTACAAAATGAACATGTGAGAACCAAAGGCGGCAGTGTTTCTATCTATATTAAGAGATAAATTCACCTCCCAACTACTAGTTAAACAGGACAACTCCATGGAGTTACTCCAGGTTCAGATTACTGTGGGTAAGACCCCTGTTCAAGTCATAGCTATTTACAGATACTGCTCCATGGATCATGATGCACACGAGGCTTACTTGACCAATCTGGAGTCGATCCAAATATTGCCAAACAATCTGGTCATGTGGGGATTTAAAACCTACTCTAGCCCTAACTCACCAACACAAAACTTCCTTGATTTTAACTCAAATGCCCTGGAACAAATTGTTCAAACCCCAACAAGATGAGCAAACATACTAGATCTGATCCTCACTAACGCAACAAACAAATGCGCCCCCATGACTGTGGGACCCTAATTAGTTAAATCTGACAGCAAATTAATTACCTTATAACTGGCACTAACACCAAAATTCACAAAGGGTGAAGTCGGACTAAAAAACTTCACCAAGGCAAATTATACCCTCCAAGGTGAAGGTGTAGTTGCTTTTCAGGCCCCACCCCCAGCTGGAAATGGTAACTACACCAAAGCTTATATAAATGATTGTATAGAGCTTTACTGTATGTGTACAGACTCAGCTGTTCCAGAGAGAATCAAAGCAGGAGCCCCAAGAAAAAACAAGCCACCCTGGTGGACATCCAGCTTCAACAAACTTTACAACAAATGCAAACAGTTGCTGTCCAGGAAAACTAAGGCGAGGCACCAACAATGGAAGAGCACCCTCCTCACCTTCAACAGGCAAATAACCTGTACATATCCAAAGAACAGGTCATTAAAGCCTTGTCTAAGGCGAAACACACAACATCTGTGGGACCAGATGGCATCCCAGGCTGTCTTCTAAACAAACTAAAACATGAACTAACATCACCATTAAGTACCCTATTCAGTCACAGCCTAACCACATGCTGTGTTCCTGCAGAATGGAGAACAGCAACAGTTATTCCCCTCCACAGCGTTGGCTTAGTAACTGACCCAGGGAATTGTAGACCAATAAGTCTGACCAGCCTCATCTGTAAGGCCATGGAATGTATCATCATGGACCTCATAAAGACATAGCTGACCTCCAAACCCTGGATCTGACCCAATTCAGTTTCATCAAGGGCAGATCCTGTCTGTTAAACCCATTAGATTTCTTTAAAAATGTGACCAGGGCCATTGACGAGGGAAAATCTGTGCACACAGCATACCTTGACTTAGTCAATGCCTTCGACACAATCCCACACTTGGGCATTACTGATAAACTTAGCAAACTGAATGCAAACCTCTTTGTTGTAAGATGGGTTGCCAACTGTTTCACCAGCCAGTCACACTATCAAAGTGGGTGACTCCACATCAACTAGCAGACTTGTCACCAGTGGGGTGCCATAAAGTTCATTGCTGGGCCCCCTACTGTTTGTTATATAGTTCTCAGAAGTTCAGGCCAAAACTAAGGGGCTGTGGCTGACCAAGTCTGTGGATGACTGCAAACTGGGTGCAGTTATTCCTAAATGATGTCAGTATACTTCAAGAGTGTCTTATGCAGACCAACGACTGGTGTCTTAGTCATGGTCTCAAACTAAATGCAAAGAAATGCATCATCATTCCCTTTGGTAAAAATAATGTCCCTTCACAATATGAAATTAACAACAGTGCCCTATGTACATACAAAGTGGTAAGGGATCTAGGATCACAAGTAGATTGCGATCTTAACTTTGAACACCATGTGTCTGCAGTAGTAAGGAAGGCTTCCTGCGTAGCATACTTGAATAACAAAGGCATAGACTCCAGAGCAAAGGAGGTAATAACCCCTCTGAAATCATCACTAATTAGGCCCATAATTGAATATAACTCCCATTTTGGCATGTACCATACAAAGCACCTGCAGCAATTGGAGAGACCTCAGAGGTTTCTAACAAAGAAGATCAAGAGACTCGAGCATATGCCTTACACAGACTGACTAAAGTCCCTATCACTATACTTTGTATTGTATAGACTTCTTAGGGGAGACTTATGCCTAGCTTACAGAACAATCTCCAACCCACATCTAATGAATTTGATGCACATCCGTAAATTAAGTGGGACTAAAGCTACCCATTCCAGGGACCTAAATATGCCCTGTGACTTGAATAGAATGTGCTGGGGGGGACAGATTTGTCTCCCAGTGACTACTGCTAGTTCATGTGAAGCAGAACACCTCTATGACACTGTTCAAAAGGAACCTTGACCAGTGGATGGGGCACCATAAATTCATACTGGGGATAGAGGACACAATCCTTCTGGACATGAGCAGTCATTACTAAATGCAATCCTGAGTATTGACTAGAGTAGCTATGATATTACATTGGGATGAAACAGCTCAGCTTAAAATGACCTTCCAGTCGATAACCTAGTAAACTCTATGATTCTATGAGTGCCCATCCAATTATTTAGCTCCCTTTTGAAGGAAGATAGTGAATCACACTGCTTAATTCGGAGAGAACGTTTGTTTCAGAGAAGGAGTAAGCACAGCATGACAATTCAATCTCTCCACCTTCTTTAGCTTATTTGTTTAAGTAGATTTAAGTCTCTGGTCCTGGTATTTGTAGGGCAGGTTGATTTCTGAAGGTATAAGAGGACTTGTACTACTTGGATCCCTTATGGCCCAATAAGTGTGTCATATATCACTCCTAAAGATTCTGTAGGATACTTAATACAAGGATAGAGCTTCCATACTGTTTTATCAGGTTTTTAAGGCCTTCATCGTTACAGTTAAGAACCTCTATGATCTTTCTGATGTTTGATGTGTCTAGTGAGATATATCCCTCAATGATAAGCTAATCATGGGAAATACAAAGCAATAAAGTCTTCTTTTGATCTTGAAGATGTACCTTTTGCCATCTGTTTTGTAAGGTAAAGGAATGTTCTAAACACTGTTGCAACATAATGGTCAAACAAGAGATAACTATGTACCTGTGATCCAAGATCTCTCACTACATTCTCATTTTGAAGTGGAATGTTGTCTACACTATAAGCTTCAAGGAAGGAGGGATTGGTTACCAAATTCAACAATATTTTACTTTTTGGCATTTGAGTGCATTTTTAGTACACCAGTTATTTACAATCATAGGTTCATAGGTAATTAGTAGGCTAGCTGTTCCTGTGGCCCATTTTAAGCTTAGTCGGTTTTCCTTCCAAATGTAAGAAACAAACCCTGTACCTTATGTCTGTGAGGTAAATACCTTAACCCTTACACCAACACCTTGAAGAACATTTTATTCACAGAAAGAGGTCATAAACACGTGTTTATAGATGATTATTAGGCTAGTGACCCTGGGGGGCTTTTTAAGCTTAGCCATACTTCCCAAAGGTGAAAATCAAACCAAGTACCTTGCCTCTGTAAGGTAAATACCTTAACTGTAAAATCAACTTGCAAACTTGGTTAAACAGAGATCCTTGTTTGCGATTTAGAGATCAGAGATATAGATGTTGAACAGCAGTGGTCCCAAGACATATCCCCAGGAAATTCCCCTGGTCACCTTAATGGTCTCTTAAGAAGCACCTGTCACCCTTACCTATGTGGGTTTTGACCATCAGTTAATTTGCAACCTATATAACTACATAGAGGTCAGTTTAGAATGCATTTATTTTATTTATTATGTTGGCATGAAGTATTTTACCAAATGCTTTGGCAAGGTCAAGGTATGCTACATGGGCAGCCTGCCCACTACCTGCGTCACCTTCTTAATGTCATTTATCAGATTTATCAGCTAGGATCTACCCTTCACAAAGCCAAATTGTTGGTGGTCAAGTCTGATTAGATTTTTGATATCAGTGTTAATTAATTCTGTTAATGGTATGTTCCATGGCTTTGCATGCGAGACTTGTCAGACTGATCCATTAATTTCCATGGTGAGTGGTGGATTCATCTTGTGGAGTGGCATCTTTTCTGAAAGACAAAGCTAGTTGCTAAGCTCAGGTTGAATATGTCAAGGAGTGGGTCAGTCAACACTTATTTAGTCCTGGGAGCTGGGTATATCATCAGGTCCCATGAAGGGTCTATTTTTCATTTTAGACATTACTTTTAGTAAATGTTTTCTGGTAATAATTGGGGATGAGATAGCTTCAGGAATATGTGGCATTTGTATAGCTGTCACAGGGGTGAAGTTTGCACTTAATTTGTTTGCTAGTATGTTGGCAATATCCACTGGATCTTAATGGGATGAATGTTTTTTATAGTTTCTCTTTGTGATGCAAGTAAAGAATGATTTGTAGTGGTCTTTAGCTTCTGATACTAGTCTGAGCTCATGCGTTTGATCCTTGCCCACTACCACTGTATTTTTCACCCTCTCAATATACAGTTTTACTGTATATTTTAAGATGTTTTTGTTTTTCTTTTACCATATAGTTTATTTATGCTTGTAGATTACCATGCTGTTTTTTCTTAAATTTCACATTCCATTTTGATATAGTTAGGATAGATAAGTTAATGCATTTATCCAGATGCGAACAGGATTTGTCTGCATATGCACTTGCCACACTACCATCTTGGGTAATACTGCTATATGTGAATTTGGAGACTTCATCATTGAGTTTTAGGTTTGTACATTTAATGTCCTTTAGTTTGAGGGTGTTTGCACTTGAAAGTTTAGGGATTTTTATAAAGACATTTACCAGTTTCTCATCTGAGTTAAATAGTAAAGAGAATACCATGGGAATACTACATATAGACGTCCTGTTTGTAAGGAACAAGTGAAGAATATTTTCTGTAGTGGGTTCATGGACAGTTTGGAAACCAAAGAAAGAGAGGTAGATACGCCACGGCAATCAAAGCAAACCAGATGAAAGTCAATTCACAAAGTGATAAGTCCCAAGGTTGATGATAAAAAAACAATCCTTTATTCGAACAAGTAAGCGCTTTCACGTCCCTCTGGACGCTTCATCAGACTTAAAATACACTCCTATGTTCAAAACTGCTTAAATATCGATACTACACCAATGAGAAACATAATATCAAACACATGACAATGAAAAACAACTCCATTGGTGCACAGCTGATTCAAAATAGGAATACAAGAACATCATATAAAAATGAAGAATAAAAAATAAAATAAAAAACCATCACATTAAAAAACACATAGCGTTGAGAGCTAATATATAAAAGACATATTTTCAAACTAAATAAAATATCATAATGCCTACTTCATTGTAATCACATATAAACATTTACATAAAGATTACTAGCAAACATCATACATATATAAATAAATAAAACTAGTGTCTAAATGGCCTGTCTACTAGAAATGGTCTCAATGAAAGCTTATCATTGAGGCCATGTCCCGTATCAGCTGCTAACTTAATAATCCATTTAGCTTCCTCCTTTTCAGTACTGTTACTGATATTCCCTAGACTTTCTGTAGCTTACATATGTCCCAAAACCATAAACCTAAAGGCATGTGTCGTGTCATGTTGCAGAACATGATTAGCTAAGGCATTACACTCATTCTCTCTATGAATAGTATAGATATGTTCTCTAATCCGTTCTCTAAGCATTCTATTAGTCTTGCCAACATAAAAACATTGGCATTTTTTACAAAGAGCAAGGTAAACCACATTTCTAGATTTACAGTCTGCATAGTGGTTAAATTCATATCTAACCCCAGTATCCGGATGTTCAAAAATATTTGAGTTCATAATAAAGCCACATTGATTACAGTTATGACATGCATGTGTTCCTTTTCTATGGGAGATAATTCTACTTCTCCCTTTCTTTTCATAACAAAGCATTCTTTTTAGTGACTTGGTATTTCTATGACTAAAACCAGGATTAGTGCCTACCAGGCTCTTAATGCTGTCATCTAACTGTAAAATTCCCCAATGTTTTTTAATAATGTCTACAACAGAACTATTGTTGTTAGCACCATGGAGAACGGAAAGCTAATGGATTATTAAGTTAGCAGCTGATACGGGACATGGCCTCAATGATAAGCTTTCATTGAGACCATTTCTAGTAGACAGGCCATTTAGACACTAGTTTTATTTATTTATATATGTATGATGTTTGCTAGTAAGCTTTATGTAAATGTTTATATGTGATTACAATGAAGTAGGCATTATGATATTTTATTTAGTTTGAAAATATGTCTTTTATATATAAGCTCTCAAAGCTATGCGTTTTTTTTATTTTATTTTTTATTTTATATTTTATTTTTTATTCTTCATTTTTATATGATGTTCTTGTATTCCTATTTTGAATCAGCTGTGCACCAATGGAGTTGTTTTTCATTGTCATGTGTTTGATATTATGTTTTTCATTGGTGTAGTATTGATATTTAAGCAGTTTTGAACATGGGAGTGTATTTTAAGTCTGATGAAGCATCCAGAGAGACATGAAAGCGCTTACTTGTTTAAATAAAGGATTGTTTTTTTAACATCAACCTTGGGACTTATCACTTTGTGAATTGACTTTCATCTGGTTTGCTTTGATTGCCATGGCGTATCTACCTCTCTTTCTTTGGTTTTCTCTACAGTTCTTTGTGAGGTGATACCTTACCCTGAAGTTGTGTTTTTTGGTTCATGGACAGTTTGATCTATGGACACTTCTCGTTTTTGAACTCACAGAAGTTTTGTTGATATCCTACAACTGAGGTATAGATGTCCCACTTTATCATCCTTGAATATTTTAGATATCCAAAGATTGAGTTTCTGTTTCTAAAGGTATTCCCAGAATATTTACAAATCTAAAATAGTTTTCAGACAATATAGAGGGGGTTTTGTAGCAAGCAATGATCTTAAAATTGATCCATTTAGTGTTATCTGGATCTGAATGGGTTTTATTTTTGAGTATCGCAGAATCCTTCTCAAGGTAATATGGTCTCTGACAAATATGGATACGCCACCACATTTTCCAGTGGGTCGGAAAGCATGATATGCCCAAAATCCAAGTAAAGAGGGAATGTTTTCTGAGCATTTAAATCAAGGCTCAGTAACAGCACACATGAATGTGCTCCAAATGCAGGAAGGCCTTAAGGTCGGGTAACTTGTATTTAGACTCCTACCGCTGAACAGGGGCACCTTAGTGTGGTCTTGTCCTTGATTTACTTTACTAGTTAAGTTGGGAAATCCATTAGCTGAGCCTTGCCTAAAAAGACATTGTGGGGTAGCAAGGCCTTTCTCCACTATGCGGAACCCATGGAATGAGTGGTGCAAGCTGTCCCTAGTTGTCAAGCATCTCATCCAGTGCTGATACATACTGAATCACCATCAAAAGTCATTAGCTGTTTAGCCAGTTGTTGAAACCAGTTATCTTTTCTTTGTACTTCTGCATCATTCTTGAGGAAGGGATGAGTTTGCTCAAGATCAAGGACTTTCCTACATATCTGACATGCATGAGGAGCTCTGATTTGTCTGTTTATATATCCCTCTGGTCATTTATCCTCACATGGACCCCTACCATGAAATAATCCTATTTGTCTGATTTAAAGTTTTTGTCAACCCTTTAAATATTGTCTGTCATGGCTTCTGAAAGAACTCACTATAACCCTGCTTTTATCCAGCCTCATGAAAGTAGAACCTTTGTGCATGACTGTGGATTCACTGATCCTTATTCTTAATTGCCTTTGAGGATTGGGTAAAGTCTTTTTGACAGCTTTCGCATGTAATAATTTACAATTAATTTGGGTTGAATGCTGTGTGTTAGTGTGTGTTGCTCACAGGATGCGTTATTTTTTGAGAGGGTGGCCTCCCATTTAGTTATATACTTGCATCTATTACAAATAGTATGGAGATAACCAGTAATTCATTGTCTGTGCATATCAGGCAATTGTTAACACTGCCTGAGTATATTGGGTGTTATGAGGATGAAAAGTGAGGAGAGCCTAGCTTATTCACTGGTTATTTTAGTCCAGGGTACAATGGAAAAATGGCTCTAAAAATAGCTGCCGTAATGGTCATCCAAGCTTCCATTTGGAACAGGTTTTGTTGTACTATGGCTCTTTTTGGATATGATGAAGGATCTTGTCTCATATACCCTTATCAACTGCTACAGTTTCTGGATAGGGACTCCTATGATTTTTTAATGTTACCTTATGTCCAACTTAAACTGTAGCAATAAATTCTTAAATTAATTAAATGTTAAAATCTGGACAGTAGCTCCTGGTTTAGAATATTTAATGTAAACTAAATCCATAAAGGAGCTCATATTTAGTACTAAAAACTGCTGTTACTGCTATAATTACTTAAAATGATTTAATAGTAGATTTTGAATGAAGCGGTAAAACAGCATGTTCTAGTAATCCACTTTATATGGTTTATAAGCCCAGTTTAAGTTACTATGTTTGCAGTTGTTCAATATGTAAAGCTTGTAAGAGAAAACTTGATAGTGAATGTACTTGCATCTGCCAACTATATTGCTGAACAGCACAGTTAAATTGAGAAGAGAAAACAAAATAACCAATAGAAAATGATCCGGGGCTTTTGCCAATAATGTCTACCTCTCAGAAGCCGCAACAATATATTCCGTGCCACAGAACAATCACTACTGGCCCATGAATATCTAACCCACTGACCAAAAACTGCAGGTAAGTTTATAAATGGAGATACTCAAGAGAAAACAATAAAATTAATACTAGAGTGATACTTCATAATGTATTAACATTCAGGTAAATGTTTTACACACACATTAAAATAACTTTTAGCTGATCAGACTGAAAAAATAATGAAATTCAGTTAAGGCACACTTTAAATGGGATAATTTACTAGGCAAGTGAAAACAACCACTTTCCTGCCTTTATGATAATCTGAGTTTACAAAGTAAGTTGTCCTGTTTTTAGCACGTCCTTCCAGTACAGCTCTGTGTAGCCTTTAGAAATTAAGCCAGACAGGTGGCATCTAGAGCATTTAAACTGAGAAGAGAAAAAGGAAGAATCAATAGAAAAACAGCTAGGGCTTTAGCTAATAATGTCTGACTTTTGCATTGCAGATTATTGTCACTTTTTACAAAAATTAGGCTTCAGGATCCGTTATCTGAATGATACAAATTATTTCAAAATAATGCTTTTAAGCATGTTGAAAATAATTTTAATAAATGTAAGTTTCACTCCTTATCTTTTGTTACTCTTTAGCAGTCCATATATTTGGCTTCTAAAATCGTATTCTTTATCTGGAACATTTGAGAGAATTATTTGTAGTGGTCATCTGATCTGCCCTTTGGAACAGGCTTTTCTTAGATGTGATGAAGGATGCTGTCTCATATGCTTTATCAACCACTACCGATTCTGGATGGTGACTTTCCTATGATTTTTGTAATTTTTTTTTCTCAAATCCAACTTGGAACTTGCAGAAATCTACCAACTTTGTATCATAATAGTATTTCTGTCTACAAAGATTTCTTGCCATCATTCCCTTTAAATTCTGTTGATTCTTGAAGCATCATCGTTAATATCAACGTAAGTAGCTTTCATTTTAGCCTTCTGCTCGTTAAGATGAACTGAGGGAGAGTGAGCCCTTGCAGTAGAATATCCTTGTTGTCTACATTTTTGAGATGCCAGTTCTCATGGGTTTTGCTACTGCTGGTGGTCTTGAAGTTTTTTTACTGTTTTAGCAGTTGCCTCCACTTCTGCATGTTGATCTCAGTTGAATGTGTTGGTTATTAAATATTTAATTTTTGGCTCCATGTTGAAATGTCAGGACTCTCAATGGTAAGTCCCGAAAACATGAAAAAAAGGCCCAAAAAAGTTAAGAAGAGCAAATATTGAACAATACTCTTTTTCTTTAAAACTTGTTGTTTTGCAGGAAGGCAAGTACCCCATGTATCCCCTGATGTGGGTGACAGCACCCCATCCCCGAAAAAAAAAGGGAATGTACTGAGAAGTGGCAATCTCAGATTTAACATATGTAAGTCTGGATTTTCAGTCATTCAGTTTTCACATTCCAGGACTCAGCATTGTTAGTCCTAACATTTTAAACAGTTACCTTAATTCTCACTGTTGCTCAAATCTTCTGAACTTTTGAATTTTGCATTAAAGAATATTGTCAAATATTACAAAAATCAAAATCCACTATCAGGAGTTTATAGACTTTAGTACATCAATTATTCTTGCATTTGTTTTGGAGTAAGTTTGTTTATTTTATGGAAACTGAAATAATAATATGCACGTGTGAAATACATGGCCTCTTTGAACCATTACAGTTACACTCAGGAGCTGATACTCTGCATTTGTATTCTCTGACCAAACATATCTTCCTTTCAATTTTTGTTAAGGCACATATTGCAGAGGGCAAAACTCTGCAACATCCATTCTAAGTTAACTTTCCTGGCCAATGCATTATATATTTTGCCATTTCTTTGCATTGACTGTTCCAAGATGTGTTTGTGTGTCCTCTCAAATATTTGTCGTCTCAGCTGATTAGAAATTTTTGTCCACTTTGAACATTATGACATGAACTTCACTGAATGAAAAAATAAAATGGAATTCATTCCTTTACTTATTATTTTTCTCAGACCAGTCTTTGACTCTAATCTGTTTTAGTAAGTGAATTTCTAAGTTAGTGCCAATATATTTCTTTTTCTTTTTCTTCCCTTACTGGTAACTGCAGTATTACCCAGGATGTCACTGTTTACCATTCTAAGATAAATAAATTGTATACAGTACCTTGCCTGCAGTGTTTTTCATTTTCCATAGGTTAAGTACTGTTTGTAGTCTTAAAAGTACTCCACAACGACTTCCATGAATATGCTTTACTAGAGTTTGTGGCCACTTGTCACCCAAATTCTTTACTAGAGACATACAATAAACTTTCAGTTAACCGGAACTCAAGCAACCGGCACTCTCAAGCAACCAAAAAAATAAATAAATCAAATAAATACAGTGCAGTTTTCATGTGTTGTACTTGTTTTCCCCCACAGAAACATAACTTACATTTTTAGAGTTTTAGAGTTTTAAAAAGGAAGATAGGAATAAATTCCCTCTCTTCCCAACCTAAGAACAAGTCAAACCAAACAAATAGTATAGGGTACAGTATTAGTCAGGCCTATTTTTAATAGTAACTTTCTAGCAACCAGAAACTACAGTTATCCGGCATCTACCAATCCCCATGGGTGCCGGTTAACTGAGAGTTTACTGTATTTACAGTATTCCACACATCCATATACTATTACTAATAATTCCTTTCATTGTCACTAAATCCATTGCTAGTAAATCTGCATGTCAGAGTGGAAATGTACTAGTAATTGACAACATGTCTGGCATACTGACACTTCACTGGACAAAAGATAGAATGAGAGTTAACTGCCCTGACATTGCCAGGAACCATGACATCACAGATTCCTTCAAGCAGAACAGACATGACTATGCAATTGTGATTGTTTATAGAAGTATGAATGAGTGGAGTCTCTGAACTCGGGACATGTAGAGGTGCAGAACGGTGCTAGCTATATATGTTTCTAATGCAGGTAAGACTCTGTCACTTAGGGAATTCCTACCCTGACTATGAGAGATGCCCAGGTGTGTGTATATATGCATGTGTGTGTATGTATGTGTATATATATATATATATATATATATATATATATATATATATATATATAATAGAGAGAAGATAATTGGCTTTTTATCATTCATCCATACTCTGTCCAAATAAGTCCAATTATCGAAAATAATGCTACATTTAGTATGTATCTGTCTAAGCACTTAACTCAGCTGGAAGGCACACCAGAGATAGACCATCAGCATTAAGATCAATGAAAATCTGTGTGCTGAGAAAATCATATTCAAATTGGACCAGGAGGGACTGTTGCCTACTACAGCTTTGGCAGGACCTGTTGGAAATAGAAAGCGAGTGATTTTCCTAACCCACTAGAGCAGAGTTTTTTTGGGAGGGGTGGTGAGGAAATGGAAAGATCTGAAGTAGTTAACTTCATTTGATCAGCAACCTGTGGGTATCGGATCTGTCCTGGATCCAAGCCGGCAGTTTTCCAAGCTAGAGATCCGAGCTGCAAGCTCCTCTCCCTTACCCTTACCCATAATACCCACCTACCTCCCTCCAGTCCTCAGATCTCGTTTTCTGCGGCTTTTATAAGCACGAGTGACAAGCTCCTTGCGATTAGGTAAGATAAGGATAGGAATTTTTTCTACCTTTTTACCAATTTAAAAAGTGTGTGTGTGTGTGTGTGTGTGTGTGTGTGTGTGTGTGTGTGTGTGTGTGTGTGTGTGTGTGTGTGTGAGATAGTTGATCCCTTAGACTAGTTTAGTTTAGTTTAATTTAACTTTAATGTATTCCCCTTCCCCTTATCTGTGTGTTAGGGAGTGTAATTGTGGCCGAAGGCCCTAAGGCCATCTTTTCCAAATGCTCTTGAGTGTGGCCATAAGCTGTCCCCAGCCGATGGCCACACTCAGTGTGTTCTTTGCCTGGGGGTTGCACATTTGACATCAGACTGCCAGATATGTGCTGCCTTTAACCCCCGGGTTCTGAGAGACAGGGGGAACAAGTTAATCTTAGCAGGCCTTTTACCCGCGGATTCTACTTCTTCCTCCTCTCCCTCAGTGGTGCCAGTCGTGGCTGCGGCTGTTCAGCCAAAGGTCCCTGCTTCCCTGGCTGGGACTCAGCCTCACACTGTGTCCCAGGGAGAGAGGGACCCTAGAAAGAAAGAGAAGAGAGATGGAGAGAGGGAGAAAGAGAGAGACAAAGACAGGGAGAGGCATAGGAGCCACAAGCGGCGGGCCGACTTAGCCCCCTTGGCCTCGCCGGCTAAGCAGCACTATTCTCCCTTGAAAGGTTCCTGGGTCCTCCCCCTCTCGGCTCTGTTCCCCACATTTCTCTCCAGAGCTGGAGGAGGAGCCCCGGCCACCTTCAAGGTTGTCGAGGTGGCCTCTTCTAGGTCTACGAGAAGCCTTTCTGACGCGGACATGGACCAGATGATGCGTCGCATCCTTCAGGCCCAGATGCAGATGGGAGTGCTCTTGCCTCCCCCTCAGCCCCCTTCTTTGCCCCCATTGCTCCTTCTCCGATCCATTATCGGGTTTCAGAGCAGTCGGATCCGAGTAGCCTCGGAGCCGGGGAGTCGGCACCGATAGTAATCGCTACTTCGACGCCGGCCTTACCTTCGAGTTTATCGGGTCCCTTTTTGGATCCAAGCTCTCAGAGCCATGAGCCGAGCCTCAGATCCAGAGGGGTGAGTGTCTTCGGCTCCGATACGGTCAGAGCACACTTCCCTTTCGGGTCCGATCGCTTCAGCTCCAGCGCTGATCTACACGTCGGATCCGAGGGGGCAGCTCTCAGATCCCAGGGAGAGTGGTTCACCTTCAGCATTCGATGTGGTGGAGAGGGTCCTCTCGAGGGATTCGACATCCCCGGCTCGTGCTGTGGATCCACCCACCATTCCCTCGCAGATGGGCCTGTCTTCCATCATCCGGCCCCAGGGACAGCCTGCGTCTACACCCCAGCTAGTTCCTGTAGAGGGGCATGACCCTGCTGGTGAGCCCTCCTCGGACAGTCCCGCTGAGGAGGTCCCTCACAAATGAAAGTGTAAGAGGAGGCACTTGGACTCCCCCGAGTCCCTCACGGAAGACACTGACTTGGAGGAAGGAGAACACTCCCCGAGGATGTCTCCTTTGGAGACATTATGGAGATGCTGTGCATTAGAGGGGGGTGGTCACCCCAGAAACCTTCCTCGGATGAGTCAGTGTTTCTGGAGGCGTTTGACGCAGGCCCGTCTACCTCTTGGGCGTCCCCACCGGCCGACCCCCTGGTAGACCTAATTACTACCAGGGCGTGGAAGGAGCTGGACACTGTAGAGCCAATCCCCAGGAGACCAGATAAGATCCTTAGTCCCCTGACAGACAAGACAGCGTGGAGCAAAGGTTCCCCAGTAGATGCCATGGTGGTGGCGGTTGCCACCAAGAAAGAACTGGCACAGGATAGTTCCTCGGTCCATCCTCCTGACAAGGAGTCTCGGACGATGGATCACATCAGAAAGCGGATGTTTGCTTCAGCCACCTTTTCCATAAGGGTGCTGAATTACTTGGCACACGTGATTAAGCTTCAGCAGGATCTAGTAAAAGAGTACGCTGGGTCTCCCCCGGAGTCCATGTCAGCCGAGGACAAATGAACTTTCTCGGCTCGCATGGCCACTCTAAAATCAATATCCAACACATCTATGCAGCTTCTTTCCCATGCCACAGAGGGGGCATCTAGAGCCAGCGGAGCAGGCATCACCTTACGGCGTCACACCTGGCTCCAACTTTGTGACTTTGCAGAACCATTCAAGGCGTCCTTCGCAAACGTTTTCTTTGATGGTTCTACGCTGTTTGGCAAGACCGTCTGCGATACGCTGCTACAGAGCGAGAAAGATGGGAAGATGCTGTCTGCTGTCGGAATCCGCTTCTCGGCTCCTCAAAGGTCCTTTTCCAGGAACCAGAGAGGACAAAAGAAGATGTGGTTCCGGAAATCTCAGCAGTCCCGTTACGCTTCAGACCCTTCATCCTCCAGAGGCAGGGGAGGACAAGGTGGACGCCGGCCCAGAGGCAGAGGGGTGCCGAAGAATTTTGGGTCGAGGGAACCTTTTACCGACCGACCTGCGCAGCAACCCTGAGGGGTTGCCCGACTGCTCCTCTCTGGTGCCAGTCGGCGGGCGTTTCTCGGAACACCTAGCACATTGGGAGTCCATCACGACAGATTGCTGGGTGCTCCGAATAATATCCAGAGGTTACTCTATCCCCTTCATAAATCTTCCCCCTCAGTTGAAGTGCCTCCCCGATGTTCCACCCAGTCAGAGGGAGGCAGCGGCTTTAGAAATAAAGAAGCTGCTAAGAAAAAGGGCCATCCAGCACGTCCCCCCAGGCCAGTCCGGGTTGGGCAATTACTCCAGGTTCTTTTTGGTGCCAAAAAAGACGGGGGACTTGAGACCAATTCTCGACCTGTCAACATTGAACCTGTTCATTGCCAAAGAGAAATTCCGGATGGTCACTCTTCAATCTATTCTCCCCCTTCTGCAGGAGAATGACTGGATGTGCTCCATAGACCTCAAGGATGCGTACTACCACATTCTCATGGACAGGTGATCCAGGAGGTTTCTCCGCTTTCGGTTGGGGGCCAGTCATTATCAGTTCAGGGTCTTCCCTTTTGGCCTCACCACAGCCCCCAGGGTGTTCACCTAGGTCATGGCAGTTGTAGCGGCCCACCTGAGGCTTTAGGGAATACAGGTCTTTCCTTACCTGGACGACTGGCTCCTCGCCGCTCGCTCCCACCAGGCGTCTACTGTGCTCAGCCAGGGATTGCTTCCTGCTCTTGGCCCACCAGTTGGGGATCACTATAAATTACAAAAAATCATCCCTTCAACCTGTTCAGGTCCTGGACTTCATAGGGGCCAGAATAGACACACACCAGTCCAAGGCCTTCTTGACATCAGACAAACTCTGCAATTTAACTCTCCACGTCTTAGCACTTTTACAATCTCTGGCCCCACCAGCAGAATTAGTCCTGAGAGCCCTAGGGTCCATGGCAGCAGCTATCAACCTTTCACCCCAAGCCCACTTGAACATGAGGGTTCTTCAATGGACCTTACAGGTCCAGTGGTCCATCCTTCGACATCCGTTAGACTCCCCGATTCCCCTCAGCAGAGTTTGCAGGGACTCCCTACTTTGGTGGCTCCATTCCCGAGATCTTCGGGAAGGGCGGCCGTTTTTGATGCCTTAACCCCAAGCCACGGTAACCATGGATGCTTCTCGCCTGGGGTGGGGGGGGCATTGCATTGCATGGGCAGAACTGTCCAAGGCACGTGGACTCAGAGAACGTTCTGCATATCAGTGTTCTGGAGAT
This sequence comes from Protopterus annectens, assembly GCF_019279795.1. Classification (NCBI taxonomy): domain Eukaryota; kingdom Metazoa; phylum Chordata; order Ceratodontiformes; family Protopteridae; genus Protopterus; species Protopterus annectens. The sequence continues at coordinate 394,802,249 of NC_056728.1, forward strand.
GAGGGCAGTGCTTTTAGCATTGCAAGCTCTCCATGCCCTTCTTCCTCCGGGGACTTTTGCAATTCAGACAGACATGTCAGTGGTCTGGTACATCAACAAATGGGGGGGGGGACCAGGTCTTACCCTCTTTGCCGAGAGGCCATGAGAGTTTGGGAGTGGGCGATATCCACCAACCGTTTTCTGCTAGCAACGCACATTCCGGGTCGGTCCAACATTTTAGCGGACAAGCTGAATTGAACTATCCTCTTGCCTTACGAGTGGTCTCTGAACCCCTTAGTAGCAAAACAGATCTTCCTCAAATGGGGTCAACCTTGCTGCGATCTCTTCGCATCGCCTTTGAATGCAAAGTGCAGTGAGTTTTTCTCTCTAATTCCCCCGTTCATGCTTGGCCATCCGGTCTTCTTTATGCTTATCCTCCTCTCCCGTTAATGACAAAATTCTTACAGAAAGCTCGTCGGTTGGGGAGCCAGGTTATCCTCATAGCCCCGTTCTGGCCTCGTCAAACCTGGTTCCCTTACCTACGGTCTCATCTCATAGCTCATCTTTGGATCTTAGATCTCATTCCGGATCTGATCTCTCATCCTTCGGGATTGAAAACTCTGAAACTGGACGACCTCAAGCTCTCTGCTTGGTTGATCCAGTTCCGTTAGTGGCTAGGGCTCCCGGTATCTCATCTGCAGTTAAATCCATCCTGGTGGCGGCGCATAAGCCTTCTACCAGGAAGGTCTACAACAGTAAATGGAAATGTTTTTCCATCTGGGCCTGGCGTAGGAATTTGGACCCTTTATGGCTCCCATTCCAGCAGTACTAGAATTTCTATCTCACATTTTCCATCAAGGGGCCAGTTCTTCTACTGTGAAGGTTCAAATGGCGGCCATTTCCCGCTTCCACATCGGGGACAATCTTGGTCCTTTAGCTTCCACTAAGATCTGTAAGACTTTCTTAAAGGGCACCTTTCTTTTAAGACCTCCTGTCAAGAATGCGGTTCCTCCATGGGACATAACCATAGTCCTTCAGGCTCTAACTGGTCCACCCTTTGAGCCTGCAGCTTCTGTTGACTTAAAGTTCTTGTCTTGGAAAACTGCCTTCTTAATTGCTATTACCTCAGCTAGAAGGGTATCTGAGCTTTAGGCCCTTTGTACTAAACCCCCGTATCTTGTCTTCCATAAGGACAGAGTATCTCTCAGGACTAATCCTTCCTACTTACCTAAAGTGGGTTCCGAGGCTAACATCAACCAATCCATTAATCTGCCTGTTTTCTTCCTTAACTATCAGAACAAGGGGGAGTATAGACTGCATTCATTAGATGTGCATAGACAATTGCGCTTTTACTTGCAGAGAACAGCTGCCTCTTGCAAGTCGGAGAAGCTCTTTGTTTCCTTTGCTAAGCCATCTTTGGGTAAACCAGTAATGAAGGTGACTCTAGCTAGATGGATATCTCACTGCATTTTGCTCACATACAGAATTTCTGGTCGGCCGGAGCCCTTGGGGGTGCATGCTCATTCTACCTGTTCTATGGCTACCTCTGCTGCGTTTTGGTCAAGAGTTCCCTTGGATGATATCTGTTCTGCGGCTACTTGGGCTTCTTCTCATACCTTTATTTCACATTATAAATTAGACCTGATATCCAGAGGGAGGGCGGCCTTTGGCTCTGCAGCGCTCCAGAATATTCTTCCTTGAGGACCTCCCAAGTTTTTTGGTAGCTGGGGACTCTGTCCCACAGGTTGCTGATCAAATGAAGTTAACTACTTCAGATAAAGAAGTTATGTACTCACTATAACGTTCCATCTGAGTAGGTAACTTCATTTGTCAGCAACCGACCCCCCCCTCCTTCCCCCTAACCTGGCTTTCGTTACCTGAATGATAGAATGATTCAGTCCTGGTATGCATCAGGTTAGGATGTTCAGGTATTGTTTGTCTTGGTGCTGTCTGGTAATTGGGCAAACTCGATCTGAGGCCTGGAGGGAGGTAGCAGGGTATTATGGGTAAGGGGGAGGAGCTTGGAGCTCTGATCTCTAGCTTGGAAAGCTGCCGGCTCGGATCCAGGATGGATCTGATACCCACAGGTTGCTGACAAATGAAGTTACCTACTCAGATGGAACGTTATGGTGAGTACATAACTTCTTTTTAGAATCTGGTCAAGCCATAAGCTTTTCAACTTCTATCCATCAGACATGAAGGCCAGACTGGAGGTTAATCTGCTGATATATATTGGTTGCTCCAGCATGTTCTATTTATGTTGCAGGCAAGTTCAGGTCCTTGGATCTAAGGTTTCTAATGCTTTTTTTTTTTTTTTGCAGATGTGCAAAAGATCCATCAGAGCTAGATCTGAGGATACCTTGTGTGCTAGGCATAGATCGCCTCTCAGTAACTTGTAGGAGACTAAGTACAGAGATAGAGCCTTAATGCAGTTTGTGTAGAGCATGGTAGTGATACCCTGGATTCTCCTGGTGAGGAATCTTCGAGGGCATTTCGAGGGCATTCTAACTGTTGCAACTGCCTGGTTAGGTACATGCCAAAGAAGACATTGAACTCAATGGGTCTGATAAGGACTGAGTAGAGTGGTACGATAACTTCCTTGGACCTGGATGCTATACCCTTTCTTATGAGTTGAGCAACATCGAATTATTTTTTTACTGTCTTGGCTGTGTGTTGGTTGAATGCCAGATTACTGTCTACATGTGTTCCGAGATCCCTAACTGTTAGGTCAGCTCTTGGGGGCATTTTATCAATGGAGTAATTAGCTTGGGTGGATGATTCTCAAATGACACTATAATGCATGTTTTCATGTTGAGTTTTAATCTGTGGCTTTGGCACTAGTCATTTGTTTGTGTCAGACTTTCTTGTATGATGTTGCTGTCATGGGGGAATCCATGATAATTCCCAATGTGCAGTCATCTGCGTACTTGGTGAGCCAGAGGCCTTTCACATTATCCTTTACTTCCGAGATGTAGAAGTCAAACAGGAGTTGGTCCAACATTGATTACTGAGATACTCGGCTGGTGACCAGTCTTCTGGTCAAAGTGGTCTCACCAATTCTGATTTTTTGGGTCCTGTCTGTGAGCTAGCCAAAACACCAGCAAGTTATATAAGGATTTATGCCTAGTTCTGACAGTTTGTCTACAATATTTGAGTGGGATATTGTATCAAACACCTTGGCCAAGTGAAGGTAGGTATTATGTACCATTTTTCCCTCATCCATAGCCTTGGTAACCCTCAAAAGAAGTGTACCAGGTTGAGTAGGCAAGATCTTCCCCTACTAAAGCCAAATTGGGATGGGTTTAGGGTCAGTAGGTTACCAATGTCCGTGTTCATTTTCATGATTATTTATTTCATGGCTTTGTATATCAGGCTTGTTTTACTGATAGGTCTTTAGTTCCAGGGGGTGATTGATAGTCCACTCATATGAAGAGGGAAGACCATTGTGGCCATTTATTCACCAGGCATGTAACCTATTTGGAGTAGTTAGAGTGCCTTAAGCAGTCCAGCTATGCCTTATTTAGGTAATTTAGGAAGCGGGAAGCGGGGGGGGGGGTATTGCTATGCCTATTGAAGCAGTGTTTTTGGCCTTAACGAGTATCCCCAGGACCCATTCCTTGTTGATAAATGGGAGGATATGCTAGAAGGGATTTCATAAGGGGTAATGGAGGGGAGTAGAGAGTGAAGTTAGATCTAAATTTATCAGCCAGTATATTTTCTATGTCACCTTGGTCAGTGAACGTTGTGCCACTTACCATTTGTTCTGCACACTGCTGAGTGCTAGTGTTAAGGTTCCTGACATAGTTGAAGAAGGTCTTGTAATTTTTCTTAACCTAGGAGGCTATTTTGAACTTGTAATTGGCCTTGTTGGACTATTTATTAGATCTCTTACATTCTTATTTAGTTGAGTCATTCAGTTCTTGTCTCTGAAAGTTGTTCTTTCTGATTTTGGCCATGACTTTTTTTTGTTACGGTAAGGATTCCATCAGTGGGGTTTGTTTTGGTGTTAGATCTGGGCTCACATCTAGTAGGTACTGCAGCATCAGTGCAGCCATTTATATGTCTGCACAAGGTTTCTATAAATAATTCTGCATTGGTAGCTGTGTTCTCGGAGTTGGGGGGGCTGTGCATTTTGACAAAATGTTACTTAATAGGATGTAGTTTGCCTTGGAATAGCTCCTAACTGTTAACAGGTTTATCTGGGTTGATTTTTATTTTGAGGGAGATGGCTTTGTAGTCCAATCTCGCCAATAAGAAAGTGACACTGGGGAAGGGCATTACATCCAGTATGTTTGATCATCTGGGGTTGGAGTGCACACTGTTTGGTCCAGGGTGTTTTTGTTGATAAAGTCCAGGAAATCTTGTGCTTATAAATTAGGGGCAGTGTATGTTTCCCAATCTATAGAGGGTTAGATAAAGTCTCCAATTAATAGGGTATTTGGCTGGATGGTGAGCACCTCTAATAGGTCTAGGTAAGAGTTGTAAGCTTCATGGGTCATAGAGGGTGACTTGTAGCTGACCAGGACATGGTAAGGAACCTTGTCTATGGAGACATGGGGCATGTATGAATTCCAGGGCATCATCCAGTTTAATCATTTTGGAGTTGTGTTTGTTGGCTAATGTAGGTAGAGGCACCTCCACTTTAATCATATGTCTGTGTTGATGTTGGTCTAATGTGCAGAAGGCACTGTAGCCTTCAGCTACCAAGGTACTTTCTGTGGCTTTGAACCAAGTCTCGATGAGAGCACGGACATCTACATTCTCCAGAATGAGGAGAGCTTGTAGGTTGTAGAGTTTCTTGTTTAGGCACTGAATATTAAGCAGTAACACTACAAGGTTGCCTCGAGATTTTTTGCTATGTTAGTAGTTTTGTTATTTTGACATTATCTACTCCCTTAGAGCCTTTTTTAGGCAAAGTTTTAACCAATATCAGAAAGCCCAGGGGTAACATCCTTCACAAAGCAACATGGTCTGTTAACCATGTTTTCCCATGCTGATGGGTATTGGATTTATCTGGAGTGACACTAGAAGCTAAGTCAGTTATTAAAATCAATCACTTTCTGTTCATACTGTTGTATAATCCTTGGTGAACATAGAATGTTTCTAAGTGCAAGGCATGTACCTGTTTGTGGCATATATTCAGAGTGATTTTTGTGGCATATATTCAGAGTGATCCATAATGTCTGTTTATATAGTCCAGTAAAGTTCATCTGTGATTTGCACCCACATGGACTGTGATAGAATCATATTAGTACCTGTGGTGCAGTGACATGAGTGGGTGCATGGTATTGCAGATCCTGACTCCAGATAGGCAGATAACCATTATCTTCTCTTGTCCAACCTGGTGAGAGGGGCATCTGTATGTTATACAATAAAATCCCTCTATGGCAAGAGTACTAGGTAAAGTGTTGGCTTGCCTTTTGGGCTTTGCTCTTTGGCGATCATTGGATGTAGGCTTATGTGTGGTTTAAATGTTGTTTTTGGTATGTACTTTAGCAGTCGACAAGGTAGGGCATACTGTTTTAATTGCTTAGGAGGTCTTTGAAGTGTGAAGAAGTTTCTTTTAAGTGCCTAGGCATAAAAAGGTCTGTTTGTGGGGTGAGTAGTATGTGAGAAGGACGTAGTGTGTGTGTCCTTGACAACCTTGTTTGTAAGTGAGATTTTTTGCCTCCAAGGAAGATGAGCATGTATCTCTCTCATATACTGTGTTAATTTCTGTAAGATTTAAAAGATTGTCAGTCTGGGTTCATGAGAGAATTGCTACATTGTCTAAGAATGCCCATATCTGTCAAGCTGGCCCCTTATAGAGGAAATTGTAAATCCATGTTAAATGGATCTGTTGGCATAATAAAGATCTTCGCCTCCTATGCATAAGGTACAAGGTCTGATCCTAACTTCTGGCCAATGCCTGTTTGGAGTTTGCATGTTCTCCATGTCTCTGTGGGGTTCTTCCCAACTTTGAAAACACATTCTGAGTGTTTCCATCTCAAACTCATGCAAGAATGGCTTTGTGGGCAGCAGCACAAATTGTAGATGGTGCCCTGTAGGGAGAAGAGTTGTATAGACTAACCACTCTGGACATTTACTGTGCTGTGCACTATCATCAAGACAGGAGAACACAGATCACACATTGTGCACTGTGACAGGGCTAGTCACTCAACAGTGTAAAAATATGGCACCAAGTGATTCAATTGTGTTTACTAATGTCTCCAAATGGGCATGGGTATTTACCGGTGATAAGAGAGTTGAGGGTCCGGCCTACTCTGACCTATTTCAGGGACCCATGCTAATGGTGGGAGGGATGTATGTGCCCCTGTTAGTCAGTGTCTATGTGTTGGTTAGTGTCTGCCTTCCATAAAGCCCAGCATCCCTGTGTCAATAAGCTACTGGCCAGCCCAGATTGAGTTATCTGGGATGGCTCTGTTGAGGAAAAGCTCAAGCTTAAAGCAATGAATGGAGTGCAGAAAAAAGTTGTAAATAGAAAAGATAGAACAGGCTAAGAAGAAATACTGGCTGGCAGGCAAAGAGGCTAAGACATGAGCTGCAATAGCAAAGAACAAGGCAGCAGAGGCACTCTACCATCTTCTGAAAAGCAACTCGGTAGATGGCACAAAAAATATGTCAGGTTGCAAAGCAAAGACAGAATGATAGAGAAGAATAGTTAGATACCCTTCATAAGGGATGCCAGCAACAACCTGCTGATCAAGCAGGCAGTCATGTAGTGTTTCAAAGTCCTAAAAATATTGGTATAATTAAATAAAGCTATGTACAAGGACCCAGTGACTCAAGTACAAACAGTGTTTGGTCTCACAGAGGGGATCCCAGTGAGAATGGGTGTGCATCAGGGTCCTGCTCTGAGTCCGCTACTGTTCATACTAGTGACATGCTACATTAACAAGCAGGTCTGAGGGGACAGATCAAAAAGTTGCTGTATGCAGACAACATGGCATTACAGGCAAACTCTGAGCAAGAACTTCAGCTAAGGATAGGGGAGTACAGGGGAGTACAGGTAAGACAGTTGTAATGGCAGCAAATGGGTGAATATGAAGAAGTGAAGAATTGAGATAGAAGGGAAGATAGAGCAGGTGAACAGCTTCAAGTATCTGAGAGTGGTGGTTGAGGAGAAAAGTCCTCATGAAGAGGTCAAAGCTAGAATCAGGGGGCTGCAGTCAACTGGCATAGTGTGTCAGGTGTAGTGTATAACAGAAGAGTCCAAAAAAAGCTGAAAAGCAAGGTGTACAAAACAGTGGTTTTACCAGTACTACTGGATGGTACAGAAATCTGGGTAATGATGGCAGAGAAGTGGAGAAAAGGAAATCTCAGAAATGTAAAAAAATGGAAAAAGGCAAGATACAGGAAAGAATGATGAGCAAAACATAAGAATAGGCCTGGGGACTGTTGGGGAAAGAAACCACCAAAGGGAATAGCTATGACTTGGTTATGCTGCCCCATCCACCCTAGAAAACCCCAACCCTCCCCACCCATAAACCAGCGCAGACTTCATTCTCCTCCGTGCAGGCGGACACTTGGTCTGCTTGTAGTGCAATATGGTAAGATAAGCCAGGATCACTAGTTCTAAACATTCTGGGACACGATTACAAACTCCACTTCCTAGGCAGACCAAAGTTCATGTGTATCCCTCCTGTTCCAAGGGAATAAGCTCATTTGTTTTCACCATTTGAAAAAAGACCTGGGAGCCAAAGGTGCCAGATGGACAAGAGGGAAGAGAATTCTACTGTAGCCTGTGCCTGGATTCCAGAAAAGTTATATGGAGACCCATTATAGACCTTTTGAATTATTATACACTTGTTTAGTTTTAAAAGTTCAGAATGCTCACATTACAAGACTGTGCCTCTTTTACTCCCTCGGGCATTCTTGGCGATCTTGCATATAAAGGATGCCTGTCTCCACATCCTCATTGCAAATGTACCCAGAAGTTTTCTGAGACTTGAAGCAGGGATAGCCCACTACCAGAATACCTCCTTACTCCTGTCTTACATACTGCACTAAGAGACTTCAACAATGCATACTGTCAGTAATTGCCATTTGCAAGGCCAACAGCATTCATACTTACCCTAACTTGGATGACTGCTTAATTCATGTAGACTTAGCAGAAGAGTGTCAGAAGGTGCTGCCATTCATTCTGGCATATTTCAAGCAGCTGGGTTTCTACCCCGACATTCCCAAGATTCATCTGACCCCTACAAGGAAAATAGTGCTCCTGGACACAGAATGGCAAAAAAATAACTGCCTGTAAACAAGTGCATCTTTCTGTCCCAGTTCCTCCATGTGATGTTTGTGTGAGGGATTCTACCACATAAAGGGAAATCCTAAGTATCTTAAGCTATTTGGCTTTTTGTGTTTGGTGGTGCCCCATGGAAGCTCCATACAAAGAGACTGCAATGGTACTCTAGAAACAAATGGTGTCAACACTTCCAGCCTCCAGAGATCACAATTTTTCTCTTGTAGTGTATCAGAAAAGAGACCTTATGAGGGGGAAAAAGCAGGTATACCTCACTCCAGACATAGCTAGGGAGGGTCACATGAGGGATCTAAGGATCAAAGGTACATGGGACAGCAGTATGAGGAAAAAGTCCATAAATTCAAAGAAGCTATAATTCTACTTTTAAAACATTAAGACAGAATGGATAAGGCCGCACTGCACAGCCTCTCATATAACACCCCAGTGATGTGATAAATCAACAAGCAGGGGGACACCTGGTCTTCTAGACATGCACTGTTAGCCTGCAAAGTATGTCACTCGCATTATTACAACTCTTAGACCTTCATACAGTCCATCACAAGGTTGTCCTACAAGCCAGACTGACTAGGTTACAATCAAATCCCCATGAAAGGATGTTCAGCAGAGATTCATTCTTGGATCTAACCCACAGAAATATTTTACTAGAAGTAACTCAAGAAGTTTTTCTGCAGGACAGCAACCCCATGAGCCTGAAAAAATAGATGCCTTCTCCTCTTGACTGGCATATCTGTTTTTCTCTGTTTTCTCTTCAATATCTCTAATCCTAATCATGTTACTAAAGATAAAGGACGAGAGTCCAAAATTCTTGGTCAAGACATAATTAGCTCTTCCTTCAGCTAAGTCCAGCAAGTAAAAGACAATGCCTTTACTTCTGCACACATGCACAAACACATGCATGCACACATGAGTGAATGCTGCACACACACACACACACACACACACACACACACATACACACACTTACATTCTTACAAAACACACTGCAAGTACCAGTTAGTATTACAAAACACACTGCAAGTACCAGTTAGTATTTCACTGCCATAGATTTTTACCTAAACCTAATGGAAGATGTCTGAGTTACAGTTGGCCCTCAGAGTCCATAATAAAACACTCATGCTACTAGCTCCTTTGTAGGTGTGGCCATATCTAAAAATAGAGTACCCTGGTAATCTATTGTGTTTGGGGCTTCAGTAATATGTTGAATATAGTCTTAGTATCTGAGCATGTAACATAAAGATGATAAGTAACAATTCTGCTTCATTGCAGATAACTTCCTCTGCACAGATGAGTGATTTTCATTCTACATAAGAAAGCCCAGTAACTGTTTTATGAGAATGTAGGACAATGTTGACAATAACTTGACAGGGCCAGGGTTTTGATGAACCTCATCAGAATACAGAAGCTTATGCAGACAGTGAGAGTACGGTTACCCCAGTATTGTAAACTTAAAGTGCAATCAAAACACTGCAGCATGGTTGCTAATTGATATCCATGGTTATCAGCAGATGTCTCCACTGCCTCAAAACACTGCAGCATGGTTGCTAATTGATATCCATGGTTATCAGCAGATGTCCCCACTGCCTCAAAGAATGTATTGTCTCCATATCCAGTTCCATATCATCTTTAAAATGTTGAGTATGTCTTTTTTTTTCTATTTAAATACTGAAAAGAATGAAGCATGATGAACTGACACACAGCTGAATAATCCAAGCGAATTGTTTATTGAAAGGTATATATTTTTTAGAGACTAGGGAGAATGCATTTTAATAGGTTGTTTAAGTATGTTATTCCCTCTGATAGGCCATATCTGTTTTGGAAGTAATTGCCAACACATTGTATATTTATGTCTATGAGAAATTCCTGTGTAGCAGGTCAGTTTTATTTTCATTTTGATGTACCGATATTCATATTATAATGTCATTGAGTTGTTATAATTTTACAGGTGCATAATAGAAATGATGTGATACTTTTTTTGCCTGTATGAGGTATATACACATTACTACATTGTTAAGATTTACACAGCTGTGTTGCATAACTATCACTTTAAATAAGAGATAACTAAGAGATTTTATAACTGGGACTATCTTTTTATTATTGACGGTCTTTATCTCATTGTAAATATTCAATTTCTAAGAAGTATTTATGATGAAGAATTGATTGAATATCTTGTAGTTCAGTCATTAGAGCATTGTTGTTGATACTTTAATGTGTTGTTTATGTTCGTTTCAGATCGGCCGAAAACATTGTTCATTATTAAATGAAAATAATTCACTGTGGTTTGTTGATATAAGCAAAGCATTCTAGATAGGTAGAGAACACTGAGACAATATGTCTGTAGAACATCAGTGATAGTTTCTTGCAATCATTTCACTTTCATTATATCTGTATTGTATAATTTGCATATTTTCTTCATCCATTTCACTATTTTAATGTGTTATTCCGATTGCTGTTTATGCAGGGAATGCTTCCTGTTTCACTGAATTATTTTTATTCGTTAAACTTTGCAGAAAGTCTTTGGATAGGCTGTATTATAACTCAATGTCACATTTTATTTTTTGATGAATTTGGATTGGATGAGTATAGTGCAGCTTGATGAATGTAAGTAACCCATTTAGATTGGCTGTAATGATATGTAAAGGGACGTGGATAGGCTGTGACAACTTTTTTGGGGATTGGGTGATTTTTATGTACAGACTCTATTTGGATTGGTAGAATTTAATGCCTAACTTGTTTCTGATAATGTTTTGATTTTAAATATCATGATATGTTTCTTATTAATGGCATGATGAAGTAGTCAGTTTGATCATGAAAGCACTAACCTTTTAATAAGCAGTTCACTTGGATTATTCAGTTGTGTGTCATTTCATCCTGCTTCATTCATTATTTTCAGTGTTTATTATTTGGAGGATTTACTATTCATCCTTGGCTCTGGTTTATTTCATAGTTTTTTAAAAGTTAAATTACTTCTAGATAATTTTGCCAAACTGAAATCTAATCCAATGCACATAAGGTAAATAACAGAATATAGTGAAACAAAACAGTCGCTATGTAAGTTTAGTCAGAGTAATTGTTCAAATGCAAATATATAACATCAGGATCTGGGCACGCAAGGTCAGGAGGTTATATTTCTATAAGAACAAAGTACTTAAGATGAGAGAAAAATATATAGAAAATGAAAAAGAGGTTAAACTATAAGTTTGAAAACTGAAATAAGCTGAACAGACAAAATTAAACTTAATGTGAAATAATGAAAAATTTCAAGAAAATTTATATAAAGATATTGAACATAGTAGGAAACCATTTTATAGATGCACAAGATGTGGTAGGAGTAAAGACATACACATTGATGAACTGTGTGTAGATTTTGTAGATTATAAAATTTATTCTCAGACACAATGTGTTACTGATATATTTACAAAATCATATGCAAAGCAGTTTATCCACACAGAGGGATGATAACTTGTCCTCATAACATCCAGGTATTGAAAAAGAATTATGCAAACTGAACCCAATCAAAGCACAGAGAGGAGATGGAATTAGTAATAATGACCTGAACATTTCAGCATAAACTTACATTGCTATATCTCTTAATCACTAGGCCATTTAAGTATGGGGAGATTCCTCAACACTGGGGACATGTGCATGCTAAACCTGTCTTTTTAGAAAAAGGGGACTAGGACAAATCCAGTCATACAGACTCATCTTTCTCTTTTTGGAAAAATAACCAAAACAAGCTCTTCAAGGAAAAACAAACCTGTCTGGTGGACACCCACCATTAACAGGCTTTACAATAAAAGGAAGAAACTGCTGTGCAAGAGTAAGAAGAAGCAGGCTCAAAACTGGAGACACTCCCTCCTCAGATTAAATACGCAAATAAGACTTCTTGTGAAGTCCTCTAAGGCAAACTACGAATCCAAGTTAGCTTCCTCAACAAAGGACAACCATAAAGCGTTCTTTAGTTACATCCATAACTTAAAAGGTTAGGCCCAGATTTGCACTGAGCTGGTAGTTAATGGCAACACATACACTGAGACGGTGGACATAGCTAATCTGCTAGCCAACCGGTTTGGTGAAAACTTCACTCACATGTCCCCACCACACATACTTCATGACATCCCTTACATCTGTCCCTTGTCCCCTACCTTGCATCTCTAAAGAGAAAGTCGTAAACACCCTCTCTAAAGCCAAAAATACAGCATCAGTGGGAACTGCTAACATCCCAGGCTGCATCCTACTTGGGCTGAAACAAGAATTAGTATCACCATTGGCTACTCTTTTCAATCACAGTCTAAGCACCCAGCTGAATGGAAAATGGCCACCGTTATCCCCTTGCACAAAGGCAGTGCTTCTACTAACCTCAGGAACTGTAGACCTATTAGCCTGACTACCTTTATCTGCAAAGCCATGGAGAGAGAATCATCATGGACCTTATCAACAAAGATATAGGTAATCTCCAAACACTAGATCCTACCCAGTTTGGATTTGGCAAGGGGAGATCATGCTTGTTAAAGCTGGGAGATCATGCTTGTTAAAGCTGGTGGACTTCTTTGAGACGTCACAAGGGCCCTGGATGAGAGGAAATCTGTGTATACAGCCTACTTAGACCTGGCCAGGGCATTTCACACTATCCCTCACTCAGGCATCATTGACAAACTCTCCCAGCTAGACTTCAATCTTTATGTCATATGGTGGTTTGCGAACTGGCTCTCTGATAGAACCCATACAGTCAAAGCAGGGGAATCCACTTCCAAAAGCAGATCCATTACCAGTGGTGTTCCACAGGGATCGGTCCTGAGACTTCTACTATTTGGAATCTATTTCTCTGAAGTATAAGCTAAAACCAAGAGACTATGGCTGACAAAGTTTGCTGATGACCGCAAACTGGGTGCGGTCATAGAATCTCCAAATGATGTCAACATCCTTCAAAAAGGTCTTACACAAACAAATGATTGGTACCAAAGTCATGGCCTCAAACTCAATGCAAAAAAATATATTATCCCTTTTGGCAAAATTGATGTTCCTGCAAATTACCACATCAGTGGCAATAACCTAAGTACACACTCAGTGGTGAGAGATCTGGGCACTCAGGTTGACAGCAACCTTGCCTTTGATCACCACATCTTCAGAGTGGTAAGAAGGGCATTCTATATGGCTCACCTCATAAGTAAGGGCATTGCCTCGAGAAAAAGTAAAGTTATTACCTCCCTGTACTTTTCACTCATTAGGCCAATAATTGAGTACAACGCCCCTTTTAGGATGTACCTTTCAAAGCACCTGCAGCAACTGGAAAGACCATAAAGGCTCATGGCAAAGAAAGTTCAAGTCTTCAGCAGCTGTCCTAAGCGGATTGGCTGAAATCACTGTCACTTTATTCTGTTGCATACAGACTACTCAGAGGCAATCCTCTGCCTTGCATACAAGGCAATCTCTTGACCCCACTTTATTGGAAATGCTGAACATTCGTAAGTCAAATGACACACTATTTAATCGCTCTAAAGATCTAAACCCTGTATCTTACATCAATAGAACCTGCTGGAGGGACAGATTTGTCTCTCAGAGGTTACCACACTTTTGGAATAGACTCCCACTTCACATCAAACAGAGCACCTCATTGGCCCTCTTCAAGCACAATCTGGACAATTAGAAAATTCACCCTAGGGGTTTCACCTGTATCCCTCTTGGACAGGGGTAATAGGTGCTGATAATGGTAACAAGGGTAAAAATTGGCTAGGCTTGTAAGGGCCCTCAGGCCATTAGTCTACTAACTTCCTATGAACCTATAAGGTTATTTTGGATAAATTATCACTGGAATTGGAAGAGTTGGAGCTACAAAAATATATTGGCATATGTATATTGAAAAGGAGAGCTACAGGCAGATGTAACATGACAGTATAATAACAGGTGTATACCTGATATATATACACTTAACTTCAGCCTTCCATAGGGTCATACACAAAACACTGATGATTAAATTAGAACAACTAGGTATTGATATAATCTTAATAAGATATATATTGATATAATCTTAATAAGATGGATAGCTGCATGGCTTACAAATAGGGCATGGCATGAATAGTACAGCAATTGGACAGATGAAATTCTAGATTATAGTTGAGATGTTCCACAGGGTTGTGTCCTAGGCCCATAATTGTTTAAGTTGTATCTTTTAGATCTATCCTTTTCTTCTGAGGTGTTCTCCAGTCTGTATGCAGATGACTTCAAAATGGGTAAACTGATGATGTGTTACAGATAGGAATGTCTGCAAATGAACTCAACTAAACTGATCATTCGAACAAATGAACTCAACTAAACTGATCATTTGAACACAGGAGAATAACACAATGATATCTACATCAAAAACTAAGCATATCTGAGTTTGGGAGACATAGATTGAAAGGTGAATACTTAATACAGCACACAGTGATTGAAACTGTAGATTCATTTAATGACCGAGATATATGGGTAGATCCAGCTTTGAATTTTTTTCTAATCCTATCAACTAATTAAATAATAATGGTTATAAAAATATAGGTTGTATAAAAAGATTTATAAAGTCTATGAAATTAGAAATGATGAAATCAATCTAGGTTACATTAGAAGAGTATAGTATAAAAATGTGGGAAACCTTAAAGGGAAACAAACACACGTAAATTGGGAAGAGTACAGCAGAAATATAACGAGCGCATCCATGCATTTGAAAATTTAAGTTATTATGAAAGACTAAAATATCTGAATTTTTACAGTGCCTCATATAGATGTTCAAGATAAAAACTTTATTCATATGTACAGGTTATTTACAGACATCTACCTCTCTGAATGTTTTGGGCTATCAAAAAAGTATTAAAGAATAATCAGGCAATCTATGTTGATTATATAGGAATAAGAAGTGTACTAACTGGTTCTCTGAGAAAGATGATGCATGGAATAAGCTAAACTATATTAAAGCAAGTAGTAGTTTAGATATTTTCAAAAACAGCTTGGACACTTACTAAGCAGATGACTGTTTTTTATATTAGTAGGCAGGCTAGAAGGGCATTATTGCCCATACCTGAAATAATATGTATGTATGATGAAATCATTGTAAGTTACATCGTATGTATGTGTGTATGTATGTATTTGTGTATGCACATGTCTATGTATGTGTGTGCGTGTGTGTGTGTGTGTGTATGTGTGTGTGTGTGTGTGTGTGTATATATATATATTTATATATATATATATATATATATATATATATATATATATATATATATGTGTGTGTGTATATATATGGTTTCATATGAAACCATCGAAATTACATTACATCGAGAATGACAACATCGAGACGAGTACATCGAAATCAGAAACCATTGAAAACGGAAATCGTCGACTGTCAAAATGTCGAAACTAAAGAACAACGTATATTTCCAGTAGCAAACTTATACGCTGACACTAAACATATATATAACTTTCAAATATAAACTGACACCTCAACTCGGTGTTTGAACCTACCGGATATGAAATCCGTTGCTTATTTTCCTACCATTGCAGTATGTATGGACTATATTCATAACTTACATGCTGTATGTTGTGCACTTTCTATAAACTCGATGTTGTGAATGTCGACGATTTCCATTTTCGCTGCTTTCTGATTTCGATGTACTCGTCTCTATGTTCTCATTCTCGATGTACTGTAATTTCGATGGTTTCATATGAAACCATATATATATATATATATATATATATATATATGTGTATGTATGTACATGACTTTGGTATAATGCATGAAAGAATTAGCTGTACTCTATTCCTCTTCTTAGACTCTGCAACATCATAGTACTGCTAGCAGTTCCCAGGGCACACAAAAGAATATCATTTTTTTTTCCATTGGCCATCAGGTTACAAAATGATTCCTTAATTATAGGAACAATGGTCTCTTCCTTTTTTAATTTCTCCAAAACGTTTGGGTTTCTAATATCATGATGGGAATGGACCCCATTCCTAAGTCAAAGTATAATTAAAGTTCATGAAATTAGTATTGTTTCAATCTTTAATGTCAGCCAGAAGTGCTCTTTGCAGCACCCACAATGTGCCCAGTAATGACTCCTTCTGCAATTCGTACAGAGTTACATGTATTGGTAACATATCTAAGTATGATTGTAGATTCTTTTTTACAAGACCCATTGCTCCTACTACTATTGGAACTGTCTGGTTATCTTTCTTCCACATTGCTTTCATTTCTGCCTGTAAATCCTGATATTTTTTGACTTTGTGTCTCTCTGTACACAACATACTGTAGTTACTGGGTGCAGTGATTTCAGTGATCAATGCTATGTCTGTCTTCTTTTCATGGACTACTGTATCTGGTTTCTCACATCTGTCTTTTGAATGGTTAGTAATGGGTGATCCCATGTGATGTAGACTTTATCATTTTCTATGACACTTTGTGGTGCATGTTTCCAAAGTGTTTCATCTACTTCAATATTATAATGTTTGCACAATCCCCAGTGCAACAGTCTTGCCACATTATTATGCATTTCAGTATACAGTCCTTCTGCCATTAGTATGTCACAACCAGCATTGAGGTATGCAGAGATTTCCAATTCTGTTTTACAAAACCTACATTTTTTCTCCCACATGTTTAATGGACTTTGTAAACCAATGTGTGCATAGCCCACTATCATGAGCTGCCAATATTAACCTTTCATCTCTTGGCTTGAATTTGCTTCTCCTTAATCATTCCTGCATTCAATCCTGTTCAACATGAGATTCTTCCAGAAGTTTTCTATACTTGCAACTATAGTTATGTGTTTTCCACATTTCTTGCCTTCTCATCTGGTCCTTCACCTTATATTTTTTCTTTTGTTTTTTGGCACATTCAATTGCTACCTGATTTTTATCTACGTCTGGTTTGATTTCCATTCCTGCTTGATGCTGATATGCTTCTGCTAGACTAAGTAGAGAAGTCATCTTAGATTTATTCTCCTGATGTTTCAAAACTCTCACTACATTTGGGCCTTGTGAGGCCAGCAGATGTGTGTAATCCCATGATCGCAGATCTATTTATGTAATCAATTTCAAGGAGGACCATCTCTTCTTAGGAATGAGGAATATGTAATCTTGGTACGCACTAATATTTATAAATCATTTGGTGAGCATGAGGCATCCTTCTTGCTTTCCTGACTAATCTATCCAACATGTTTTGGAGCCAGTGAGTCACTCCAAAATTGTAAGTTAGGACAGGAAGAGCAAATTGGTTTATAGGTTGAATTGTGTTCCTAGATGTCAGCACTGTTTTCAGGATTAAATTTGGTCTTCTAAAGTATTCCTTACTAAGTTTTATTCGCATTTGTTCATGTTTTATTGTTGATACTTCATCAATTCCCATATATTTATACACTCCCTCTTGCTCAAGTTCATTTATATCACATTCTTGTCCCAAACTGATGTCTTCTTGGTACTGCAGTTTCTTGCTTTAAAGGTTGCTTTTGGACAGTTATCAAGACCAAATGACATTGTTATATCATCTGAAAAAGTTTTGGCAACTTGCAGTTGTACTTTCAGTTCCCCATCTGATGAGCTATACAATTTTAAGTCATCAACAAAGAGAAGATAAGAAGTATTTATACTATGTTGTTTTCTATCAGCCAAATTATAGCCATGGCCTAAGCTGTTAATGTGTTAAGTGCAAAACAGTATAGCAGCAGTGACAGAGAGTCACCCTGGCATATCCCCCTTTGAATTTTTATCCCTGGAATAATAATTTGTCTTTTATCATAAATTTAATTTCAAAGTGGTCTGTCACTGTTTCATGGTCACTAATGTAGTCAGTAAGTGTAGGGTGTATCTTCTACATTTTAAGCACTATTTTATCCATGAATGGGGGATACTATCCAATGCTTTTTTTGTAGTCAATCCATGCCATCCCTAGATTCTTCCCCTTTTTACAGTTCTCCACTATGACTTTAACAGCAAATGATTGTATGTTCCATATAACTTTCTTTTATTGCCCTTTTGTTCTATTGCCATAATTCAGTTTTCTTCTAAATGACTATAAACTCCGTCGACATCAATTCCAGTATATATTTTATACGTCGTTGGAAGGCAAGTTATTGGTCTATAAATTTTAGGGTCTATATTAAATCAGCAAACGCTTAAAAAAGTGAATGCTGATTTATCGACCCCATGTAAGTGAAAGCTTACAATCCCGAACACTTAGAACAGCAATTTTTTTTCCCAGGGAAAAAAATCGCTGTTCCAAAAAAGAAAAAAGGGAAAAAAAACTTTAAAACATTACATAAACACCCCCCTACTTAAATATGCCAACTCCGAGATCGCACTACAGTGATAAAAATGGCAAAATAACAAAGGCGGCCAAGCGATTTCTTTCCCAGGGAAAGAATTCGCTTATATGCCATTTTGGTATTTTGCCATTTAGCGCTTTTAAGTTCGATCAAGACGCATTTGAAAGAATGCGTCTTTGATCATATAAGGAACCAATTTTTAGGGTAGCTTGCAGGTCCACTCTTAAGTAGGGGCTTTGTTTTTCTTGTTAGCCAGGTTGTGGTCTGTTCAGGTTGTGCATATAAATAGTTCTTATTCATGGCTAAATCTTCGTGCAAAGATGTTAATACTTTTAACCAGAAGTTAGGTACTGCATTTGGGCCTGGAGTTTTCCAGTTAGAGGCTTTTCTCAACTTTGTTTCAATCTATCTGACTGTTACCTCATCACATTTCATATCCTGTACCTTTAAACTTCTTATTCTTTCCTTTACTTATTCTCTCCATTTAGCATCTGTTATATTCAAAGCTTGCTTTTTTCATTATTAAATTTATTGTCAACATCAACCCTTTTTCGCTTTTTTTTCAGGGAAGTGCCAATGGTTCACATTGTTCTTGTTTTCCTTTTATCAATGTCAACCTTGCTCTTTCTCACGGTCTTCTACATGATGTAAGAATAGTCCTGTCATAGATCTTCATTTCCACTCAATTCATTCTTTCATTTGTCTCATTTTTCTTATTGCCTGTTACTCATTTCCCATTCCACACTTCCTTCTGTTTCACCTCTTTGTTTGCTGCCACCATTCTGACTTACATTCACATGTGCTGTCCCACAATCTTAATATTTTCACTGTTGTCTTCTTTTTTTCTTCACAATCCATTGATCCATTTGCACATGTTCATCCTGATATTTCATGGAATCACCCTTACTTTGGCTCTAATACTAGTTGTATGTTTTCTCTCTACATTCCCACTTCTAGCATTTTACCCTCTCTAGTCTTAGATTATTAGAGCCCTGAGTAATCTTTGACCACTGCTACTTTCTCATTATGGGCTTTCCTGCCCTTCCACTGACCAGTGTTGACAGACTTTTCTTTGACCACCTCTTTCAGATTGCCTTGGTTTTACTTGACTTTATGCTGTTTCTCTAGCTGTGTTGCTCATTGGTCATAATCTGTTGATTGTCTATGGATCCTGCCTTTTTATGGAAAACGGACAAGCCCTCTTCTTGCTTGTTTTGAGACATTGGCTTTCTCTCTTTAGTCTGTCCCGTGACTCTGTCACTTTGTTCTCTATGGATCAGTTGTCCTCAGACCCAGCTCCACCAATGTTTACTGTCTCTAAGCTCCAAGCTGTCAGTGATACTTCACTGCCCACTGATACATAGAATGTCCAGCCTCCTTCTGGCAGGCTCTCATATTTGCATCATTCTAGTTTATCTTCAGTGCCAGACTGGGAGTGTGGCAATTCTGGACCAGATCCTGCCAGCCAGATGCTTTTAGCTGGTTACTTTTTTCAGGTAAGGCAGTTGACAGTCAAACCAGGTTTGTTTCCTCCCACCAACAACCATTAACATGGGTCCCAGGGGCTGGTTGACTAGTCAGGTCCACCTCCCATTACTCACCAGTACGTACCTCCCTCCATTTTTTTGCTTAGTCCACATGACAGTCCATTCTAGTCCCACCACACCCATTTATCACCAGTAAATTAGCACCAGCATTTAGTAGCATTGCACAGCATATGTTCTATCTGACATTATGTTGTGCAGCATATACTCTTGCTTCAGAATCATGGAGTTTTGTGCAGTTCATATATTATCTCCATTGAGGATTTAAAAAACTATGGACTGGGATTGTCATTCATTTACTTATTTGATTATGTGGGATATTAAATACCAGTGGCATAAATGAAAACTAGTGGTGCACACATCAAATGATTACTAGTTTTACAGTATAGATAAAGACGTTGCAAATGAGCATGAAAGGGGAACAGTACAAAAACTTGTAAATTTTGATAGAGAGTGAATTATGCACAAATATCTATACTGGCTGAAGGCAGCTACTTTTTAAAATGCAAATATATATGATAGTTCTTTTTATAGAAATCTCTATCTAACTTCATGTATTACAGCATTTATTGTTAGTCATATATTGTTCCATAATTTTTTTATATAATAATTTGTATATACATAAAAATGTTTATTAAAAAAAAGAAAGCAAAGAAACCAAAGCCTTTTAGCTTCAGATAATAAAAGCATACACTTTTTCCCATAACCAAGAAAACTTCAGCTCCCCAGGAACCTTCAGCATACCAGGCTGCTGGCTAATGACAGATATGGAACTTTGAATCTCACACTTCAGCATGCTCTCCTCTGACAACTAAGGAGAGATCACAGCCTGTGCTCTGCCTGACTCCTGTGTCTTCTCACAAACCCATGCACAGGTTTCTTCCAGAGTTATGGGGCTTGTAAACACTGTGGGGATTGATAACACTGGGGGAATCACACAGATGGCTGCTTTAGTTAAAATGGTCTTCAACACTGGGTGATTATGGTATGGTTAAGGATTTGGAACATGAGGGGACAGGACAGGATGTCACTGTAGAACAAGAACACTGGAACTGCTAACATAATGGTGATGGAGACAGGCTATTCAAACACAATGACAGAGATCATGGAAAGCTAAAACCAAATAGCAATCATGGATAAAACCTCAAAAAAATAAGTTTATCAAGATCTAGTAGCACCTCCCAGCACCTCCAACATAAGGAAGCCACCCAACTCTAAACACAGCTGCACATCTCTTGCATACAACTAGCATCATACCATGCACTCCATAACAGCTTGCCTCTGGGCAATCATACCATTTGCACCACATCCAACAGCACTCCTCTTTCATCTTAGCTACACCATTAGTTTTAGAAAACTGTTCCCACTCTGTAATAAATGTCACCAATCCAAGAGCAATTTTGGCTTCAGAGGTCATACAGTGTACTGCCACCCTGGGGTATGATGGTGTCACCGATGTTGTGAACTGCAGGTTGTTATGATACCTGTTATGGGGATGCTTTGTTCATGTAACACCGGGTCTTTGTTTTGTTGAAGACTACCACAATGTATGCTGTGATAGAGTCAAGACTGAGAACCAAACATGCGCAACTGCACAGAGGTCATCTCTTAACTGAACTTTGGGCCACAGACACCACATCTGTAAAGGTTGCCATTTCAACACTGGTCCTGTATAGGTTGCCATCCACATCACAGCCATACCCTCTGCCCTTGTTCTCTATCCTGTACTGTGGCCTTATATTTTATATGCTCCCTGGTTCACCATCCCCATATGGTTGATCCCCAAACATTTTACCCCCATGTATTTGCCTCCTGCCTCCCATCTCATTCTTTTTACTGTTTTGCATTTGTTTTTTTCTGCATTTTTGTTTTTTTTTCATCTCACATTTCATCTGCCTTTCTTGCATTTTCCAGCACTTCTTGCATAAAATACCTCCTCATAGCTCTCTTTACCTTCTGTCATCATTTAAATTATAGCTCACTTCCCTCCCTTTCATATCATACTACCTTTTCATTCTCCTGTATTCTTGTGTTCCCTTTGTGCTGCCTCTTCTTGCTTTTTCTCTTCATCATATTTCTTTCTTCCTCACTTTTTTCTGTTTTCAAGGTTAGAAGTGATTTCACCCACTCAGATTCCTTCAGTTCATGCAGTTTTGTGCGGTGCTAGCTTCTGCGGTGTTTTGTTTGGTGTTTTCTGGTGTGAAATACCAATACAGTATTTTGCACCACCTAATCTTGTTTGCTGTGAGTAGTTACTTAGCTTGACAACTTAGTTTACAGGTCCTACTATACAAATTTAGTTTTACTCTCCCTATGTCTGCATTACCCTGTTACAGCACCACATCATTACATCAAGGCTCTATTGATCCTGTTCCTGGAACCACACTGTATCACTGTACAAAACTTGTTATCTAGACAACACTAAAACACTGTTGGGTGCTTCCTCAATTCTGTTCTGGGGTGCCTCTGTGGTTGGGGTGTCATTTTCCTTTCACATTTGTGTGGGTTGCCCACCACATTCAGAAAGACTGAAAATAGGTGGATTGGACACTCAAAGAGAAGACACATGAAATTAAATGTACATTGAGACGTGACATTACTACAAATTAAACCACAGCAAGCATAACAGCAACACCATGAGATGAGATCTGCAGCTCTGTACATGAGATCCATTTAAACAGTTCAAAGTTTCAAAAGAAGTAGAAAAATATATATATAGTAGATATATATATATATATATATATATATATATATATATATATATATATATATATATATATATATATATATATATATATATATATATATATATATATATGTATGTGTGTGTGTGTGTGTGTGTGTGTGTGTGTGTGTGTGTGTGTGTGTGTGTGTGTGTGTGTGTGTGTGTGTGATCTGTTTTGATTTCTTTTTGGTATTTTTATCTGTGCTTCTGGCATGATCATATTTGAATCAACCTTCTTTTTCACAATAAAATAGGAACTAAATCAACCTAAAAAGGAAAATAAAAAAATCTGATATATTATATATATTCAATAAATATTATACAGTATATATTTTTATATATACCCAAGTGCCACCAAACACACACTGCAAACACTTCACAGGTAAACTTGTATCGTTACTTTACTTTTAAAACCAAAGCTTTACAAGTGGATCCTTGGTCTCAATTGACTCCCTTGGTCTGATTGGCTTGGATTACTGCTTAGTTTAACTGGGTGGGCACTATACTTGTTTGCTATGGGTTTGTAAACATTTAATTACTATGATATTAAGCTGGAAAATTATAATGGGATAATAATTGTAAATAGGAAGAGAGTGTGGCTTACATTTAGTGCAATAATAACCAACATATCCCACCCACCATTAAGCCCAATATACCATGTTGCATACATCCAATAATACTACACAAGCTTTACTTATTACTTGCAACAAACTATTGCTTAAATCATTTATGTTTTGCTCATTTGGCCTTCATTTACAAATGCTCAACTTACACAACATACTGAATAGAAATATAACAAACCTACACTACTCTGATTTTGCCAAAAAAGCCAAGCACAAACTGTACCACAAAACTTTAACAATGCAAAAAGGTACTGTACTAAGAGTCTGTCAACCCAAAAAAACGTAAAAACCAGAGAAAAGTCCCAGAACAAAAAAAAAAAAAAAAACAAAAAGACATTTTGTCCAATCAGGTCCCCAATCAGGTCTTGTTTTCATTGAAGTGGACCTGACAGACAAGTTAAAATTAAAAAAAAAAAAAAAAAAAAAAAAAACGAAAAAAAATTTTTGCATCACATACATGACATCAACAAACGCTGGACGTCGCTAATAAAGATGTGACAGAGAATGAGAAGAAAAGAGAAACTGCGGTTGCTGCTTGGAGGCCCTTTCACAGATGATCGGGCGAGGTTCCGAGGTTTTGTTCAGCGAGTGGGTGGGTGCCGCCGGCTATGGTTATATTCCACAGGATCTTCATAAATACTTCACCAAAATGTATCTATTTCTTCTTTTTTGATGGTCTTTCAATTTGTTTTACCTTGTTTCACAATTTTGTATAAAAAAACTTTGTTGAGTCATCAATAAATTCCTTATTTTGTACTTTTCCTTTATATTGATCTGTGTATCTTCTAAGATTTTCTGCCTGTGCTGAAATTTTTAGTTTATTTGCGATAGTGCATGATATATCCTGATCTGTTCTAATACTGTGCATTGCTTTTATCATGTCTATCTTTCTAAGTATTTTTGTTGATCTGTTCCCTCTTCTGTACTCTTGTAACAGTGACACTTTTTTGTCTTAATTGTTTTATAGCTTTCTCTGTTAGATACTTCCATGATGGTATTCGATTTCTCCCCTTCCTTTCCCTCACTACCCTGTGTTATTGTGGTAGAACTTTATCAGTTATTAATTTAGCCGCATAGTAATATATACTGTTTACTTCTCTTATATCGCAAGGATCTCTATGAGCAGTCCTAATTACTGTGTTCATTTGTTTTGTCAAACTTCTGACTTTTTGGGTTTTATACCAGTAGCTGCTCCAGTGGCATAGAAGGATAAAGCCTCAGCTGTGACCCAGGTTCATTTAGTAACTCGGGTGACTGATGGAGTGGTAGGTAGGGATGGCCATAGGTATTTGGGGGAGCGCAGTAACATGGACATCTCTTGCGATCGTCCCGCTGGAGATTGGGGACATCATTGTGAAGAGGTATGGCAAAGAGGTGGTGGGGGATGGACCTGGCTGAGCTGCCGTGGAAGCAGGATAATACACTGAAATGTCCTCATTACACACCCTTCCATTGGACATAAATACGTCATCACAAGAGAAGAGGAGACCTGGGTAGGGCATATAATGAAACCCTCATACAGATGAAAAGATGTATGAGCCACCAGGATGCCTTTAGGATTCACATACAGCCCCAGCAGGCCAGGAGGTTAGGAAATTAGCTGGTGGGACTCATCATGGACATGGAGCACTGAGGATCCAGGCAGTAAAATGACAGAAAGAGACCAAAAAAGTGGTTAGTTCAGTGGTAACTTAGTAATATGACTCTCTCTACTGTATTGCTCCTTAGATTTTGATACCCCAACTTCTAGGAGGTGCATTGTATGGGGACACATAGTGCTATTGTTTTTTTTTGTAACTAGGCAATGTACACTACAACTGTCATTATAGTTTGCAGTATTTAATATCTATAGGCCATGCCATCATCAGCCCAGTGCTAAATTATGTAGTATATAAAATATCAAAACTGTTTAATGCAGCAAGACTTCTGACTTAATTTTCAAGTAAGATGAATTCATTTAAAGGATGATGCATTTAGGTGTGTGTGTCAGCTAGACACTGGTATGACTTAACACTAGTGTCTACCGTGCAAACCCAAAGAGTCATAAATGGACATTGACATTCTCACTGTAGCCTCCAGAATTGTTCCTGTGTAAGCTTTCACTGACAGATGTTTATTTTTTGTATATGAGTCAAAACCTCTGCAGGAGTGGAAGTCTGAGATGCTATCAGTATCTGTGACCTGCTAGTATCAGAGCTATTGGAATGGTTCACTGAATTCTGTGTTAAAAGTTAAGTGTTGTTCACATGTTCATGCTAAAGCTACTCATTCAGCTGGAATTGTTCACTACCGTTGAAGATGATGTTACAAAGCTGAATGTTGCATGCTGCAGTACACAGTGCTGTTTGTGCAGCATGCTGCAGTACACAGTGCTGTTTGTGCAGCATGCTGCAGTACACAGTGCTGTTTGTGCAGCATGCTGCAGTACACAGTGCTGTTTGTGCAGCATGCTGCAGTACACAGTGCTGTTTGTGCAGCATGCTGCAGTACACAGTGCTGTTTGTGCAGCATGCTGCAGTGCAGCATGCTGCAGTACACAGTGCTGTTTGTGCAGCATGCTGCAGTACACAGTGCTGTTTGTGCAGCATGCTGCAGTACACAGTGCTGTTTGTGCAGCATGCTGCAGTACACAGTGCTGTTTGAAGTTCGTGGATGTTAAATTCCATATCTTGGAATGTTGATTGCATTACTTGTCTTCATTGAAACTTTGATTACAGTACATTTTGACAACAGATTACTTTGTTGCCACATCACATGACATTGTCATCCTTACTGTCTGTGGACACCTATATTTATATTGCATGGTCAGATGAAAGAGGTCATGCAGAGACAGCACCATGACTTGTATATTTTCTCTCAAGATTAACTGTTAAAATAACTAACAGGGGCACTTAGCTGTTGGTGTCTAGCCAGTCCATTTGTTTGGGTAGTTCAAAGCGATCATGGGCATTCTACACTACTAATTCTATTAAAATGACAACTTCTGATTTATATATGAATCCTTCTACCCATAGATTGTCCTACTTAATTTTGGAAATTTCCATTTTTTTTTTAAAGGTTTAATAATTCGGTTACTGCATGTAAATATGTAAATGTGAGGATTTTAAAATGAAAGTGTAGCATCTAGCTGTTTTTTGTGAGAGGGGGTTGTCTCTTTACTACATACTTGTCACCACTATGGTTTAACATACATTATTTTTGTGCTGAAAAGTTTACATAATATGCATAGGGGATGTTAAATGGGGAAAAAATGTTTATATGTATGTCTTCGAGTACTGTGAATTAGAACTACAAAGCTACCATGATTTTATTGCATTGTTACACTTTCAGGTATTTCACTATGTTTTATCTATATCAGTCACTCCTGTTAATTTTTCCACTATACCTTATACAATCATTTGACACCTGAAAATAATAGTGCTCTGACTGGGCATGAAATGTACCTCCATCTGTTATCTGTGTGTGTATCTATCTAATATTTATCAGCCTGCTAACCACCTGATAATTACAGAACACAATATTACTTGCCCAATCATCCTCCCATCCAGCACTAGTATTGAACGCACGCAATCACAGTGCCATTTCAGCAGAACCATTTTGCTTTCAGGTAATGTCCTGCTGTAAAAATGTCTTGCAGAATGTTTTCATGTAGAAACCTTGTTTAGAACTTTGTCACTGTGTTGATGGAAATGTTATTGTTGTTGCTAGGCCAATAGAAGTGAATGCACTCGTGTGGATGAAGACCTTGCTGACAATGACGCCAGAGTAAGTACAAGTCCTTCTGTAAAGCATGATAGGTAGATGGTTCCGTAATTACTCATCAGTAGAGCCTTTTTCTTTAAAGAACTGTGTAGCACTGTAACTAAAATATGTAGACACGGTAAAAACATCCTAGCAAACTTTATTGGTCTCTAGATGTAGAGGCTTTTTAGCTAAATGTCCACCAGAGAATAGCAATTGGAAATAAGCTTTGATTACAAATTATTGCACCATTAATTAATTATTAGTATTAATTTATTATACATTAACAGTAACATCAGTAATAATACTTATTTTATTTTAATAAGTATTGTTATTTTATAATATATTATTTTTTTTTATTATTACACCAGTCCTGGCACCCGTGTGCCTTATGGACAGAGGTAACTTATACATGCCTGGCTCTCAATTTCCTATTCAGGTACAGGACATTATTATTTTTTTGGGAAAACTTGTCTTAAGAAAGGCCCTCTGGGTCATTAGGAAAAATTAGGGTTAGCTGTCAAAGGTAGGTATCGTAATCTACTGCCTGTTCTGTTCAGATCAGTGCAGGGCATCTGAGATTTCTGGCTTGCTCATCCATTGCTGAAAGTGAGGAGTAAGAGTTCGCAATGTTAGTATCAGAAAGTGCACATCGCGTATTATTGGTTGCTGCACTCATTACACCAGTGGTGTCTTTGAAAGATTATCTATAAAGTAGGAAAGGGTGGAGCTACTGACACCACAAGCCAGACAAATGAGGCTCAAGTAAAAACTTAAAAAAAAAAAAGGAAACATTTATTGTCACAAAGACCTTAGGAACCGAGTCAAAAGATTCACAGTATATGCACATGTGTGGTAGGGTGAGTGCAAACTCTCAGCAGGATGTATGGCAGGTTAATAAAGTGATGTAAGGCAATGTGCAGGTAGACCTAGCAGCTAGGTTAGATTTCCACAGCCTCCAGTTACCTACTTTGTGACTTAAGATATTGCTCGCAGGTTGGCCCTGAAAGTGGACTGCATGCCCATTGAGCTTACCTACTTAAAAATGGTTTTCTTTTTTTTTAAATGCACGTCTTGGGAGATCTGAGTTTTACTAGTAGCAAACATGAAACCTTGTCAGTCTGAAATGTATTCATACCAAGCAGCCCAAAGCATTACATAGGGTAGACAAGGATAGTGTTTAAAAAAATAACAAATTTTATTGGATTTGATTGACTTCTCCTAACTTGAAATGCTAACATTTTATGGCTTTGGATTAAAAGGAACTGCAGCAAGATGTCTGACTGCAGGTTGAGGAAGCCCTCAATCCCCAGTTCAGTCACTGCAGAAGTTGAGGTAGAAAGATAGTTTCCACTTCTTCCTCCAAATTTATTAGATTAATGTAGTGGGGGTGTCAAGTTGGGAAGGGCATTAGACAGTCCTGTACTAGATGATCAAATGAATAAAGAAGGTATGAAAAGGGGAGTTATTTTACTTTATGAAGAAAATTTTTACAGGAGATACAGCACAGGTCTAGGGAGAAAGATGTTGAAAAATGGATGAATAAGCAGCAGAGTGAAGAAACATGCCTTCCTTGAGAAAAAAAAAACTTGCATAAAACTGAATGTTTATCACGCTTTATTTTTGTTTTATTTGTTGAATTTTCCTTTAAATCATTCTAAAGGTCCCAAATACTTGAAACTGCTTTGTCAAGGTGGTTTAAGATTTGTTGTAACATTACTCGCAAACAATCTTCCTTGGTGGTGATATAGCAAAAGGTTGCTGTAACTACTAGAAATAAACCCAAAACAAACTCTAAAAATAAACCACACTGGTGGAATCCTAACCTTTTATAGGGTATATAGCCAAAGGAAAAAGTCATGGTTATAATCAGGAACAGTGACTCCCATAGTGATAGCAGCTCTGTAACTAAACAAGAAACTAGGAGAACTAATTAAGTACAAGGTCAAGATAGCCTCACATCCTAAAGACAACTGCAAGGCCTTCTGCAGCTATGTTTGAAACCCCAAAAGCAGTACACATCAGTGTGCCGAACTGGTAGTCACTGGTGCTACCTTCACTGAGAGGAGTGGCATAGGGAATTTTCTTTCTAACAAATTTGGCTCAAACTTCACCCCAACCCCTCTCCGCATCCTTCCATGAAATGCTTATTAGCATAAACACCCCCCCCCTCCAGCTGTTAACAGGGAGCAGGTCCTGGTGACGCTCACTAAGGTCAAAAAGGCAGCCTCAGTGGTCCATAACAGTATCCTGGAATGCCTCCTAAGTAACCAGAAACATGACCTATCAAGACCACTTGAGTCAGTTTTCAACTATAACCAAAAAACTGATGTTGTACCATGAGAATGGAGGACTGCAAAGGTTATCCCACTTCACAAGGGTTTACCATCAACTAACTCCAGAGACTACATACCTGTTAGTCTGACTATTCTGACTACTCTAATATGCAAATCCATTGAACAAATTATCATGGAATTGATAAACAAAGACGTAGACAATGTTCAGACACTGGATCCAACCCGATTTGACTTTGTCAAGGAAAGATCATGCATACTAAACCTGGTGGACATCTTTGAGAAGGTCACTGAGGAAATGGATGAAGGAAAAATGGTGCATACCTCCCATCTGAATCTAGCTAAGACATTCAAGGCAATACCCTACTCATGTATAGTTAAAAAACAAACTCACCAAACTAGGCATAAATCCTTATATAGCTCATTGGATTGCCAGCTGGTTCACAGACAGAACCCAGGAAGTCAGGATTGGTGATGCCACCTATACTAGGAGCCTGGTCACCAGTGGGGTACCTTAGGCCTCTATGCTGGGACCACCCATATTTGCCTTCTACTTTGCAGAGGTAAAGACCAATGTCAGGGGTTTTGGACTGACCACTTTCTCTAATGACTGCAAAATGGGAGCAGTCATAGATTCTCCTAATGACCCAAACATCTTACAAGAGGGTCTAACATAGACAAATGACTGGTGTCAAAATTATGGGCAAAAACTCTGTGCCAAGAAATGCATTATAGTGCCTTTTGGGAAAACTGCTACCCAGGCTAATTACTCCATCAATAAGACACCCCTAAGAGTTGACTCAGTAGTCGGGGATCTGGGAACATATGTAGACAGTAATCTAGCCATTCCACCCACATGAGGCCACGGTAGTAACAAAATTATTCTACATCATTCACATGTGGCCAGGGTAGTAAGAATGTCATTCTATGTCATCCAGCTTGTAAGTAAGGGCATGGCATCCAGGTCCAAAGAAGTCATAGTGCCACTTTAATTGCCTCTATCAGACCCATAATTGAGTATAATGCCCTCTTCAGCATGTACCTGACAAAATATATGCAACAGCTGGTACACCCGCAAAGGTTTCTTACCAGGATAATTCAAGGTATAAATACATTGCCCTAGTCAGATCAACTTAGTCTTGTCTCTATACTCTGTCTCCTATAGATTACTGAGGGATGATCTCTGCCAAGAATACAATGCATCCTCGGATCCAGCTCTGTTGGACCTTTTGCACATCTGCAAAATGAAAAGCAAAAGGACCACTAGATCAAAAGATTCACATTTTGCTTAAGACATAAGTAAGATATGTTGGCGAAACAGATGATTGTCTCAGAAGATCTCCGTACACTGAAACAGGCTCCCCATCTATGTGAAGCAGAGTTCAGCCCTAACCCTGTTTAAGTGTAACCTTGACCAATCAATGGAAAATCAGAAATTATTCCCAGGTCTGACCCCTGTATCTCTGATAGTTTGGGCATTACTGTCTGCCTGTATCTAACACACCCACCACATAACCTCTAAAAGCTCTCTAACATACCCCTCTTAATAAACGCCCATGATAAATAGGGAAACAGTTGGCTTGAATCGCACTGCTAGTGTTGTCAAGACCCTGGTGATTGTTAGCCTAGTGTATAACTATGAACCCATAAGATTGACTCAGAAGACCAATTTGGTGGCACTTCGTATATGTGGAAGTACAGCTGAGCTGTATTTCTCTCTGTCTGGCAGAAGCAGAGAAAGCCATTTAATAGTTATAGAGAAAAGCAAGCAAAACAGTTGCTGTTCTTTATCCTGTGTGGTCCTTGAGTGGTTTGCTTCTTATCTCACAGGTAATATTCAGAGAGAGATCTTGAGTTTAAACTCCTCCTCCCCATATATGCTTGGGTGTTGAAAACCACTGGACTTGATCATGGGTGCCTGATGCTTCACAACATTTATATTTCCATTAGGAGATCTTACTGGGGAAGGTCTGTTATGCAACTGTCATGCTGATGGCACCCAGATCTACCTCTTCTTCCCTCAATATATAATGGTGAATGAGTTTTTCTTCATTGATGACTTAGAAGCCAATTAACATTGGCCAATTATGAAGCAGTTGAAGCTCATCACTTACAAGAATGGAGGCCAACGCAGTTCTTGCTTCTTTAAGAGATACTTATACTTTGCCACTTCCATCTTTCATCATCTGTAGTGCCAACAGACTTTGTGAACAGAGTACATTACCAAGGTGTGTTTCTGGATAACTGGCTGATATTTACAAAGCTGTCAGCTGTGTGCAGATCTACCTGTCTGCCTGTCCAGAATATTTCCTAGTACCTTATAGTTAGATTTAGTTAGATTTCGCTGTAGTTTTTCATGCTCCACTCTTACCATACGATGAATACTGTAATGCCACTTGTCTAGGATTTCCATACAATAAGCTAGCCTGATTGCAGTTAATGTAGAACTCTGCAGGCTTGCTTTGTATAGAACTCTGCAGGCTTGCTTTGTACTGGCTCTCAGTCTGCTGTTATACTATGCTGTGCTTATTAAGATATTTTAATACAGGCCAAGTGCAACACTGCAAATTACATTTTTGACTGAACTTAAAGTATGGTAAAACATAACAGAGCAGTGGCTCTCCAGTAACAATGCATGAGTTATTGTACCTCATGCTCTTCATTGAAGGATAGAGACACAGTACCTGAACCAAATATAAAGAAAAGGAAAATGATTCCCATGCCAGAATTTTAGATTGCCAATAAAAATAAGGCCTGAAACAAAATTAAGCAAAACACTGTAGCTGTCTCATTTCCATTTACCAGTTAATGACTCTAGCACCATTAACCTGAAATAACTCCTTTGTAGCCTCCTAGACAAGTCATAATTTTTGAAAAAAACTTTTATACCTCTGTCCTTACTTCCACTCCCAGCATCTCTTGCCTCAGATAGTACCCTACCTTTACCACCAAAATATTTCTCACATTTTCCCCAGCCTTGTTTAACCAGTTTTCCTGAACCATTGTTGCATTTCACTTTTTCCTCCAAATCCGCAAAGCCTACATTTCCAAATGTAATGAAATTTCTCACCATCTGACCTAGACTATTTCTTTATTCCACTCTAAGTAAACAGAATAGGTAATCATTGTCAAGGTCCTTGCTGTGTACTTTTTCCCACGGATGCCTAATGTACCTATGCTTGTGTATATTGTCAGCTTTTGATTTTCCACAACTTCAAGATCCAAACTGTTTTCCACCCCTTCTCTTTAATTTTGGTGGGTGATGATGTCCTTCATGGATGCATCTGCAGTCATAACAACTGGGTTGTCCTGTCGTCAGGCAGCATCTGACCGGATTCCAAAGTCGGGTCCGGCACGCTGATGTCGCACTTCACTAAAGCGTCATCTCTGCTGGTCTGGGTATAAAGGCATCAGCCCTTCGACTTTTCTCCAGTCTTTCTTGCGGATTGAAGCAGAAGCTGTTCGCAAGTGCCGGTCGGTCAGATCCAGAGATTACTACTACGAATACTCCTTGAAGACTTCTAAAGCTAAGTACCCGTTGGACTCTTTCTTGCCTCAGCCGATGTCAGAAAAGTCAATAACTGTTTAACTTGTGGGAAACAAATACCTCATAAAGATTTCCACTCTTACTGTTTGCCTTGTTTAGGCCCAGACCACGGCGTAGCAGCCTGTTCGGCCTGTGCTTCTTTCAACCGACGAGCGCTTAGGCGCCGGTCGGAGTTTGCTGAACAGTTTTTGGCTCTGAATTTGCGTACATTATGCCGTCGGATCCTCCGACTACCCAAATTGTTAAAAGCGCAAAGAAAAGACCGACACTCGCGGTCCGCGGTTTCGGCCGAAACCATGGTTAAGCAAACCGCGAGTGTCTCGGTTTCGGCCGAAACCGAGAAAACTGATCAGAGTACAGCCGAATCAATGACTACTACTGAGGTTCCGGTTACCTTACTTGAATCGGCCTCAGAAATTTTACCTACTACAGTGGTTACTAGTGACTTATCAGACACCATCCCTTTGGATGTCTCTACCCCAGCACGTGGTGCTGCTAGGCCTCCTGCAGCCATGTCTATTAAGGCCTTCGCCAGGGCTAAAGCAGCCAAGTCTACTAAGTCAGTGCCTGTTAAACCCCCTCAACCAGGCCCACTTCTAGTTCACAAATGCTTACTCTGGCAGAAGATTTAATATCCTTAATTAGGGGATCTCAATCTCACCCAGACAGGGCCTCTCAGCCCCAGAAAGAGACCTAGAGCAGAGCCCCTCGAGCCTGTGTCCTCTGATGATTCTGCGGAAGACTCAGATATTACAGACCAGCCAGAGGCTCCTTTCTCCAATTTTGAGGACTCAGATGCTGAAGAATCCATTCCAGCTGCTTCCCACCAGAAGAATTCTCCTTTGGGGAAACCTTACATGCCATGAGAGAACAATTCCAATGGCAGGAACAGGATTTTTCAGACTCCAGAAAAAGACTTAGGACTTTTCTGCACCTACCACAACACAGGCCCTTAGCTATACCTCCTGTCCTCTCTGTTGTGGACGATGCATTTAATGATGTTTGCACTGCACCAGATTCTTTACCTCCAGCACCTGCCAAACCAGATAGATTTTACAGGGTGCCAGACACTCATCATCACCTATACAAGGCTCATCTTGCAGACCCGAAACTATATCCCAGGGCCTAAGGCAGTAGCCTCAACCACAGCAAAAACCCTATTCCTTCTGAAAGGGAAGCCAGGTCTTTAGACAGATGGGGCAAAAAGGTTTACACCTCTGCTACTCTCTCAGCTAGAGCTTTAAACTGTCAGTTTCACATGATACAATACCAAGAGTTTATGCTTAATCAGTTAACTAAAAAGCTATCCTCTGATGACTCTATAGATAAGAAAAATCTATTAGAAATGGTAAATAACATACAACAGGTTAGTAACCATTCCTTAAAATGTGGCTATGATGCACTGGAGGCTTCATTTAGATCAGCCATGACTGGCACAGTGATAAGAAGACATGCATGGTTGAAGGAACAAGTTTTACCGGATCATGTTAAAGCTAAGTTATTAGATGCTCCTATGGATAACACCAGTTTGTTTGGTACACGTGCCCAGCAGGTAATGAAGAAAATGGAAGAAAAGGCAAAATCTGTACAAACGGTTAAAGATTTCTTGCAGGTTCAGCCCCAAGGTTTAGCAGGAACTGGCCTGCCAAAATTGGTCCTTTCCTGACTCCACAAGATCCCAAAGGGGCAGGAATAGGCGTTCCAGAGGCAGAAATCAATCTAGAGGGGTGCCTACAGAGGGGCGACAGTGGCAAGGTAATAACAGAGCCACAGGCACAGCCACTACCACTACAACAGGGCAATCACAGTGACTTGATTCTAACTCCGCCTACCAGGGAACAAATAGCAGCACCCTTAGGCGGAAAATTAACCTTATTTTCAAAGAACTGGCACTATATCACAAAAGACAAGTGGATTTTGCAAACCATAGACCAAGGTTACGGTTCCACTTCCACACTATACCAGTCAAAGAGGAATGCCAAACCTACCTCCAAATCAAAAACAGAAGCTCTACAGCAGATAATGCAATTAACAAAGATGAGAGCTGTGGAAAGAGTACCAATAACAGAACAAGGCAAAGGATTCTACTCCAGACTATTCCTAGTTCCAAGAAAGGAAAAAGTTGGAGACCTATTCTCGATCTGTCCACCTTAAACACATACATCATTGTCCCAAAATTCAAGATGCTGACCCTACAGCAACTTCTTCCCATGCTGGGCAAGGAGTGTTGGCTGGTAACTCTAGATCTCAAGGAGGCATACCTGCACGTCCCCATTCGACCAATTTGCAGAAGATACCTCAGATTTCTTGCAGGATCAGAGCACTATCAATTCTCAGCATTGCCCTTTGGCTTATCTACT
The DNA here is from genome assembly GCF_019279795.1 of Protopterus annectens. NCBI lineage: Eukaryota > Metazoa > Chordata > Ceratodontiformes > Protopteridae > Protopterus > Protopterus annectens. The sequence continues at coordinate 394,837,605 of NC_056728.1, forward strand.
GTGCCCAGAGTATTCACAAAATGCCTGGCATCAGTAATCGCCCACTGCAGACTACAGGGAATCCAAATTTATCCATACCTGGACGACTGCCTGCTACAAGGGGACAACAAAAGCAAGCTGACAACAGATTTACAAAGGGTCATTTACTTGCTACAAGCACTGGGATACACAGTCAATTTGCAAAAATCAAGGCTGATTCCATCCCAAACAAGGACATTCTTATGCGCGGAATTGGACACAGTAAAACAAATGGCATTCCTAACTGCAGAAAAACAAAAAGATCTCCCTCTTTACTTCTTGGCACTAACAAACCACAGCAAACTAACAGCAAGAAAAGTTCTGCAGGCCTTGGGCTTCATGGCATCATGCATAATCTTGGTTCCACATGCCAGACTACATATGAGAAAACTACAGTGGTACCTAAAGAATTTATGGTCCCAACACAGGCACAGCCTAGAAGCAGAAATTCCACTAATTCCATGCCTAAAACAGGAGTTCCTATGGTGGGCTCAAGCATGCCAGTCAAACCCAGGCTTACCCTTTCACAAATATCAAGCAAGCCAAACCATCACAACAGGCGCCTCAGACCTAGGATGGGGGCTCACATGCTGGACAAATGCGTGCAAGGATTGTGGACAGGACCAGCTTCACCTGCCCATCAACCTAAAAGAAATGCTGGCAGTAAAACTGGCAATCCAAAAATTCAGACCATTTCTCAAAGAAGGCCATTTGATGATAAGGACAGACAACACCACAGTCATGTGGTACATCAACAAACAGGGAGGCACTCATTCATACCCCCTATGCAGAATGACTTTGTACCTTTGGAACCTGGCACTCAGCTACAACATCCAGTTACAGGCAATGTTTGTACCGGGAAAGGAGAACACTCTAGCAGACATGTTAAGCAGAACCACCTCGGATGCTCACGAATGGATGCTACACCCGGACATCTTCAAGACCATCGCAAAGAAATGGGGAATGCCACAGATGGATCTATTCGCTTCCCCTCAACCACCAGCTCAAAAATTCTGCACAAGGACATTCCATCCTCTGGCTTCGAATGTGGATTCGCTCTCCTTCAGCTCCCAAGGCCTGACAGCATATGCATTCCCACCTCTTCCCTTGATACACAAGGTATTACTAAAAATCAAGGAGGAACGTCCAAGGATAATCCTGATAGCTCCAAACTGGCCAAGACAACACTGGTACCCATTGCTGAGGAGCATGTCTCGGGACAAAATGTGGTCAATACCCTGATGCCTTTGATGTTAACTCAGAACAACTACAGCATCATGCATCCAAACCTACAAACGTTGCAGCTGACTGCATGGCACATCACATAGCCGCAACTATTCCAGATCTCTCCCAAAGGGTTAAAGACATTATCCTTGAAGCCCGCAGACCTTCAACAAGAAGAAACTATGCAGGGAAATGGAAAAGGTTTGTCATTTGGAGTGCTGAAAGAGGGAAGGATGTGTCGAATATAGATATGGCTAACATTCTGGAGTACTTGGCAGAGCTTCTACATACAGGCCTGTCCTATTCCTCCATCAAGATACATGCATCAGCTATTTCAGCAGAATACAGCTTTGATCCACCTGTCTTCTCACATCCTCTACTCAGGCAGTTCCTCAGAGGGATCAAGAATGTAAAACCTCCTAGGAAACCACCACTGCCAGCTTGGGATTTGAACTTTGTGCTAGAAAAGTTGACACTGCACCTTTTGAACCAGCAGCAACAGCAGACCTACAGCATCTTTCATGGAAAACTGCTTTCCTACTGGCAACAACCTCAGCAAGGAGGGTTTCTGAACTTCAGGCCCTAATGGCAGTACAACCCTTCCTAATCTTCCACCAAGACAGAGTGTCCATGAGGACTAATCCTACATTTATGCCTAAGGTGGTATCCAGAGTGTCCTTAAACCAGGCAATCCACCTACCTACCTTCTTCCCCAACCCACAAAACAGAGGGAAAGAATGCTGCATACCTTGGATGTACACAGACAGCTACGCTACTACCTGGACAGAACAAAAAGTAACAGAAAAACTGACCAGCTTTTTGTAGCCTATGCAACAGGAAGGGAAGGAAGAGCAATTTCCAAACAGACAATCTCCAAATGGATAGGAAATTGCATACGATTCTGTTACTCCTTCCATGGAAAACCAATTCCACAGAACATACGACCTCATTCTACAAGAGCAACAGCCACTACCACAGCCTTCTTACGAGGAGTGGCAACCAAGGACATTATTGAGGCGGCTACTTGGACCTCCGTGCATACATTTGCCAAGCATTATAATTTACCTCTGTATTCCAGATCCCGAGCAGGGTTTGCCACTGCTGTACTGCAAGGGATCCTAACCACACCATAATCTATTCTTCCTCCTCCCCTAGTTGGCTATGGTATTCTACCCAGTTGTTATGACTGCAGATGCATCCATGAAGGACATAGTACAGTTTTGTACCTACCATAAATGTAGATGTCCGAACTGGATAGCATCTGCAGTCAGGATTACCCTCCCTCCTTCCCCTCTGTGGTACTCCTAGGGTATTTACCCTCCTAATAGCTAGCTGGTGGGGGGGGAGTCTTTTATGGTGTATTTGTTTGTATATATGTACATACATGCTTATTTTTTGTGTTTGCCTTCTATCCTTTGGGGAACATTGGCATTTTACCCAAAATTTAGCCTTCCAAGAGGGCAACTGGCATCTGGGGCAAGAAACACTGAAGAAATGGCGTCGGCTGATGCCTTTATACCCGAAGACCAGCAGAGATGACGTCGGGTGAAGTGCGACATCAGCCGAAGCCGGACCCGGACTTTGGAATCCGGCCGACCGAAGGGCTGCCTGACGACAGGACAACCCAGTTGTTATGACTGCAGATGCTATCCAGTTCGGACATCTACATTTATGGTAGGTACAAAACTGTACTTTCTTCATAGTTATCACTGCTGCAATTGGCTAAGCTATGTGGATTATATCTTGCATAAGATGTAACATCTGACCAGCTTCCAAAGTTTCAGGGCACCTTCCACACACCTAAAGCATTGGTCATTTCAAGCTGAGATGACTGAAAAGACAGGTTTTGGTTCCAAGCCCTTCAGACTTTTCCTGCCACTGAGAAGCTGCTTGAGGATTGATAGTCAGCTAATGCTGTTCCCTTGCTGGACAGTTAAGTTCCCTTTGAGGAAAAACCTTCCACATTACTTTTAAACTTGTATGAAGTTAGTTATTGTGAAAAACAAGTACTTTTAAGATAGGAAAAATATTTCCTTGACTGTCTCTTGGGTTTAATGTACTTCTAAATGAGAGTGCATGTTTTTACTTTTATGTTGAAAAAGTTGATAAAAGTTGCTTAACACTACTTTTTCTGTATGAAACTGTTTATTTTACTGTTGGAGGGTGGGAGGGAATGTTTGTATTGCCGTGCTTTTTTATGGGAAAAGTTACTTTTTTGAAGCTTTCCTATTTTACCAACTATTGCTGCTAAACATTCCAGGAAACAAGAACCTTCTTTGGCTTCACCATGAAGCAAATAATGATCCTTTGGTGGGATATTCTTCTAGCCTCAAAAATTAAAAGTTAACTAAGTAACCTTTGCCATCACAGCAGGCTGGCAATCTGCTACAGCTGCAGGTGGGTGAATGATTCCTCAGACTACTCATCTTTTTCTTCATATCTCTCTGGGATCTATACAGCCACCATGGCCCAGTGGTTAGCAATGTCCTTTGTGGCTGTTAAGGTTCCCTTAGTGGCAAGGGAGGGCCAGTCTTGTCAGTCATGAGAGTAAGGGCAGAGAATTTGCCCCTGCTTAGCCATAATGTTGTGGCCAACACTGGGAAAGCTTTTGATGGCAATACTGGCTCTGTTGCCCCAACTTTCCTGTTAAAACGGGACAGAAGACTAAGCATTTAACCTCTCCTTTGTCAGTTTCTATGGACAGAAGTAATTGTTTTGAGCTTAGCTCACTGTCTTAGGAAGGCTATTGACCTTTCTTGCAAGGTGTTTTTTTGGTAAAGGAATAAGGGATTTCTCTTTTCCTAAGAAGTTCAAGATTTGGAATCTATAGACAGATGGTAAAGGACAAATTCATTCTTTTCTTCTCAGGTTTCTGACTCAGATTCTGAGGAGAGTGTGGTATCTGATTCTCCCTATAAGGGATTATCTTTCTTTGAGACTATTTACAGGATTAGCAATTGTTTTCAGTGGGAGAACACTGAGGTTTCTCAGTCCCTTAGAAAATACTATGTTTGGCTTCATCTGGAGTTTTTAGAACTCTCAGCAATCCCCCCTGTGCTGTCAGCACTGGCAGATGTGTTTTTTACAGCCTGTGGTTTCCCTAACATCCAACCTGCTGCCCCAAGAAATCAGATAACAGCTTTAACTGTAGTTAATTCAGCTGTTGCCAAGTATTTGTTAGTTTTAATCCTTCTCTTTCTGATAATGAGGGCAAAGCTATTAAGTTTTGTCCATCTCTAAATTCTCCAAGGGTTTTTATGCTCTACCATCAAGTTTTGGCAAAAAAATAAATAGTCACAGCAGAATGCTGGTAAGCAGACTTTTAAAAAGCAATGTTAGGGAGGTTTCAAAAAAAAAAATCAGGACTCCCCCTCCAGAACATAGGAAGATTATATAAGAGATCTTGTCCCCCTCCCATCTGAATTGAATCTCTTCATTTCTGTTTTAGTAACAGGTTGTATCAGACGAATGGGCCCTGATTAGAATCTATCTAGGATACAAGTGGATACAAATGTCAGAGTAGGAAAATCCTCCTGCTTTCCAGGGGATTCCTCCTCATCTGCCAGACCAAACCCATCTCTTTCCTCCTGCCCTACATCATATGCTGTCTCAGGAGACAATAGAAGCTGTTCCTCCAACCCAATTGGGAAATTAATTTTATTGAAGAATGTTTTAGTGCCAAACAATGAAATAAAATTCATGCAGGCCAATTCTTGATCTTTCTTTCTTGAATTAGTTTGTGATTGTGCCTGAGTTCGAAATGTTTTCACTTCACAACCTGTTACCCCTTCTTCCTCACTTGACTTTTCTAGTAACCTTAGATTGAAAGATGGTTATCATTACTTCCCTATTCATCCAGATTTCAAGTGTTTTTTAAGGTTTTGTGTGTCTGCGTCACATTATCAGTTCTCTGCCTTACCCTTTGGATTATTTACTGCACCAAGAGTGTTTACAAAGTATCTAGCTCAGTTATATCTCCTTGCAGGCTACAGGGTGTCCACATTTTTCCATATTTAGACAACTTGTTTATCTTTGCAGTCTTTTTTCAAAGTGTCAGGAATCTCTCCCCCAATAAAACATCTCCTACACAGACTGAGATGCCAAGAGAACATTCAAAAGTCTTTTTTGACTGTCACACAGGATTGTGTTTCTAGGGTGCCTACCAGACATCTAAGTACAAACAGCTTTTCTTCATAGGAAAAACTATATCTAGAGTTAGATCTATTCCAGGGGTTTTCCAGTCGGACTTCCATCACTACAAGGAAGGAACTCAGGATTCTGGATCCCATGTTCCCATGATACATCTTGCAAGATTCCACATGAGAAAGATACAATGGTATCTGAAATCTTTTTGGTCCTAGCATCAGCACCCATGTATTTTCAAGGTCCAGTTCTGGGATTTGTAAACAGGGAAATGACTTGGTGGAGACATAACATTTATTTTAATCCAGTTTTGCCATTCTCCCTTCCTGCTCCATAGCAGTCAGTCACAACTTCCCCTTGGACTTTGCTTAGAGATAAATGTCAAAGAGAATAAAAGTGTAAGGACTTTGGGACAAGAAAGGAAGACGGACCAAAACACACAAACATCAAAGAGTTGCTAGCTCTTATAAAGGATTTCAACTCTTTGAATCATCTGTGGTTCCCAGGGCCTCTTAAAGATTTTACAGATAATACTGCAATGATGTGCATAGACAAGCAAGGGAGAACCAGCTCTTACCTCCCTATGCAAATTGCCCATGTTAGCATGGAGTACAGATTTACAGCAAAGTCTCACTCTACAGACATTTTAAATTCCATCAGAGCAACATCTTGTGACAAACCAGCTAAACAATACCAAGATAGTTACTCACAAATGGAAAATTAATATAGGAATCCTCCAATATTTGATTTGACTGTGGGGAATTGTTCAGGTAGACCTTTTTGTCTTCTCTCTAAACAGTCATCTGGAAAAATTCTGTTCAAGGACTCCATGCAAGATGGGCTGGAAGAAAAATGTCTTTTTACTTTTCCTTGGACTGTAATTTTTCTATGTACTTTTCCACCCTTTCCACTGACTTCTAGGGTACTTATAAAGATTCAGAAGGATTCCCCAGAAATCACTCTGGTGACCTCCTTCTAGCCCAGGCAGTAGTTGTTCCTCCTTCTCTTTTCAGAATTGGCTAGGGGCAGTTACCACAAGCTTCCATACAGACTAGATTTATTTACACACGATCAGGAGCATTTTATGTACATTGTCCACAACAGCTTCAACTGACTACCATGACTGTCGGGGTCTTAATACCTTTTCTTTTCTGAGGGCATGCAGCAGTTATTAATGGAGCCAAGAAAGCCTTCTTGTATAAAATCATATATAAGCAAATTGAAAAGATTTTCTAATTGGTGCCCACAAAACAACCAACACCCATTCATGCTAGTGTTTCTCTGGTTTTACAGTATTTGAGTTACTACCTTATGGCTTGTCTTACTCCTCAGTCAAGGTTCATTTGTTGGCCATTTCAGCATGTCAGCATATAGATGCTCCTCTTTCAATGCAGTATTATGTGAACATGTTTTTGAAGGGGGTGTTACACAAGAAGGCTCCCAGGAAACCAGTGGCTCCTCTTTGGGACTTTGATTTTGTGTTAGCGAAGCTAACACTTGCTCCATTTGAACCAGCTCACCTGGGTGAGTTGAGATTCTTAACAATGGTAGACAGTTTTGCTGATTGTTCTGACCTCTACAAGGAGGGTATCTGAGTTGCAAGCTCTTATAGTAGGTTGGCCTTATCTCATATTCCACATAGACAGGGTTTCGTTGAGAGACAAAATCCTTCTTTTATGCCTAAAGTAATATATAAGCCTTGTTTAAGCCAAACTATCTATCCGCCTGTTCTTTTTCTAGAACCCAAACATGAGACAGAGGAAGGGTGCTTTTTTACATTGAATGTCCACAAACAACTACGGTACTGTCTTGAGAGAACACAGTCTTTCAGAACTGTTATTCATTTCTTGTGAGAGTAGTCTGCTTTGACACAGGTTGTCCTTTCTTCTATTTCCAAATGACTGCCTCAGGCTATTACCACCACATCAAATCTATTCTAGGCAGGGCAACGCACATTCTACCAGGGCATTAGCTTCAACTGTTTTGGGATTGGTTGGACTAAAGTATTCTAGAAAAAGCATCTTGCTCTTCTCTGCTGCATACCTTTACAAAGCACTACAAATTTGATTCCTTCTCCGGGTCTAGGACAGTGTTAGCTGGGATCATTCTCCAGGAGCTCTTGGTCCCTTCCCTTATCTCCCGGTTATGTTAAGCTATGGTAATCTACTCATATAGCTTAGCCTACTGCAGCAGTGATCAATATAAAGAGTATAGTACAGTTGTGTAAGTAAACTTAGATGTTTTGAATTATCACTGCTGCAGTAGCCAGTCCCTCCCTCTATTTTACTTGGTTTTGGTGTGTTTTTTATGCCAGGTGCACGTCTATTTTTTTCTTTTCCTAGGAATGTCTCTTCAGGGCTTAGCCTCCCTCCCCTCTCTCAGTTGCCATAAAAGCATTGAAGGGCTTGGCATCCAAACCTGTCTTTTTAGTCAACTCATCTTGAGCTGCTTTAACAGTTTGGTCATGCGGAAAGAGCCCTGAAGCTTTAGAATCTGGCCAGCTGTTAAATTCTATGTAAGATGTAACTCACATAGCTTAGTCTAATGCAGCATTGATAGTTCAAACATTTACTGTTGTGGTAAGTTTAATTACGTAGCTGTACTTACTTTTGCATGTGTAACACAACTGCAAATCATATACCAACCCAATCTTCCTAAGCTTACATGTCACCTTCCAAAGATTGTACCCTGTTTATTCCTCATTCTGTATCACTATATAATTGCACCCCCCCCCCATGGTTTAGCCATTTCATGGTTTACCTCACCCACCATAAATCCTTATAAATCTTTCCTCTTCTGTCTTTCTGTACCTATAACTACTTCATTTTATCAATGCAACTATAAGGCCCCTTTCTCAGAGGATGTCCTTCAAGGATGCAACTGCAGTCCTTACATATGGGTTGTCCTGCCTCAGGCAGCCCTTCGGTTGGCCAGATTCCAAAGTCTGGGTCCGGCGTCGGCTGATGTCGCCCTTTCCCCAACGTCAGAGCGCCTGGGGTATATAAGCGTCAGCCGACGCCATCTTCTTCAGTCTTTCTTGCCGCGCGGCGCCCGAAGCAGAAGCAGTTCACAAGTGCCGGTCGGCCAGCTCCTGTGTTTTCAGCTACTGAAGTCTTCAAAAAGCGAAGTACCCCGTTGGGGACCTTTTCTTGCCTCAGCCGATGTCAGATAAAACTGTAAAAGTTAATAATTGTTTAACTTGTGGGAAACAAATACCTCATAAGGATTTCCACTCTTACTGCTTACCCTGCCTAGGCCCAGAACACAACGTCTCGGCCTGTGCAGCTTGTGCTTCTTTCAATAAGCGCACTCTTAGGCGTTGGTCAGAGTTTGCACAAGATTATTTTGGGGAAGTTTTCAGTTATATCATGCCATCGGAACTTCTAACAGCACATTTACCTAAAAAACAAACCGACATCCGCGGTCTCAGCCGACACCACGCTTAGGCCTACCGCGAGTGTCTCGGTCTCTTCTGAGCCGGTTTCACAACTGCTACAGACCGACGACACCGCCCCACCAGTTACTTCGGTACCGGAGGCCAGCTCGGTGCCGGTTTCTGTTCTTCCTTCTGAGACTGAAGCCCAGAATATTTCTGACACCATTTCAGTGGATAAGACTACTCCAGCACGCGGGGCTGCCAGGCCTCCAGTGTCTATGTCCATTAAGGCCTACACACGTGCTAAGGCTGCCAGACAGGCTAAGTCTCTCTCTCCAAAACCTGTTTCTCTGGGATCCACTTCTGGTTCTCAAATTTTAAGTTTAGCTGAGGACCTTATTTCTTTAATTAGGGGTTCTCAGCCACATCCAGATAGAGGCTCTCAGCCACCTTCTGTCAAGAGGCCTAGGGTTGAGCAGGTAGATCCCCAGTCCTCCGATGAGGCCTCAGGTGATTCTGCACTTTCTGACTACCAGGAGGAGGCCTTCCTGGCCTACGAGGATTCTGATGCGGAGGAATCCATTCCCTTTGCTTCTCCTCCTGAAGAGTTTTCCTTTGGGGAAATGCTCCATTCCATGAGGGAACACTTCAAATGGCAAGGCCAAGAATACTCAGATTCTAGGAAAAGGTTAAGGGAATTTTTAAAGCTACCTCAGCATAGACCCTTAGCTATTCCTCCAGTTTTAAATGTTCTAGATGATGTGTACTTAGAATCTAGTGTTTCCCCTGACTCCCTCCCCCCTGCTCCTGTCAAGCCAGACAGGTACTACAGGGTCCCAGACGCACATCAATTTCTGTACAAAGGCCATACTGCTGACCCTGAAACTATTTCCCAGGGGCCCAAAGGGGTTTCCTCCACTATTATACAAAGAATCCACTTCCCTCGGAAAGAGATTCTAGGGCTTTAGAAAGGTGGGGCAAGAAAGTATATACATCTTCCACCCTTTCTATGCGAGCATTAAATTGTCAATTTCATATGATTCAGTATCAGGAATACATGTTGGATGACTTGCAAAAGAAATTGGCCTCCCCTGAACCATTAGATAGAAAGGGGTTACAGGAGTTGGTTCATAATACTCAGCAGGTTAGCAACCATTTCCTTCAGTGTGGATATGATGCATTGGAAGCTTCATGTAGAGCAGCAATGACAGGTGCAGTCATACGCAGATATGCTTGGTTAAAGGAACAAACATTGCCAGACCATGTGAAAATTAAGCTTTTGGACGCACCACTAGAGAAACATAAGCTATTTGGTGCTACTGTACAAGAGGTTTTAAAGAAAATAGAGGAAAAGGCAAAATCAGTGCAAACAGACAGCCCCCAAGATTCAGCAGGAATTGGCCTTCTAAGCATTGGTCCTTTCCAGACACAGACAAATTTCAAAGAGGCAAAAACAGACGTGGCAGAGATAGAGGGCAAACTCGAGGCTCCTACAGAGGACGTCAATGGCAGCCTCCGAACCAGAGAGGTGGGGCAGGACCTTCCACTGCTCCGCAGGGACAATCTCAATGACTTGACTTTGACTCTGCCATCCAGGGCTCAATTAGAAGCACCTTTGGGCGGAAAGTTATCTTTATTCTCACAAAATTGGCACAATATTACAAAGGACAAATGGATACTGGACATAATAGACAAAGGACACAGATTCCATTTTCATACACTACCAACAAGACATGCCAGGCCAAACCTGCCACCAAATCAAAGGGCAGAGGCACTCAAACAAATAGCAAACCTACTTCAAATAAGAGCAATAGAAAGGGTTCCTCCTGCAGAACAAGGCCAAGGATTTTATTCAAGACTGTTCCTTGTTCCAAGAAAAGAAAACCAATGGAGACCCATTCTGGACTTGTCCGCACTGAATACTTACCTTATTGTGCCAAAATTCAAAATGCTGACTTTACAGCAACTCCTTCCCATGCTGGGCAAGGGGTCTTGGCTGGTAACTCTGGACCTCAAGGAGGCATACCTGCATGTCCCAATCAGACAAAGCTGCAGAAGATACCTCAGATTTCTTGCAGGCTCAGAGCATTATCAATTCTCAGCATTGCCCTTTGGCTTATCTACTGTGCCCAGAGTGTTCACAAAATGCCTGGCATCAGTAGTGGCACATTACAGACTTCAGGAGATACAAATATACCCTTACCTGGACAACTGCCTTATACAAGCGGACAGCCAACAAGCCTTATTAAGAAATTTGGACTATGTCATTCACCTACTGCAGGCCTTGGGATACACAGTCAATATTCAGAAATCAAGTCTCATGCCATCCCAACAAATACCTTTCCTGGGTGCCACACTGGACACAACCCAGATGGCGTTTCTGACAAAAGAAAAACAAAAACAATTACCAGAATACTTCAGAAAATTGGCAACACACACCCAGATGACTGCAAGGAAAATCCTGCAGGCCCTGGGTTTCATGGCATCTTGCATTCTTCTGATTCCACACACAAGGCTGCATATGAGGAAACTACAATGGTATCTAAAAAGTCTATGGTCTCAACACAGCCACAGCCTGAAAGCATTGATCCCACTCATTCCATGCCTTCAAAAGGAATTCCTGTGGTGGGCTCAAGCAAGCCAGATAAACAAAGGTCTGCCTTTCAGCAAGCCTCATACAAGTCAAACCATAACAACAGATGCCTCAGACCATGGATGGGGCCGCACATGGAGAGCAGATGCATTCAAGGACAATGAACACAAAAAGAAAAGCACCTGCACATCAACCAAAAAGAAATGCTGGCAGTGATGCATGCAATCAAGGCCTTAGAAAAGTTCATGCATCAGGGCCATCTACTAACAAAGACAGACAATACCACAGTTATGTGGTACATAAACAAGCAAGGAGGTACCCATTCCTACCCTCTTTGCAGACTGGCAATGAATCCCTGGGATATTTCCCTACAATTGAAAATAGAGCTACAATCCCAGTTTGTACCAGGGAAGGACAATGTTCTGGCAAACAGCCTAAGCAGAAACATCATGGATCCACACGAATGGATGTTGCATCCAGACATTTTCTTACAAATAACTCAAGCATGGGGAAGGCCGGACATAGATCTCTTTGCCTCCCACCTCAATCACCATCTGAAAAAATTTTGCACAAGGACATACCATCCTCAAGCATGGAAAGTGGACGCTCTCTCCTTCAGTTGGAACTCTCTAACACTATATGCCTTCCCACCTCTTCCTTTGATGACCTAGGTGTTACTAAAGATAAAGACAGAGCAACCGAAAGTCATACTGATAGCTCCAGACTGGCCAAGACAGCACTGGTACCCACTGCTATGGAGCTTGACACACTCCAATCCGTGGCTCCTTCCTCAATGGCCACTTCTTCTGACACAGCACAACTACAGGACACTACACCCCAGCTTGAAAACATTGAAACTGACAGCTTGGAAGATTCCATGACTATTCCTCAGGATACGCTTTCCAAAAGAGTAAAAGATATCATCCTGGAGGCGTGCAGACCTTCCACTAGAAAAGTATACTCAGCAAAATGGAAGAGATTTCTTATATGAAACAGCAAAAAGGGTCAAGACCCATCAGTGATGAGCATTCCACAGATCCTAGAATACTTGGCTGAAATGCTCCACAATGGTCTTTCATATTCTTCCATAAAAATACATGCTTCAGCAATATCTGCCAACTATAACACTGATACACCTGTATTTTCTCACCCATTGCTAAGACAGTTTCTAAGAGGTACAAAGAACATCAACCCTCCAAGGAAACCACCAGTGCCTGCATGGGACCTCAACTTCATGCTGGAAAAATTAACTCTTACTCCCTTTGAACCAGCAGCATCTTCAGACTTGCAATTTCTGTCTTGGAAGACAGCTTTCCTTCTGGCAGTAACCTCAGCAAGAAGAGTCTCTGAGCTACAGGCCCTTATGGCAATACAACCATTCCTCATTTTTCATCAGGACAGAGTTTCTTTGAGAACCAATCCGTCATTCATGCCAAAGGTGGTATCCAGGGTCTCCCTGAATCAAGCTATTCACCTGCCTACCTTCTTTCCCAATCCTCAAAATAAAGGAGAGAGAATTCTGCACACCTTGGACATATACAGACAGTTGCGCTACTACTTGGACAGAACAAAGTCCTTCAGAAAATCTGACCAGCTTTTTGTAGCTTACGCTGCTGGATTGCCGGGGAAAGCAATTTCAAAACAGACAATTTCTAAATGGATTGGAAATTGCATTCGATTATGCTACTCTTCTCATGGAAAAACTGTACCAGCTGACATCAGGCCACATTCCACCAGAGCTACAGCCACCTCCACAGCCTTTTTAAGAGGAGTGGCAACAAAGGACATTTTAGAAGCTGCTACATGGAGCTCCGTGCATACATTTTCCAAACATTACAACCTGCCTTTATATTCCAGATCCAGAGCAGGGTTTGCTTTTGCAGTCCTGCAGGGCATTTTAGCTACACCATCTTTGTCTTAGTGCCTACCACCCCCAGGTTGGCTATGGTATTCAACCCATATGTAAGGACTGCAGTTGCATCCTTGAAGGACATAGTACAGTTTTGTACCTACCATAAATGTAGATGTCCGATAGGTATGCAACTGCAGTCAGGTTTTCCCTCCCACCTACCCCTCTGTGGTATTCTTTTGGGTTGCTACCCCTCTTTTTAGCTACCTGGGGTAATCTTTTATGGTGTATTTGTTTTTTATGTTGTTGTACTTGTCTGGAATTTTTTCTATATTTTCAAAATTTAGCCTTCCTTAGAGGGCACCATCTGGGGCAAGAAACACTGAAGAAGATGGTGTCGGCTGACGCTTATATACCCCAGGCGCTCTGACGTCGGGTAAAGGGCGACATCAGCCGACGCCTGACCCAGACTTTGGAATCCGGCCGACCGAAGGGCTGCCTGAGGCAGGACAACCCATATGTAAGGACTGCAGTTGCATACCTATCGGACATCTACATTTATGGTAGGTACAAAACTGTACTTTACTTCCCCTCTCTAACACAGTTAGTCTCTGCTGAATTGTCTCGTATATCAAACAATCTCAAGGACTTGTGTGAATATTCTCTGTAATTTATTTAAATCTACATACTACCCTCCTTCATACTCTCTTGGAGAGCCTTAATGTAAGGTAGTCTTTTTATACTTCACTCTGTCATTTCGATTTGTGAGCCCATCTAAATCTTTTTGAAAGCATGTTTTACTGTAACCAGATAACATGATAGAAGCATTCAGTCACCTGTAGATCTCATCTTTCCCATTTTCCACCCTGACATCACATTCCTGAACCAGTGATACTGTTTTCCATACCCATGATGACCTTACAGTATGGTCTCTCAGTCCCTTGTCCTTTGTGTTGTATTTACAGTTAGAACATAACGTTTGAAGTCCCTCATATCCCCCCATCAAACTGATGACTCATCCTCAGTCCACCCTTACTTATAAACCTCAAATGATCCTTCTGAGTACATTTCACATACCTTTTGTTCTGTCAGTGCCTTGTCCTCTGAGAGTGTCCCTACATGTCTTAGCAGGTATAACACCTGTGGCAAAATTATCACCCATACCCCCTTTGTTCTGCCATCCAATGTATTTATGTACTCTGCCAACCTATCCAGAAAACTATCAAGCTTCCCTTTCAGCTCTATGTGGTTCTTTCCATATTTTCCTTATGTCCTGCATGGATGGTAAACTGTCACATCTGTTTCCCTACCTTTAGAACAAAGCAGACACACCCCATGCTGTTACCCTCTGTCATGACTCCTGTAGATTTTGTGGGTAAAATCTTTTTACCCAATTAATCCCCAAACTTAGCACAAATTTCTAGAACCCTGAGTAGAATCCCTGAGTCATCAAGTAAAATCATACAATCATTTGAAAACATGTTTAAACTACTGTGGAGTTCATGCATATTTTACACAAACACCCTCTTATTCTCAATAGAAAGCTCCATTTATGAAAATCTTCTGGGTTTCCATGAGAACTGTCTCTGTATATCCTTTATCCTGTTTTTTCCAACCATTCCAAAATGTTAAAACATGCTTCCAGTGATTAGTAGAGGAACAACCTTTGACAGAACAGAAAATGAGCACACGTAACTGTCGTCTCACTTTAAAACAGAGTATTCTCCATCTCAAAATCCAAATCACTGCTCTCGCAGCATTAATGTGACTCTACTGTGGTGCCTCCAGACAGCTCCACAGGGGTATGTAGTGTCACCAAATTCACAACAGAAGGTGAAGAAAGTAACTCCTTCTGTGTCATATAGCACCAGCCTCCAATCCATTCAAAACAGAACAAAGCAAGCTATCCAGGATTCATTTATATATAAAAGTGTGTGTGTGTATGTGTGTGTGTGTGTGTGTGTGTGTGTGTGTGTGTGTGTGTGTGTGTGTGTGTGTGTGTGTGTGTGTGTGTGTATATATATATATATATATATATATATATATATATATATATATATATATATATATATACACAATCAATACAGCTGCCCCGTGAACACTCACTTATACGACAGCTGCTTAGCTGCTTAAATGGTAGCTGATATACCCCAGCACAGTCCTAACCGTAACTCTGCCACTTTCAGTCACGCCCTGTATTATGACTGTAGCACGTACCAAACTCTGAAAAGTGTTCCAGCTGTCGTTAACATCATCATAATTTTCACTGTTACTTCAGAGTTGCCTCCTTTGCTCTGTATCTTTCAAGACATGCCTGTCTCTGATGTTGTCCATTACAGGCTGTACTTGGGACACCTGTAAGGGGCCTGAAGCACACTAGCATCTGCCAGCTAAGGTAGCACAGAAGTAAATAGTAGTGCAGGAGCCTTCATCCTAGCCAGAGAAGGAGCACTGTGTAACTGGCATGTTTACCCTGCAGACTGAATCCTCACAGTTTCACTTAAATATCAAGCAACTACAGCCTGGCAAGTACTAGCCTTTTACTGATATTCTTATATAAATGCACTGCTTCTTATAGGTACTTTCAAACTTGTACAGATCCCTGCCAGACCCAGGCTGGACAACCCTCAAATGCGCAAGCTAAACACATCTCACTCTACCTCCTTCCACTTTCATTTTCCAAATGTCAGGAAATAATTAGACATTCTAATACCCAACACAATAAAAGCCCTCATCCAGTCTAACTTTTATACAAACATTGTGCACTACTATTGCTTATTTAACCAGTCACTCCTTAGTCTTTAGTTATGACACTGTTAGAACATGGTGAGGCTTGCCTTCTGCATTCAGTTTCCTGACCCTGAGTGCCTGATTCACATAGTTATCCAAAAAGGGCTTACTCAAGTAGAGTTTGAAACCATTCCTGTATAAACTGCACTGGGTTAATACCCTGTACATTTCTTCACATAGAGTGCAGTAATGTGAAAACTGTCCTGGCATGATTGATTTTCCAGGTCATTGTGCTTAGATAATAAAGGATCTGTACAGAATTTATAATTTTATAAAATTCACCTCCATGCCATTTCAAATGCAATTATAAGACATTTATCTTTTTCTTCTCCTGACTGATAACCGAAGAACGTAACTATACACTTTCTACTCTGACTGTAGACAGATCCTCCTACATGACTTCCATTTCTGTGGTGAGTGTGTTCAGCTTCCCAAAGCTTCTTTCAAGTTTCTCCTCAATCTGTTGTTATTAATGATGTATTTTCCTCTGTAGTAGTGTTTTATGGTGTCTCTGCCATATGCCAAGTTCAGACAAATGTCTTGCATAGGTGAGGAACAGGGGCAAAATATGAACAGTAGGATGAGTTATTTCACCAATTAACTTTCCTTGTCAGTAACAAAATCCTTGGTAATGCAAAAGGCTAGGACAGAACAAACAAGTTAGACTGCAGTGCGCCACCTCCACACTATTGTGTCATTTTTAAAATATTGATGTTGGTATATATGTCTGTGTAAGGCTTATGTCCTCTTACCTGAGACAGAACTTAAAATGCCATTCTGCCCATCTTAGGCATTGCACTTTGTCTGCTAGGGACATTGGGTGGTTCCTTTGGTGCACTTGGAAACATCCGGTTATCATTTTGTTTCCTATCAAGCACCATACCTGTGGAACTTGCTGCCATGGCAGCTGCTGGAATGCTGTCCATTCACCTGCTTCTGCTGATCTCTCAAGACAGTTTTATTTGATCTGGCATTTAGTGATGATACTGTAGACTGGTCTTATGCCTTCGTTCAATGACCAAATCTCACACACTGTTTTTAGTTTTTAAACTATGTATTATTTGGTTCGACTGTTTATAAGTTAAACTAAGTTTCTAACTTTTTAGTAACACATAGCTTTATTAAACAACCGATAACATTAAAACATCCTGTAATAGTCCTGAAACTTGTCTATTACACAAGTCTAATGGATACGCAGTATTATAACATTAAAAAGGAAGCAAACCAAGTTTTTCACAATTATTGGCTTCCAAGTTCCTCAGTTTGTTTGTTAGAAGGTTAAACCAATATAAATAAAGATTATCAAGTAATCTCATGTGAACATTAGGTTTTTCAGTTGGCAGTGCCTCCGCAGAATTTTCTGTGCCCCATCTAGACTTCTAGATTTTGCTATGCAAGAGATCCTTTGTGCTAGAGGTTTTCAGTCTGATTGTGTATGGTATACGTCATGCAATCCGACATGGAGAAATAAACCTCAAAAACCTCAATGTTCGTGTAATGTTTGTTTTATCTCATTATGATATAACAGGTATTCACAGAATGAGACAGTATTACTTAACACATTGCCACAGTTTATCAGAATTGCTACGCTAGATGAAAGGCTGAAACTTTGAACATAAACAGTTTTAAAAATCTACTAGATGGCTTCCCGATTGCTAGGACAGAATGTCTGTATTTGTGATCCATTGACACAGGTTCATTTAATAACACAGGACCTTGAATGTCATAGAATATTTGAGAAGTTAATGACCACCTTTTGTTTTTTGCTTGGGGAAGTGGAGGGGACTTCATGCACCCCCATAGTGTAAGCTGGGGGAATTGAATCAGGTCTGTATGGAAAAGATGGCAATGCAGAGCTGCTGCTATAGCCTCCCAGAACAGTGGTGCAGGACAGGGTCAACTCTAGTTTCTGCATAGAATGGCAAGTCATTTGTAGGAATGAAACAGACCTCATGCTTTCTGCCTGTAGTGCTTTGGACTTTTGATTCTGAGGCAGTCCGGTTTCCAAAGAGATACTTGATGCAGACTCCTCACTTGTTGAATGGCTGCAGACTCCTCACTTGTTGAATGGCATGAGTGCACTAAAATGTCCAATTTATTCTGGTCTAAGCAAAACTTTAAGACCTAGGCTTAGTACTCACAGTAAAAGATATCCTGCCTTCGCAACAAGCACTGGGAAAGGAAGTCTTTGGAGGGAATTTGTCTTCTTTAAGCACACTAGTTAGAACATTTTTCCAAGTACAAAGCTTTGGTCTTTACACTGAAAAAAGAGAGAAAAAGAAACCGGAAACATTTATGGATTAAGCACCAATCATTTCAAAGGAAAAAAACGACTCGAAATTGTCTACAGATGCGCATATAGTGTATGCATTCTTCAATAGACCTGCACCATGTCCAGATCAGAATTCAATGACTCTTCAGTTGCCATGATAGTCCCTGGCATCCCCATGAGCCTGTATTGGGTAAAACAGGTCATCAAAAATAGATGGATATGTGGATGGGATGATTCAGTTAACTGATGGATGATGGATTGATGTTATCCAGGGCTTCCTTTTAGTCTCTGTTATGGTTATTTAATTGAGACCAAGTTCTTTGGCATTCTCTGATTATGTAAAAGATGATTAGTTCCTATATTTAAACAACAATTTTTATGCCAAGCAGATATTAAGGAGAAATTCTGCTCTAATTTACAACAGCATAGCAATGCTCTGCATACAGCATATGAGTTCTACTTGGTTTGCATTTGTGTACATTAAACATAGATGAGGGAGTGCAGGATATGTCCCATCTGGAGTCCTGCTTGGACAGTAGAATTCTAGCTTTTTGGATGTGATTTAGTATTGAGTGGATTTTAGTTTAGTTTAATCACTTTGTTGGATCCAGTATAGAACATTACGAAGTATGCTGGTTAGATCTTGGAGACCTGGGAAGATTGTGGTGTTTTATTTTTTTGTTTTGTTACTTATAATTTTTAATTGTGTTTTGTTTTCTACTGTACTAAAAGGACTGTTTTTACTTGCGTAAAGATACCTACAATGCATTCTACTGTATAGCTGTGTTAAAATGTATATGTAATTCTAAATATATTAAATCAGTTCTCATGTATGTAACCCAATATGATGTTTGTCTTCATTTACAAATTTAAAGTTTGTAATAAATGGATATGTCAAGGAAATATCAAGCAAGATAACAAAACACTCCTTCTGCTAACTTCATTTCCATCAATACGTGCGTACCTTTTAGTTCAACTATTTGTGTTATGTGGGGATCAAACCATGGGGCAGACACGAATGCACTTTAGTGACCATGCATACTTATTTACAGCTTGATGATGAAGTATTCAGAATATGCAGGAGGTAGTCTTTCTAGATTAATCTTTTGAATCTTATACCACTGCATACTGTTATTATTTCTATCCATTACCAGTGTTGTCATTTTTGACTTTGACCTCCATTTTGTTTTTTGTATAATGATGTTTTCTTATTTTGGACAAATGTAGTCCTTTTATGAGGCTGGAGAGAAAAGGAGAGGAACACACGTGGATACATACATTGACATATTGACTTCAAGGAGTTACCAACAACTCAAAAAAAGTAAGACTTAATTATGTTCCTGCTTAATCTAAGCTTTGAGCTAAGTTAACTGTATCTATAACAAGTGAAACCTATAGTTAGTACAAATTCCCAGATTTGTTTGCTTTTTGTTGGCCTGTGTGACATAAAAATTAGTAATGCAATTCTTTAGGTTTTTGAACTAGACACACACACACACACACACACACACACACACACACACACACACACACAAATTTGCCAGCAAAGTATAGAAACTTCCTAGTAGCGCTGAAGAAGTTCAGTATTTTATTACAGGACTGATGGTTTTTGTAGTACAGAAACCCTGACTTGAAAAATTAGTTAGTGATATGAAAGGTTAAGTTGTGTTATGAATAGCTGGGGTACAGAGCCAGATAAAGGGACACTAGCATGATTTTTTTCTGGTGAGAGGGAACTAGTTTAAAGTAAAAGCATGCATGTTTGAAAGACGGTGTTGTTTGGGAGGATGTGCACCATTAGTGTGCATGCTTTTCTGTTAAAGAAACCTAGAGTGAGAGAAAAGGAAAATTTGACAAAGAAAATTAAAATGAAAACAATCTGATGGGCTGAGGTGGACCACAAAGTTTCTTTTTCAGCCAGGCTATAATTATGTATATATGTTTAGTTAATGATCAAGGAATTACATGTGCATCATGTAATAGTAGAAAAAGTGACAGTGTAACAGTTTAGTAAGTGATGTACGGCAAGGGGGATGTGCACAGGGATGAAGGAAGAAAGAAGGTAGTATAGTAAAGTGTGAAAAATGTACAGAATGTTTGTTATGTGCTGGAGA
This sequence comes from Protopterus annectens, assembly GCF_019279795.1. Classification (NCBI taxonomy): domain Eukaryota; kingdom Metazoa; phylum Chordata; order Ceratodontiformes; family Protopteridae; genus Protopterus; species Protopterus annectens. Next base: position 394,857,984 of record NC_056728.1, read on the forward strand.
AGAGCAAGCGGCTGTGGGTAACAATGACCAAAAGTAAGTGGGACCATAGTATAAGTCTGAAGTTAAAACATTGTGGTACAGAAACTGCCAGCTTAGTCGGGCTATTTACAATATTACTTTATGCCTTTACAGCCAGACAAGGATTAATGATTCAGTTTCAGTGCTACGGGAAACGCCATGTGGGATGAAAGATTGTGTTTGTAAGAGGGAATATAAGTTTACTTGGGCAGAAAATGGGGAATAAAATATTCATAGTGTGTTAGTGTATTTCTTACAGATGGGCAGTGTTTGACATGTAGAAGTAAGAGAATGAGGTAGACCAGTGCTGGACAGGAATACAGCTGGCTTTGTAAAGGGTGCCACAGTGTGCTCTTTCAAAAGAGAAGTGGATCATAATGTGATATATTATGTTTACAGTGTCCTGCAGTGTAGCAATATAAGTATCAGCCTGTGTAAGAAGAAACTGTAGTTTAGGCCGGGTATTAGGACCCTGCTGCCTAATATTTACTGTGGAAAGACAGTCATGTAGCAAGCACTTATCATACTAGAGTCAGTATAATGGGAGAAGGATAACATGGAGTCTCAGATGGATCTGGAATACCCTGGGTGTGATTATTTCCCACTGGAGGTGGCATATTTCATCTTATAGTGACTGAACAGCATGGCTTTGGTCTGTAAGACATTTAGTACATTTAGAGTGAACTGCACGTTAATCAGCTATTTGGAAAGAAGGGAAAGATTATTGTAGAGTTATGAAATGATACAGAGAGAAAGATAAGATTCGTGGAGGTTCTGTGTAGCAAACTGTGTTCTTGATGTTCTCCCTAAGGTTGTTGGTAAGGTGTTAGTTGTAGAAGGTGGGCATAAAGTGGCTCCAAGGTGAACTCCACTAATGACATGAAAAATGACTAGTGCACTCTGCCAAGTATTTGAAGAAAAAAACATTAGTTCCAGTGGCTCTAGTCCAAGTACTTTGAGTTCAGCAAGAAGGAGGGGATGTGACACAGAATCAAGAGCTTTGCTGTTACAGATGTAAATGCTTACAGTGAGAGAACTAAGCTCCATGCCATTATAGGTCTGGTTTGAGGTGATGTAACAGACTATAATACCTCTGAGCTGCTGAGCTCAAGAAATATGGACAAAGCCTAAAATAACTGGGGGAGACAATACTGCTCTTATAAACTTAGAAAGTTGCTAGAATAACAGGATTTCTGTTGGCTTCCATTTTCTGAAGGATATAAAGTCTGAATCCCAAATGTATGTCATTATTTAGTTACTTCAGTCGTCAGTGATTTTCCAGAAAACAACAAATTTTATGAGAAACCGACCAAATATGAGGCAAATATCTAGACAATGTCCTTCTATTCACTTGCTGCAGTATTCTTAACCTAAGGGATCTCCTGCCTGTAGGCAACCCAGTGGCCAGTATACAAAAGTCTTGTACTACTGTAGGGTATATGGGACATCACACTTGGGCTGCTGTCAAATGTAGCCCATAAAAGAGACGTACGCATGTACCATCCTCAGAACATTTCTGCCACCAGTCAGAACCCCATTCCAACCATCGTTCTGACCGTTTCAACATCTGCAGCATCAGCTTTTGCCAGATAAGTGCGCTCTTGCAGAATTTTTTCACTTAATACTGTGTAGGTTATGTCATCCATGAAGGGCAAGGGCCAGTGTGGAAGACAAATTCCACACAAGGGCAGCCATTGTTACTGTCTCTTTTGCTTATGTTCTAATCATGACCACAAGTCCTGTAGTGTTCGACAGTCCTTTGTTGCAAAGACTCGCTAAGAAGCAGGCTGTCCTCTCCTGCTGTATATTTAGAGAACCAATGGCTTAAACTACTAGCTAAGCTTATGGAGGGTAACTCAGGGTCTGATGCCAAGCCAGTGAAGCACAAGTCCAAGAAACCTCAGCCTGTGGCTTCCACTGCACCTCCAATGTTAGACATTTCTCCTGCAGTTCTTATTAACCCCGGATTTATCTGACTTCAGGCACGGATTCACAGGCCGAGCCTAGTTCTGAGGCCACCTTGACATTGGCCTCGAGCATGTCTGTGAAGGTCAAACAGATGTCTGACCAGGATGTTGTGGGGGAACCTAGTCTCAAAACTACACAGGGTCCTAATGAGGTACTTCACACCCAAGCAAGAAAAGAGTTAGTCTGACACACTTGAATGCAGACCTTCATCCGGTCCTCCGACATCGAATAGGAATGCTTCTCCTGCTAAGAAAAAAAACAAAAGACTGAGCATTTGTCCCCGACCAGAGAGGCCCCTTCAGATTGCCAGCCCTTTTCTCAAAGCTTATTTCAGGACTTCATGGTACTCAAGCCACCTTCCTCTGAGCCTGCTCCTACAGCTGCTTCCCAACCTTCTGAAAATAGAATTAGGGACAGTGACTCATCTGATGATTTTTCCTCTGAAGAGGAATCTCTGGATTATTCCATGCAAATCCCTTCCCCCCAGGAATATGTTTCCCCTGAAGAGGAGTTAGTCGGGGCTGACACCCCACTGGAGGAGATATCCTTTGGTGAAATTCTTCTGGAGATGGGAGAACATTTCATATGGGATACTTACTAAGTCCAGAAAAGAATTCCCCCATTATAAGCTGATGTCCCTGGCCCCTCTGCAGTTCTTCCTGTGCATCCTACATTTCTGGATGCTTTTTACAATGCTTCACAAACTCCAGACTCTTAGAACCTGGCCTCCAGAAAGCTAGAACACTTCTACAAGGTTCCTGAGGACTGTAAATTCCTCTTCAGGTGCCCTGCTGCAGACACAGTAGTTTCAGTAGCTACGGACAAACCTTCTCAGATGCTTCCTTCCTCTAATCTTCTTCCATCAAAGAGAGTAGAACCCTGGAGAGACTAGGTAAAAAGGCCTATACATCTGCCACCTTGGCTTTCAGGGCCATTAATTACCAGACACATATGACAAAGTTCTCCTTAGAGCTTTTGTCTCGGGCATCTATTGCCATTGTAGATCTTCCATATTCAGACAGAAAAGCCTTGGCTCTATGTTTCCTGGGAACTCACTCCCAGGTAGCAAACATTCCATTAAATGCAGCTATGGTGCTGTGGAGGCTTGTGCCAAGGCAGCTGCTAGTGGTTCAGTTCTTAGAAGATTTTCCTGGCTCCAGCTGCAGCCCCTCCAGGATGACTTCAAGTCTAAGTTAATGGATGCACCACTACACAATTCAGTCAAATTTGGTAAGGCAGCAGCCTCCTTATTTAAGTTCCAACAGGAAACAAACCAGGAACTAAAGGAGTTGAAACACATCCTGATTTCTTCTGAACCCAGGCTTCACAGGACTTTCCCTTCAAAGGTTGTTTTCATCCATAGCTGCACTCAACACCCCTCGAGTAAGTCTTCTTGAGGAGGCAAGAGAAAACAGAAGCCTACGAGCTCTCAGCCATCCTCACAACAAAGACCATCCTTTCCTGACAAAGCAGGGAGTCTGTGACTACCCTGCAGATGTTCCCCTTTCCCTTTGCCTGTTCAATGCTCACTGGGTCTGGGAAAGCTCACTGGGTCTGGGAAAGCATCACCCAAGACATTTGGGTGCTTTTCATAATAAGAAAAAGATATTTCATGTTTGGCACTCCACCCCCACCTTCGGGGCATCTCTCAACCCCCCCCCCCCAAGACCAGATGCCCTTTCTTTTGGAGCTTTGGCAACAGGTCTTCATTCTAAAGGTTCCTCAATCCTCAAGGGGAAAGGCTTCTAATCAAGAATTTTCCTGGTACACAGAAAGGATGCCCAGTACTGGACTTATCCCATCTCAACACCTTCCTAAAAGTTCTACCTTCAGAATGTTAACACTCCAAACATTATTCCCCCTTATCCTTCCACAAGGATATATAGCGTCTCTAGATATAAAAGATCCTTACCTTCACATCCCCATTCACCCCAGGTTCAGGAAATTCTTATGTTTTTCTGTGATTTCCTGGCATTTTCAATTCTCTGCCTTGCCCTTTGGTCTTTCTACTCCGCCAAGGGTATTCACAAAATGCCTGGCTACACTGATTGCACACTACAGACTTTTGGGCATCCAGATTTTCCCATACCTGGATGATTTGCTTTTACAGGCCCCAATTTCACACACTCTACTCCAGAACTTGGAGACCACAATTTCCCTCCTCAGGAAACTGGAATTCACCATCAGCTGCACAAAGTCAGTTCTCACTCCTTCACATGACTACATTTTCCTAGGTTGTCAAACACAGACAGATTAGGAGTATCACTTACAGACGGTGTAGGACCCTTCTTTCACTCCCTTTTCTCTTTAACTCGCATCATTGCCAGGGAGTTCCTTAAGGTGCTGGGATTCATGGTTTTGTTAGTGAAGACAATTCCATTGTTTTTTTGTTTCCAAGATGCATTGTTTTTTCTTATGGGAGATATAATAATCTCAGAGAATTGTTGAACAAGAGAATTTTGAACCATGTAGGTCATAGTTTGGTGAATAGAACAGTAGGTACTTACCATTGTGGGAACTGTTCAGTGTGTAACTGGGTTAGGAATGTACATGGGTGCAAAATCGATGGGAAACTTTTCAGGGCCAATGAGTTTTATAATTGTAACAGCTGTGGGGCGATTTATGTGATAGGTTGTGGATGTCATCCCACATGCTGGTATATTGGCCAAACAACCAGGAAGGTCAAAGTTCGAATCTTAGAACATTTAGGTAATGTCAGAAGGCACAAGTTAGAAAGTCCAGTAGCCACGCATTTTTTGTTTAAACACAGAGTGTTCAGATAGCAGTTTGTTTTTTAGTGTCTTAGCATGACCTATTGGTAACGGGAAATTTTAAGAAAGAATTAAATAGACTTGAGAGTAGGTTGATCATTAATGTTCATACATTGTTTCCTAATGGAATGAATTTAGAGAATAATTTGACTGTTTGAAAAAAGGAAACAAGTATGCAATTTAAAAATTCATTTAAAAATGTATTTAAAAATGTATTTAATGATGTATTTAAAAATGCATTTAAAAATGTTTAAAAGTGTATGTAAAAATGCACAGTATTTAATAATCTGAATAATATTGTCATAAGTTATTTTTAACAAAATATTTAACATCATGTCATGTGGGAAAGTGCAATTACTCAAAGTCTATGAATTTTTGTGAATGAGGTTGATAATTTGTTAATCAATTGGTACTAGAGGTATATATAGGGACAGGATTGTATTAAAAAAGTATTCCATTAGAAGGTGAAAGGCCAAAAGTGTGTTAATCAAAGAAGTTATTCTGTTCTTCAAGTGGTGTTCCTTTTCTTGTGGAGTTTGTTTTTTGTGGAGTTAGGTCCTTTGGATGTGTATCAAATTCATAGCTTCTACCAGTCCCATGGTACCAATGGCAAAACTCTACATGAGGAAATTCCAGTGGTTCCTCAGATCAGTGTGGACTCAGCATTCTTGTGCACTAGAATACCAAACCCCCCTTATTCCTTGCCTAAAGTGGGAACTACTTTTTGGTGGATCCATCAGATAGAACTAAATCCAGGTCTACCCCTGCATCCTCCTACCTCAGTCCTAGATCTCTGCACTGACCCATCGGACATGGACTGGAGAGCAGCCTTGGGCAAATTCACAGTTCAAGGAATTTGGACCTCCTCCCAAAAATCAGAAGACATCAGCATCAGGGAGATGGGAGCATTGCTACTAGCTCTACAAGCATTTCAACTTCTCCTTTGCTCAGGCCCTCTACAACTGTTCGCAGACAACATGACCATCCTCTGGTATGTGAACAAGCAGGGGAGGACCACATCCTATCTCCTGTGCAGGTTGGCTCTTCTGGTATCGGAATTTCTGGCCCAGTACCAAATGACTATTTGGACAGTGTACATTCTTTCCAACCAAAATCTTGTGGCAGACTCCTTAAGCAGATCCCTAATTCAATCCCACAGACTGATGCTTCACAGGATGTGTTCCTGGATGTAGTCTACCAATTGGGTATTCATCAATACGTTGCTTTTATGACCCACATCTGACATCAGCCTACATGTGAAGTCCCACGTACCCTACAGTTGTGTAAGACCTTTGTATACTGCCTGACATCAGGTCACCTACAGGTGGGAGATCCTTCAGGTTAAGAATTCTGCAGCAGTGAATAGGACATCTATGGTTATGGCAGGATTTTACACAACTATTCTTTCTGCAAAAATCTGGACATTTGAGAGGTATGACTGTGATCTTCTCAAAACTAAGCTGGGATAGATGTGATAGATTGTTGGAATTCAGTTATAAGGAAAATTTGTTTCAAAATCTTTTTTGAGATCTAAGAAGGAGTTGGATTGATGGTTTTTAATGTAGTGGCATTTGGTGCCAAACCTAATATGGAAATGATTGATGTGTTTCCACAGTGAGGAGAAGATGGCACTTATGAGCAGTAGGTTTATGATATTTGTGAAACTAACTGATAAAGAATATGTCAGTGACCATCATGAACTTAGAACAGTGGTCAGAAAAAGGCTGGCCAAAAAACTTGATAGACTGGAATTCTCTGCTGATGGTTTGTAGGTCAGAAGAGTATAAGAAAAAAGAAGACTGTGGGTGATTAAGGTAACCTACCCAGTATAAAAGGAAGGGATACATCCAGGGGAGGAGGCGAGGACTCATAGTGAGAAGCAAGGAAATTGGAGAGGGTCATTGCCGCATTATTTTATCAGAGTCGTCTGCTTCTATTGATTTTCGGGCTTATGGTGTGCTGCTTCTCAACTGTTCAGGAAAAGTGGAATTTTCAATCAGATGTTTGAGTTGCAAAAATTACTGATATGACGTGGCTTGAGCACAATGGCCTTTTTGTGTGTACAGTGGCCTTTTGTTTATTTCTTAGGCTGACATAAGCCTTCAAATTCTTAGTGGACCTACATGTTTTATAACAAGTCCATACTTTGTTCCATAGTGTGAAGATAGAATTGCTATAACGGAGTAGTTAAGGGGTGGATTGGATGGCCAACTATATGCTTAAAAAATTATAGACATCGTGAAGAGGGCATAGTGTGTTTGGGAAGGAAGGTATCCGATATACTGGACAATGAGTTGGAACCCAGTGTTAATCAGGGTGGTTAATGCCAGTGGTATTTTTACTGCTTTAGAGATAATGGATAAGTTAATTATTTACTGTTACCACACCCGCTCCAAGTAAATGCACAGAGCTACAAAATAGTTTACAAAATTTAAATTGTGTTTGCTGGTAATGTTTTTCTGTTCTACTGCCATACCTCCTCTGCCACTGATGGTGAAATTTTGCTGTGACCCCAAACACAGTTGGCCCATCCCTCTCCAGGGATCACTCCCCCCTCCTTTAAGTAAAAATAGAAGTTTGAGATGGGTAACATACATGTGGCCAGGAGAATTTTTTTTTCTCACTGTGCTTGTCATTCACTCCCTCACTTAACGCGCGCGCGCGCACACACACACACACACACACACACACACACACACACACACACACACACACACAACTTTTTTGGTTTTCCTTGGCATGTTTTAAATTTTACTCTTATTGCACTCACTTTGTCACACATACAAGCGCATGCGTGCTCACACCCACACATACACACACAATATGCTCAGCAATTACAGTGTGACTCTACATTTAGAAACTTCCTTCACAAGCTGTGGGGACTGTAAAAGCACTTGAAAAGACATTTCCATGCAAACATTCTGAACTCTTCTTCTTCTTCTTCTTCTTTTGGCTGCTCCCTTTAGGGGTTGCCACAGCAGATCAACTGTTTCCATTTCTTCCTATCCCCTGCATCTTGCTCTGTCACACCAACCACCTGCATGTCCTCTCTCACCACATCCATAAACCTTATCTTAGGCCTTCCTCTTTTCCTGTTACCTGGCAGCTTCATCCTTAGCATCTTTTACCCACTATACTCTGCATCCCTCCTCAGCACATATCCAAACCAACATAATCTTGCCTCTCTGGCTTTGTCTCCAAACCTTCCAACCTGGGCTGACCCTCTAATATACTTATTCCTAATCCTATCAATCCTCGTCACACCCAGTGCAAATCTTAACATCTTCATCTCTGCCACGTCAAGCTCTGACTCCTGCCTTTTCGTCAATGCCACTGTCTCCAACCCATATAACATAGCTGGTCTCACTACCCTCTTGTAGACCTTCTCTTTCACTCTTACTGGTACTCGTCTGTCACAAATCACTCCTGACACTCTTTTCCACCAACTCCATCCTGCCTGTACTCTCTTCTTCACCTCTCTTCCACACTCACCATTACTCTGAACTGTTGATCCCAAGTACTTAAACTCATTCACCTTCGCCACCTCTACTCCCTGCATCCTCACCATTCCTCTGTCCTCCCTCTCATTCACACACAAATATTCTGTCTTAGTCCTGCTGACCTTCATTCCTCTTCTCTCTAGAGCATATCTCCACTTCTCCAGGATCTCCTCCACCTGTTCCCTACTCTCACTACAGATCACAATGTCATCTGCAAACATCATAGTCCATGGGGACTCCTGTCTGATCTCGTCTGTCAACCTGTCCATCACCATTGCAAATAAGAAATGGCTCAGAGCTGATCCTTGATGTAATCCCACCTCCACCTTAAACGCATCTGTCACTCCCACTGCAGACCTCACCGCTGTCGCACTACCCTCGTACATATCCTGTACCACTCTTACATACTTCTCTGACACTCCCGACTTCCTCATACAGTACCACAACTCCTCTCTAGGCACCCTGTCATATGCTTTCTCTAAATTCACAAAGACACAATGCAACTCCTTCTGACCTTCTCTGTACTTCTCCAGCAACACTCTCAGAGCAAACATCGCATCTGTAGTGCTCTTTCCTGGCATGAAACCATACTGCTGATCACTAATCATCACCTCCCTTCTTAACCTAACTTCCACTACTCTTTCCCATAACTTCATGCTGTGACTGATCAGTTTAATCCCTCTGTAGTTACTACAGGTCTGCACATCACCCTTCTTCTTAAAAATCGGTATTAAAACACTTTTTCTCCATTCCTCAGGCATCCTCTCACTTTCCAAGATTTCATTAAACAATCTAGTTAAAAACTCCACTGCCATTTCACCTAAACACCTCCATGCTTCCACAGGTATGTCATCTGGACCAACAGCCTTTCCGTTCTTTATCCTCTTCATAGCTATCCTTACTTCCTCCTTGCTAATCCACTGCACTTTGTGATTCACTATCCGCACATCATCCAACCTTCTCTCCCTCTCATTCTCTTCATTCATCAACCCCTCAAAGTACTCTTTCCATCTGCTCAACACACTCTCCTCGCTTGTGAGTACGTTTCCCTCATTATCCTTTATCACGCTTACCTGCTGCACATCTTTACTAGCTCGGTCCCTCTGTCTAGCCAATCGGTACAGATCCTTTTCTCCCTCCTTAGTGTCCAACCATTTATACAACTCTTCATTCTGAACTGATATGACTTTATATTGTACCTAGCTAATAGACGAATCCAGTTCCAAAATGGTTCTTCTATTCTGACATACAAAAATAGTACAACTCTCTCTTAATCTACTGCCCCATTCTAGTTTCAGTTCCTACAAAGGCTTACTTGCCCTATCCATAGGCTACTTCTCCATCACGTCTTGCTTTCAGTAACATTGAAACTGTTTTGGATATGATCCCTGTCGCACTTTTATAAACATCACAGTTGTTTGTGTATTAAGAGAACTCATAAATTCATTCTGTAAACAGCTTGGTGATTCATAGCTCTGATCTCATGTATTTCAAGTACCTCCGAATTTCATTTCATCTCAGTAAATCACTTCAGTCACCTTATTCTTCTAGTTGTTTAGAGCACTCTCCTCTGAAATGCCCAGTTCACATTTTTAATAGGCAGGAAATAAGATGTTCAAGGTTTAATCTCCTCCTTTGTCAACAGAGTATGCCATGTCTATAACATCACCTATAATATTTCTAGTCTGCATTCATCATACATCCAAAAACTGTACCTGTTAAACTTTGTTAGTCTCTGTCAACTTAACCAGTCTTTATAGCTTCATGTTTACCTACTGATATTACATGTAACATGTTAAACAAAACTATGTCTAAATTGCATCAACATATGTCTCTGAGTCAGGGACATCCAAACCATCCACTTCCTTTCAAAGTATCATCTGATTCCATCACACCCTAGGATTAGCATTATTCCACACAAAATATGTTGTCATACGTCTGCTTTCTAATAAAAAAAAAATCTCCTGAAATGTTAGCCAGAAGTGTTGGAAAGCATAAAATAAAAAAAAGTAAAAAAAAAAAAAAAATGCCTGAACTCCGATTTCCAGTCCAAGCATTTTTTGATCGGTGGAAGTCTTCTTCAAATCTTTTCTTTAAATCAAAAATATCTTATGGCAGTGGATTGCTCCAGTGTATTACCTAGCTAAATGCATAAATATCTAAAATATTCTGCTTGTCACTGATATGTCTGGGCCTATTTCATCATTAGTGTAGGGTCATAATTTATTCCCACTACCCTTGTTTTCAAGTTATTTATATCGTACCTCAGCGTATTCAAGATCTGAAAGAAGCTGTCTATATTGTTTTCAGTATCCATGACATCATCACCCTACATAACTATCCTCTACACTATACCCTGCTTCCAATTCTTCCTCCAGTTTCATCTCCTTTTTCTTATTATACTTACCTCTCCCCTTTCCCCTTTCTTCACCCCCTCTTAACCATTTCTTCTCACTATATCCTCTTCTTCAATTCATACTTAACCTCTATCTATCCACTACAACTACAATATGATGCCTATGTGAACCTCCTTCACCTCTTTGTCTAGATTTTACCCTTTTTTTCCTTATTCTTCTGTAAACTGTATTACTCATTTGTTATAATGCTTAAATTGTTTAAATTGTATAAATTGTTTAATATTCTTATGGAGCCTTTCTCCTCTGGACTCCATTGAAAATGGGCTTTTCCAAGCCCAATGGACTATCCCAGTAAACAAACTGTAAAATAAATAAATAATAAAATAAATTGCATATATCAATATGCCATCTACAAATAGTGAAGTCATAACTTTTTCCTGATGTGCTATATATCACTTCAAAGCTGACTTCCTTACCATGGTAACCAATGGTTCTAGATAGAACAAATTAAAGGGTAGAAGGAAAAAAGACACCCTGTCTTGTCCCCCTTGACAGCACAAAAGACTAAAACATTCCTGCATGAATTTTAACCCAGGCTTTGGATGCCTTCTAAGTTGCCTGTATTCAATCAATAAATTAGGATGAAAAAAAAGAAATTACTTTTGTTAGGGTTTTCTCTCAAAAATAACATTTCCACTGTGGCAGAGTGCCAGCCCTCCAACCACTCAACTTTGCCTACTATATGCAGGCAGCATGAAAAACAAGCTAGGACATCTTCTTCTTTAATTCTCACACCCGAGTATTTTAGGCATCCCCAAATCCTGGCTGAATGATGACACCCCTAATGGGAAACACCACTAATATGGTTACAGATACATACTTATCTCCAAGCCTGGTGGGAGACTGGGAGTAGTACCTTATGTCACACAACCTCATCACAGGTGGACGTTGTAGTTCAAGTGAAATCAGTTAAGGACCATGATCCAGATGGTTTTATCATGCACATCCCATTAACTTCACTCAGTTAGCCATTGATTTCTTCCTCCCCTGTCAAATTTAAAAAGCTGGCTGTCCAATTACTGTAGTCCTGCCAACACCATAAAAATATTATTATTCTAGGATGCTTTAATATCAACCGCATTGAGCCCCACAGCTACAACATTGTTATACCACAACTTTAGTTGAATTAAAATAAAAAGGTTTTTGCTGAGGGATTATAGAGAAGTGAGTGTATTGAATACAGTCTGCAAGAAGAACAAGCTTCAAAACAAGCAAACGCTTTTTAATTCATCTCATTATGACAAATCCCCCAAACCACTTCCCTCCCTTTGTTAGTGGTCACTGACATCTAACTTTCTCAAACTCTAGGCCTAATAAAAATGTCAAAACTTATCTTATGTCCCAAATTTTTTTTTTTTAAGACACATTTAATAAACTACCCCTTTTGACATGGGCAAACTTAAATTTATATAACAGTAGACAAACCATATTGGCAGGTTCACATTTACAAGCATTATAAATCACATATATTTTTCTATACAATACAATCGATCCATCATTACATAAATTGTTCGGTTCCCACCTTTTCTTAAAGTTCCTTCCTTCTCTAAAATATCTTCTGCATGTATTCTCACGATTTTCATTTTCTATGCAATTTGCTCCTAACCTTTTCTAAAGATCCCACTTCCTGTTCTTGTATCTCCTTTATAATCACTACTTCAAGTATGGTTGTTTAGATGTTACTTTCCATTTTCTAGTAATTGCTTTTTTTGGTAGCCGCCAGAATTAAACTTTCCATTTTCTAGTAATTGCTTTTTTGGTAGCCGCCAGAATTAAACTTGGCAAGGGCCTGCGGTCCCAAAATTGTAACCAAAACTACAGCTGCACTAAAAGTTGAGCTAGCCTTTACCAACTGGTCTACTATCATTAGCTTCAAAAATGCCACAAATGCCACTGCCACACTGAATGAACCACTGGAGTACCTCCAAGAAAATCGCTTTCTGTCAGCTGCAGGCTGTACAAAGTCAAGGAAAAACTTTAGGTTAGCAAAGAACTAAAACCCAGTCTGAAACCAGAGACACTGCCTAAAAGTTACAGAAAAATTCCTCAAATGCCAGTAACAGAGAAAAATATAGTAACCTCAGAAACCTATAAAAAAAGCTATTAGAAAACTATCCAAAAAAGGCCATTGGAAGACATTAGGCTTTCTATCTCCTTTCACACGAAGCCTAGTTGAAAAGATCTTGTACAAAGAACAAGCAGGGGAATTTGGTATTAAATACACAACAGACCCTCTTATACTAAGAGTTTTGAAATGAAGCTTCTCATTTGCGCAGTACCCCATCCTCCTAGACAGCACTTCCTCTTCTCCTGTAGAATGGCCTCTGTTCATTAGCCTTTCTAGTTTTTCGGCCAAGACAACATAAGGAATTGAGAAACTCCCAGTAAAATACTTTGTGACTCACAACCTGGCCCTGATAGAATCCACTCCTAGTTTATTAAATTATGTTGCGATTGTGTCGATTCTGTGGTGGTGGTGCATGGCCATTTTTAGTTGATGGAGTCATTTGTCTGGTTAATTCCAGTAATGAACGAGATTCCATCATGTTAACTAATTATGTGACTCCATATGGTCATCTCCAGTGTTTTTAGAAGTCCTACCCCTTGTATCACATCTGTAATCTGTGCCACTTATATGGAATTGAGCCATTGCAAATCTCCTGATACATGTTCCCAAATCCTCCTCCATCAGAGTTTTCAGGTCCAGTCCCATCTTCCATCCCTCAGGAAACTTTTATGAAAAGTTATTTTGCACTGAATTGTCTGCCCATATTCAGAAATATAATATGCTATCCCTTCCCACCCTGCTAGTGTTGTTTTTCCATGGAAAGTGGTATTATACCAGCATTACATGCCTTAATTGATAATATTCTTCTGAATTCAGGTAGACAGTCTAATAGCTTTAGTATTCATTGAACTTGCACAAGCTTTTTTTTCTGATTATTCGTAGCCTATTACTTCAAGCCCTCAGTGTTTTAGGAATAAGCACAAAAGCAACTAATTTATTAAATGATTTTATCTCTAAAGGAGCCATCTCTGTAAATTTAGGTACAAATTTGTCACCCATGCGCCTGTTTAAAAAGGTGCTCCACAAGGAGCTATTCTGTTGCTCCTTTTTTCTGTATTCATTAACAGACTCCGACTGCACCTCCACAACAACTAAACATGCTTTGCACAGACTATGAGAATGTATAGATCCTGACACTCCCAAGCCACAAATGCAAAAGAGTTACCAAAAGCCCTTTCCCTACTTTTAACACCCCCCCGATAGACTGATAGGTAGGTTGATAAAGTGAAGCTGTGATATTCAGAGCCCACCAAATGCTCATATCAGTACCCCAGGACTGGCCTATCCTGCATAATAGCCATGATAAACTGAAGGCTGCCTGCCACTTCTGGCATCCTATCGCATGATTTATTCAGTATTTAGACTTTTAGTAATTACATTAATATGACATTAGACAAAATTAACAGCTCTTCAGCTTAGCAAAGATTTAATTTTTTCTTATTTGAAATGAGGTACGCAGGTGTAAAAGATGTCCTCCAAACACAAGTATAGAAGATGCCTCCTATCATGGCTACAGCTTCAAAGAAGAATATTTGATCCACATAAGCAATTAGCGAACATATTTCCAGATCTGTTATCCTACTCCTCCAAAAAGTATACACACCTCAAGTACTATACTAGCCAAAACTAAATCTTTTGTGGAAAAGAGAGATCCAATCTGATACTAGGATTCCTTGCGTCCAAACTGCTAAAACTGTAGTCCATCTCCTTCTCAGCTAGTTGTGTAATACTCAGAAGCTGTAGCTATCAGCTTAGATTAATTCCCACCTCAAGACTGTCAGTCCAAACTCCACACAGGGAAAAATCGCAACTTTCTTTCACTATTCTAAAACTTTTGAAGCTCCTTCCACCATAAAAAAATCAGTTGTACACTGAATTCATATTGAAATTATAAAAACAGAAATAAGTAATGCTCACTTCCATAGCCTAAATATGATCTGGCCACTGCTTTCCCAACTCTTACCCACAGTCATGGAACTATACTGTCACTTTCCTCAAAGCCAACCCAACCACAAACCTCTTCTTTGTTTTTTTTTTCTTTTCTTCCATATATTTTTCTTATTTAACTATTGTATACAGTTTGTTCAGAGAAGAAAACACAGGCGCAAACTGTGAACATAATACTATTAAGAAGATTCTTTGACTCTTTGTACAATCTAATTACAATGTTTTGTGAAACTTCCGAATGTCTATCTCACTGTTTGTGCATACTGAGTAAACTCAGTTGTCAAAAGTTCAAATATTGGATGTTTCACTTTATTGTATGGTCTGCATCATATTAGTGCTTTTCAAGTGTTAAGATGTTTTGTACTCTGTGGACTGGCTTAAATGTGGGTGCCAGATGGATGACTAATCTTCCCCAAGAAAACTTACTAACTAAGTTAATTAACTAACTAATAACCCAGACCGTGTAGCTATAACAGAATCCTTTTTCAAAAATGACAACCCCCCCCCCTCACTACTACCAGACCACATCTACTCTAATTACAGCCTATTCTTCAATAGTAGACCAGGATAAAGAAACCGAGGATGAAGCCTTCGCTTATTTTAAATCTGACCTAAAACTGCAACTAATTGCCCAGTCCAATGCAATCTCGCACATTCTTCTAAACTGGCTACTAGTAGAAATGTTCACTAAGGGCAAACAACTCCCTAAATTTAGCAGTGGCCTACCCCCCAGCTCCTTAAGCAAATTTAATATCCTACTAACCACCATACGCTCTGCCCCAAAAAACATTTTAAACTTCTTTCTGCTTGACTACTTCAAACCTATTTTACTTAATGACATCCTAGACACTCTAACTGACTTTAAGGTTAAGCAAATTTGTAACAATATCCCATGAACAAACCTCCTAACAATCACTCCCCTCTTGATTTAGTGGTCACCAACAATCTCACCCTAGCCACAGATATCACCATCCAGCCAGCAGGCATCAGTGATCACTGCTTCATAATCTTCTCCCTAATCCTTCCATACAAGAAAAGCCTTCCAAACTGTGACATTTCAGAGTAAAATCAAGCAAGTATTAAAAAAGCTGAAATCTAACCTCTTCTCCATCAGCTGGTCTTTCATCCTAAATGCACTAGATCCCAATGTAGCAGCAGAATCCCTCGCCTCAGCCCTGCGAAATGTACAGTATTCCTGCATTCCACTTATCTTAAGATTGTTCACCACTAAACTTAAAGCACTTCTTAAACTGAGAGACCACGCCTGGCATACCAGGAAAATAAACAAGGCTTCACTTAGTTAAAAAAAAAAAATTACCAAAAGAAGCCATTAAGTGCTACATATATCAACTAATGAATGCCAAGAAAGACTCCATATTCAACATTTCTAAACATTTCTGGAAAGAAGTAAACCATCTCATAGACAAAAACTGCTTTTCAAACCTTCAAAAGTCATCTACCATATTCATACCTGCTGACTTCCTCACAGAGTTTTGCAAACTTCATAAAATTCTCATCTTATACTCCCCTCTTCTAATCTTTCTTAACCCAATCCCCATATATCCTTTCTACTTCAAGCATGTTATCTTTGCCAGTTATTGAGCTAATACTCAAACTAGTTCAAATGGATAGTGCCACAGATTTGGATGCCTCTATTCCTGATTCCTCTTCCACTGCAAATATTTTATCATGTCTCATACAAAACTCCTTTACAGCCTATGCCTAACACAAAGTGCTGACCTATGCAAAACTGCAGTAATTAACCCACTCCCCAAACAGTCAAATCTTACAAAAGCCTGTCACTACCAGACCATCTTCAGACATCCAATACTGGGCAAACTAATAGAGAAACCCATCTACAACCAACTTACTAATTATGTCAGCAAATAAAACCTTCTTATTCACAAACAGCATGGCTTCTAGTCAGGTCATAGCATAATAGCAGCTGTTTGTTCTCTAACTGAAATCTTTATGGGAATGAATAAGGGCCAACTCATAGGTGCTATTTTTAGACTTTACCAAAGCATTTAACATGGTTCACCATACCAATGCCTTGGTTCAACAACTATTTTTTAAGTGTCACTTCACTGTCAAGGTACAATCCTATTTCTCAGCTTATTCCACTCAAGAAGTGTGCACCTTTGGGATGCATTCTGGCCCAACCACTATCCTCTATCTACATCCATAAACTTTGACCTTCCACAACTACCCATGCCCCTTAATACAGATGACATATTTGGCCACCATTTAAATCAATCTCTCCATTTACTACAAAGGGATCTTCAAACTGGCTTCCTCTTACCAATCCAGTAGATTAATAATAACAAACTCTTAGTTTTCTCCAAAATTAAAACCATGCTGACTGGTACAAAAAAACCCTTTCAAAAATAACTTGCATCTTTACATTGAAGACTGTAATGAGAAAAATATCAGTGATTTCAAATATCTAAGCATCTGATTAAACCAATTTTGAAGTATTCCTGCCACGCAGACAGTATAAATAAAAAGATCAACACAGTCCTCCTCTAAACCAACAAAATTTCCCCTTCCTCTTCAAATCTACCATAACAGTGATAGAAAAATGAATCCTTAAATACAGTCTTCCCTTTGTAGAGTCATCTTCAAAAAAGAATTCCAGAAACATCCAAACAATCAAAAACAGAATCTGCAGATACATCACCCTATTCTCAAAACAAAAACTCCACTGCAGAAATGGCTAACCATCAAGCAGAGAAGCAAACTCCTCTTCCTAGGCTGTCAGCTATACATACTTTTATACAATTACATTTTTCCACCATTGACATAAAAACTCATGCAACCCAACTACCTACAACCATAGGAATCTCAACATCTCTACTGTCTCAATGGAAGTTCTCAGCACTGAACTTCACAGCACAATTCATAGCTTCTCAATTTTCTGTCCCAAACTCTGGGAATCACTCCCATTCCATATCAAGCAAGCATCCCTTTTATCACTTTTCTGAATTTAACATAAAGCACACCTCAAAGAAACAGGAAAATACCAATGTTTCATCTCTGGCAATATTAAATAATCCATCTCCTAATTTCTATCCCTACCAACTCCATAAATTTCTTGTCTATCTACCTACCATCCACCTGAAGAGCCCAGAGCTATCATGCTGTATACAGCAATTTTGTTGTAATCCCTACCAAAATGAACCATATTGCTCAAAATTGCTTTGTACTGTATTGTTATCTCCAACATTTAGTACTACAACATTCTCTGTATTGTTTTATTGACTTTTTGTTCTCTTGTTGTTTATCCCTGATTGAAATTGGTCATTTGTGATCAGTGCTCTACCCCAGTTAACAAATATATATATAAAAATTAAATAACTAACATAACCCTTCTCTCATGAAAACCTGTATAATCTGCATAAGTCACTGTTCAGTTGACAAATTATGTGCTTTTAACAAAAACAACAAAGCAAATATTGTTTGTCTGTTTTTTCATTCATTACAAAACTGGATGTTTGTTTTTCACTGTTGCAGTCATTACATTTGGGTAATCTGCTGGTAGGTTGCACTCAGTCGGCCTGATTAACAAAGTCTTGGGTCCTGCGTCAGTTGCTGTCCCTTCTTCCATGACGTCAGGTCGTCAGGGGTATAAAACATGTAGCTGATGCCATTACATCAGTCTTTCTTGAGGCGCGGTGCCCGAAGCAGTTCACAAGTGCCGGTCGGCCGATTCCTGAAATTTCATTTTCGAGTTTCAGAACCAAAGTCTTCAACTAAAAGCTAAGTACCCTGTTGGGGAAACTTTTTCTTGCTCCTTACCGATGTCAGTAAAAGTTAATAATTGTATTACTTGTGGGAAGCAAATACCTCATAAGGATTTTCATTTGTACTGTATTCCTTGCTTCGGCCCTGACTATGACGTACCTTGCTGTCGGTTTTGTGCTTTATTTAATCAGTGCACTATCCATCATCGGTACATTTTTGCTTCTAAATATTTCGGGTCTCTGTTTATTTATCCAGAAATGACGTTGGTTAGCCATCCGACTATCGGAATACCGAAAAAACGCAAAGTAAAGACAGAGACAGACCGTTGAGGTCCAAAACTGCCAACTACGCTTCTCCTAAGCCAGTCGCCAGTTCGCCAGTACTCAGTGAGGCACTTTCGCAGCCCCTGATATCCACTACTTCTGATTCGCAGGCCTCTACTGAGACCCATTTGGAGTCCGGTATGCCACGAGATGCTTCACCTATGGAACCTACGGATGTCTCTACCTTGGATGGGTCCGGAGCCGCTGTGTAGGCACCGGCTTCTGAGAGTGTATTCAGGCCTACAGACTTGCATATTAAATTGACTCCACCTTCAATACTAAGGCCTAAATCTCTATCTATGTCTAAAAAACTGACGCCCAGGCCACATGTTCAGGCCCCTATGCCTAAAAAACAAATGATCAAAATGGCTGAAGATTTAATTACTCTAATCGTGGGTAGTCAACCCCCCCCCCCTTCAAAAGAGGCCTAGGGCTGAACTTGACTATGAATCATCTGAACAGGACTGTTTCTTCTGGCTCTTCTAATGTCCATACCTACTTATGAGGACTCTGATGCAGAGGATTCCATTCCCTCTGCTTCTCCCCCTGAGGATTTTTCTTTTGGGGAAACTTTACATACCTTAAGGGAGCATTTCCACTGGGAAAGTCAGGATTTTTCTGAATCCAAAAAGAGGCTTAGGGATTTTCTTCTCCTCCCTCAGCATAGGCCTTTGGCTATACCTCCTGTATTAGACATTGTTGATGTGTTTTTGGAATCCAGTATGGCCCCTGATTCCTTGCCTCTGGCCCCTAGTAAACCAGATAGATACTACAGGGTTCCTGAGTCCCACAAATTCCTTTTCAAAAACCCTATTGTGGACCCTGAAACCATTTCTCAGGGGCCCAAGGGCATTGAGGCTTCTACTGCTAAAAATCATATCCCTTCTGATAGAGACTCCAGGGCGCTGGATAGATGGGATAAAAAACTTTATACTTCTGCAACCTTGGCAATCAGAGCTTTAAACTGTCAATTCCATATGCTAAAATATCAACAGCATATCATGGGACTGCTTAAACAGAAAATGATGATTTCTGACTGTGTGGAAAATAAAGATTTACAGGATTTATTGCATTCAGCTGAACAAGTTGGAAAACATACTTTGCAATGTGGTTTTGATTCTTTAGAGGCCTCTTGCAGGGCTGCTGTTACTGGGTCTGTGCTTCGAAGGCATGCTTTGTTTAAGGAGCAATCTCTGCCTGATCATGTTAAAGCAAAACTGTTGGATGCTCCTTTTCAGCAGGACTGTCTGGCAATAAGGTTGAAGAAGCTCTAAAAAAGATGGAAGATAAAGCTAAATCTATGCAAACTGTGAAAGATTTCTTACAAGTACAACCTCCAAGATTTAGTAGGCACTGGCCTACTAAGAACTGGTCCTTTCTAGCTCCTTCCAGAGCCTCTCAAGCCAAACCTAGACACTCCAAAAGCACCAGGTTTCAGTCCCAAGGGACTTTCAGAACTAAGCAATGGGATGCTTCCACTTCCAAATCTGGAAATAACAAGACACCATCCTATGGTAAACAGTCTCAATGACTTTCCTTTAAAATTACAAGCACTTACCTCTTAGCCACCCCTCTGGGGGGAAAACTGGCTCTTCATGCAAAAAACTGGCAATTTATAACCCAGGACAAATGGGTTTTAAATATAGTGTCCCAGGATACAGATTTCATTTCCGCACATTGCCAACTCCAAACGGGTGGCTAGCTTTCCCCCCAAATCAGTGGGAAGAGGCTCAGAAAAAAGTACGTTCCCTCCTAAACACGGGGGCAATTCAGCTAGTATCAGAAGAGGAAAAGGGACAAGGTTTCTATTCCAGACTTTTCCTGGTACCCAGAAAAGACAAATCATGGCGTCCAATTCTGGACCTGTCTACTCTAAGCACTTTTCTGGACATTCCAAAATTCAAGATGCTGACTCTTCACCAGTTACTTCCTATGCTAGGCAAGGATGCCTGGTTGGCAACTCTAGATTTAAAAGAGGCTTACCTGCATATCCCAATCAAGGAATCTTGTAGAAGATACCTACGTTTCAAAGCAGGCTACTTGCATTATCAGTTCTCTGCACTGCCCTTTGGCTTGTCTACTGCGCCCAGGGTATTCACAAATTGCCTGGCTCCTGTAATTGCATTTTGCAGGCAAACAAATATTCAAATATATCCATACCTGGACGATTGTCTAATTCAGGCAGCAAACCAGGCCATTCTTCTACAACATCTGGTGTTTGTAAAAAGGGTTCTAACTTATCTAGGGTACACCATAAACGAAAAGAAATCACAACTGGTACCCTCTCAAAAAATTACATTCCTGGGAGCAAGCTTGAATACAACTGCCCAGATGGCTTTCCTTACGCCAGAAAATCAAATTCATTTGGTGACTTACTTCAAACAGGTGGCCACAAAAACCCTGCTATCTGCAAGACAAATACTGCAAGCCTTGGGGTTCATGGCCTCCTGCATTCTTCTAATTCCATATGCAAGACTGCATATGTGGAAACTTCAGTGGTACTAAAAAGTTTATGGAGTCAACATTGTCACAGTCTGTAAACAAAGATTCCTATCGTACCTTGCCTGCGCCTAGAGTTCTTATGGTGGACAGAGGCCTGCCACCAAAACAAGGGACTGCCATTCACACCACCCCCTGCTGCCCAAACCCTCACTACAGGTGCATCAGACGCATGGGGGGGCTCATCTGGCAGGGAAGGTCATTCAGGGCAAATGGAGCCCAAATTAAATGCACCTTCATATCAATCAAAAAGAAATGCTAGCTGTACAGAATGCTCTGACAGCCTTCAAGGACTACCTTCATCCAGGACAACTAATGGTAAAGACGGACAACACCACGGTTATGTGGTACATAAACAAGCAGGGGGGTACACATTACTACCCCCTCTGCAGACTAGCCATGGCATTGTAGAACACTGCCTTGAGCTACCAAGTACAACTACAAGATCAATTCCTGCCAGGGAAGCTGAATATTCTGGCAGATGAACTAAGCAGAAATCTCATGGACCCACACGAATGGAAACTGGAACCACGGATTTTCAACATGTTGACACGCAAATGGGGGAGCCCAGACATAGATCTTTTTGCCTCACCCCAGAACTACCAGTTGGACAAATTTTGCACAAGATCTCCTCACAAAAAAGCCTGGAAAGTAGATGTTCTGTCCTTCAACTGTGCCTTTCCCCCTGTGCCTCTGCTCTCCAAAGTTCTACTAAAAGTCATACAGGACAAACCAAAATGATTTTGATTGCTCCAGACTGGGCTCGCCAACACTGGTACCCACTCCTGTGCAGTGCGTCACAAATTTCTCCATGGCACCTACCTCAGTCACCTTCCTTATCGTCTCAGCAGGAGAACCAAATTCTGCATCCTCAGCTCCAAACATTGAATCTTGCAGCTTGGCTAATCATTTAAATTTCCCCTTAGCATCCCTCAGCAAACCTGTGATGGATGTCATTTTGGAGGCGAGAAGACCTAGTACTAGAAGATCTTATGCTGAGAAGTGGAAAAGATTCTGTGCCTGGAATTAATCTCAAGGGATGAGCACAGCAGCACCCAATTTACCTCAGATTTTACAATACTTAACTGAGATGCTTCACAAGGGCCTGTCTTTTTCTTCCATAAAAATCCATGCCCCAGCCATTTCAACTCATTACAACACAGAACCCCCCCCCTTCTCTCATCCTCTGCTAAAGCAGTATCTCAGAGGGGCCAAAAACTTGAGACCACCCAGGAGAGCTCCAACCCCTGCCTGGGACCTTAACTTTGTATTAGAGAAACTCACTCTACCTCCTTTCGAGCCAGTTGCTACTGCAGACTTAAATTTTCTTTCCTGGAAAACAGCCTTCCTTTTAGCAATCACTTCAGCTAGAAGGATATCTGAATTACAGGCCCTTATGGCAGTGGAGCCTTTCATCATCTTTCATGCGGACAGGGTGTCACTCAGGACCAATCCATCTTTCATGCCCAAGGTGTTATCCAGTGTAGCTCTTAATCAGTCCATTCATTTGCCAACTTTCTTTCCCAACCCACAGAACAAGGGGGAGTGGATTCTGCATTACTTGGATGTACACAGACAACTTAGATTCTACTTGGACAGGACTAAATCTTGAAGAAAATCTGAACAACTGCTGGTAGCATTTGCTGCAGGGGCAGAGGGGAAGGCTATTTCAAAACAAACCATTTCTAAATGGATAAGCCATTGTATTCATTTCTGCTATAAGCACCATGGAAAACCTATCCCCCAGGGGATCAGATCTCATTCCACCAGGGCTGCATCTACTTCTACAGCCTTTCTCAGAGGTGTTCCTACCAGGGATATTCTAGAAGCTGCTACCTGCAGTTCAGTTCATACTTTCACCAAGCATTATCACTTACCAATTTTCTCTAAATCCAGAGCTGGTTTTGCCACTGCTGTTTTGCAGGGCCTTATAGCTGGTCCTAATGCTGTATAAATTCATCCTCCCAACCATAGCTTTGGGAATCTACCCAAATGTAATGAATGCAACAGTGAAACACAAAGAACATAGTACAGTTGTGTACACTTAACCATAAATGTAGATGTTCGAGTGTATTCACTGTTGCAGTCCTGGTTACCCTGCCTCCAGCCCCCTATTTTTCTCTTACTACACCTCTACTTTCTTTTACTATGCTTAAAAGCCTTTTTGGTGTATTTGCTTTTGTTTGGAGGTATATTTTTGTATTTTTAATTACTTATATATATTTTGCTCCCCATTTGGGGGGCACGTGACATCTGGGGCAAGAAAAACTGATGTAATGGTGTCGGCTGCATGTTTTATACCCCTGACAACCTGACGTCATAGAAGAAGGGACAGCAACTGACACAGGACCCAAGACTTTATCAGGCCGACTGAGGGCAACCTGCCAGCAGATTACCCAAATGTAATGACTGCAACAGTGAATACACTCGCACATACACATTTGTGGTAAGTGTACACAACTGCACTTTTCCTGGCCTTGGAGTGTAAAAATATTTAATTTGCTTTATATATAAAACCATGAATATAATGAAATAATGAATGGAATACATAGGGGAGTCTGCTTGCTGCGATCCATGACACTTCTTGCAATGTAAGACATGAAACCTCTTGTAACGTAGGACATGAAACATCTTGTAAAGTAGGACATGAAACATCTTGTAGTGTAGGGTTATGGAACTCAGTGAATGAATAGTGGATTTGGCACTCACCATGAAATTAATTCCCTAAACCTGAGGTAGAAGGTATTTCATCATTTATCACAACAAGAAAAAGACCATTTTTAGGATGTTCTCCATGAAATATCTTGTACTGTAATTTCAGGAAATGAGTTTCTGATAAACAAAGCCCCAATGTCATTTCTTCCAGTACAAGATATTTCACGTCACAAAACCCTTGCCATTTAGTACAGTGAAGATAGTTACCACCTGTCCTTTACACAGGACAGTCCCTATTTAAGAAGTTTTGTCCAGTGAAAAAAATTAGAAGATGGTTAATATCTTGAGATTTTCTTACAAAACAATCATGAGTTTCCCTCGGTTACATAAATCAATTATTTTCTATCTGAAGCATGTGAAATACAATAAACAAGTAAAATTCCATACGCATGACCTTTTATTTTGGAAAAAAAAGTGAAGTACCACCCTACATTATTTGTTGATATGGCTTGCGTGCAAAATCTCACATTCTGATAAAAAATTCATTCCTTGTATGAGATGTTAAACTAAGCTCCCATATGCTTCAGTTGGTGGTAGCGCAGGTAAATGTAAAAGACCCTACAGCACCTATCAAGAAGAGTAAGGGAAGTTTTCAGATGCTCAGGCCAAATTTCTACAAGTAGTATAAATACCACATCAGTTCAATCCATGAAAAGTTGGCTCATGCCTAATGAGACTAACCTGGCCAGCAAAGAATAAAAAGTCCCACCTTGGGCATTTGAAAAGGTGGTAACCTGAGTTGGAGAAGATACAAAGACTCCTTACAAGAAGAACTGAAGGACTTCAAGTCTTGTCTTATAGCCAAAGGCTACAGCGAGTCTCGTTTTCCCAGTGTCTTATCACCTTGTTAGCGTGGGCACGTGCCTGAAACAGAGGGCATTAAAACCTCTCATTTTTTTGATTAAAACAACCCCTGCTAAACTACACATAAAAGTACACTTAGTTTTAATAAAAAGTGATGTTAAAATAATGTTAACCATGCCATTGAAAGTGACAACTTCATTTCTTAAAGGCTCCAAGACCTATAGAGTAAGCTCTGAGGCAGTTACTAGACTTGATGTTTAGAGACAATTGATGAGCCCAGCCCAAATTCCCAGTTGCCCTTAAGCACTGTCTGGTTAAGTAACTTGCAGAAGGACGCACGGTAGGCAAATGAGGGCTGAATGATCAAATCCTGTACTACAGAAACGTCCGCCCATAGCCTTAACTCACTGTGCCAACTGCCACTTACTTGATTACATTCAAGCATATCAAGTTATAACTTCAAGAAGGAAATGAATGACTACATGGGCATCTGTAAATCCCAACATGGGCCCCACCCCACCTGGCCATTCAGGGCATTAGCCTCTTGAATGGCCAGGGGTAATCAGGAGTAAACAGGATTTCAGTCATACAATGTGCTTGGTACTCAACTTTTAATGTGGAAATGAGCAAGGAATAAAATGCTTCATGCTGAAGTTTTTTGGTTTAATATAAAGTACATCCTTGCAGTTTCTGCCCATTTATATTGATTTGTGTTAAGCTACTGGGTTGTTTTGGTTTTCAGGAATGAATTGCAAATGTTTACTGTACAAAAGATGCAGGTTGAAAATGGGATACAGATTTAAATATGAATTCAGAAGCATAAAGAAGGCTTTGGTGTAATCATGCTCTGATTTGTGGTGTTTCCATGTTGTACAAAGGTGGAATTCATTTTTTCATGTACTTAACTGCAAAAGCTAATTCCTTCTTTTTTCAATGATTTCTTCAGTGAATGAATGCTACGGTAAATACAGCAAGAATGATGTGGCCAAAGCTGTGGATTTGGAGCTGAAAGGAGATATTGAAGCCTGCTTGATGGCCATTAGTATGTATCAGCATGTTTCTGTATATGCAGTTACATTTTTTGTTTGTAGTTGGGGTTAATGTTTCCTGATTTTTTTTCACATGTTGTTAAGAAGCCAAACCCTTCATCTTTTCACCATGTTAGTCCTCTACAGTCTCCATGTGTTTTAGGCCTGTCTTAAAATTAAACCCTTGAGGTTGCTAGTTTTAAAAAGACGAGAACTGTATGGCTTATACAGTGCAGTTGCTGTATTGTGCTTTTGAATGCAGTGAGGTTAATCAAGCAGCAGAGTTATTGGATGAAATATTCACACGTAACATTATAGTCTGTTCTTAATAAGAGTTGAAGGTGCATTTCTTTGGAAAATATGATGATATCATAAATATGTCTGTGGCCTACATAACAAATGTTTGAAGCACTCATCAATTGTATTGTCAGTGAAAAATGTAAATGCAAAATTTGACACAATGTAGGATATGACATTTTTTGCTTATTTCTGCTGTATCAGTAAATGTGTACTAACAATGCAAGCACATAATGTGAAATTATGTAGTTATGAAAAATACTAAAAGGCAATATCAGTAAAGTAGGCTGAAGTTTCTTAATTAATATCAGCTTAATTTGTCACCCTTAAAGTTGAACATTTTGTGTAAGCATGCTTGTGGAATATGTGATGATAATAGACAACTGCCTAAGAGTAATGTTCCTACACATTTGAGACTTGGTTACCAATATTTTACCTTGCAGTTAGACTGCATGACTGTGTGGGACATAGTACATTAACAATGGTGGCTAAGTTGCCAAACTGGAGTTATTTTATTTGTGTGTATATTAACATTAAACTTTTCCATGTGATTTAGGAGTTGTACCAGTAAGAGGCTGTAATTCTGTTTAAAGTAGTTGCCGTATAAATAGTCTGAAGAATCATTCAGAGAGGACATGAGGAGGACCATTCATGAAAGTAATAAGGAGACTTAGAACCTATTGAAGAATCTACAGTAGAGTATGTGAACTATCAAATGATCCACAGGAGAACTGAAAGTCCTGTTAGGAAAACCAAAGAACCAGTCAATAATTCATTGTATAACCAATGTGAGAAAATCTTTAGTAACAACTTTTGAGATCAATGCAGAAATTATCCGTCTGATAGTAAAGCATACATATAGGTCCATATGCACACTTCTCAACTTCTTTTCTGAAGAATTCTGGACACAGCCAACAATAATGGTGGGGGGGGGGCCCAAAATGAGGGACATTTCTTAAGTAGTACTTCTGTTCACTTAAAAAGTTAGTAGAGCAACAGGATTTGCAAAGGCATGTATCTTCTGAAAAATAAGAACATTAAAACTCTAATATCTGGCATTAGTGACTTACTGTAATCCTCTGTGATACACTTGAAAATCAAAAAGTTTTATGTGGAACAAGTTAAAAATATAAGGCAAGATCAATGATATTCTGCAAAAATCTGAACAGATGAGAGGTATATCTGTATGGGTATGGATATGTACATGTATATGTACATATATATAGCAGCTTTTCAGTGCACTATTTTAGTACACAACATACAGCTAAGAACTTCAGAAAAGGTGCCTTTATGAAAAGTTCTAGTCTACATATACATTAGCCTGTACCTCCGGTATATATTTCTCGGAGGTACAGGCCAACACGGAAGGACTGTGGCTGACCAAGTTCGCAGATGACTGCAAACTGGGTGCCATAATCAACTCTCCAGCCGACATAAGCATCCTACAAAAGGGCCTCATAGAAACAGACAACTGGTGCCAGAGCCATGGCCTCAAGCTAAACGCCAAAAAGTGTATAGTCATCCCCTTTGGCAAAAACAAAGTGCCCACAAATTACAACATAGATGGTAATCCATTAAGTACGGAAGAAGTAATTAGGAACCTGGGGACCCAAGTTGATAGCAATCTCTCACTTGACAACCACGTGGCCAAAGTGGTTAGAAAAACATTTTATATAGCCCCCCCTAATCATGAAGGGATTCACATCTAGATCAGGGGAGGTCATCGTGCCTCTTTACTCATCCCTCATCAGGTCCATAATTGAGTACAATGCCCCTTTTGGGATGTACCTTACCAGACACCTGCAGCAACTGGAAAGACCCCAAAAGTACCTCACCAAGAGGATCAAAGGGCTCAAACAGATGCCATATGCTGCCCAGTTAAAGAAACTCCAGCTCTACTCAGTAGCATACTGCCTGCTCAGAGGCGATCTGTGCCTGATGTATAAAGCCATGTCCAACCCGGAATTAATGGACATGCTGCACCTCAGAAAATCCAAATCCCATCGAGCTACGCACTCGAGAGACTTGAACCTCAGCACTGAAATAAATAGGACATGCTGGAGGGACAGATTCATAACCCAGAGGCTCCCTTCACTCTG
The DNA here is from genome assembly GCF_019279795.1 of Protopterus annectens. NCBI lineage: Eukaryota > Metazoa > Chordata > Ceratodontiformes > Protopteridae > Protopterus > Protopterus annectens. The sequence continues at coordinate 394,886,182 of NC_056728.1, forward strand.
GAATAAAATCCCAGTCCAGGTTAGGCAGAGTCCCTCATTGACTCTCTTCAAGAGGAATCTTGATGAGTGTATGGGAGATAGTAGGTTTACCCCGGGTATCACTTCTGTGTCACTGTTAGACAGAGGCACAGTATACTAACCTCGAAAAAGGGCATAGCAAAATTCATTTAAAAGGGTGGCGAAAGCCAAACACACTCTGGCTAGGCTTATAAATGCCCTAGGGCAGATAGCCTAGTATGACCCTATGAACCTACAAGTAAAAACTAAAGAATTTAATGCATTGCATTGCATTGTTTAAAGATTGTATTTGCTTGTTTGACAATAGCAATAAAGGATTTTCAGCTACACATGCTATTCTTGGATATGTGTTGAGTAGCTCTGAGGCAAACACTAAAAAAACACCTTTAAAGGATATATGTCATTGTAACCTGGCAAAACATAACAGCACCATAGTTAATGAGCTGCTTATGGGATCTGGCATATATGTGCACAGGAGCTCAGGTTGTGGCATTTAGGTGTTTTCTGTCACCACATGATCACTTGGTCCCATTGCTGGGTAACTGCAGTCAGTAACAAATCATTCAAAGAAACAAAAAAAATCTCATAGCTGAGATGGTGGCCAGTTTATTATGCAAAAATGTCCATTCACTTTAATAATGGCAAATAATTCTGAATGTTGAGTATATACGCAAATGGACAGTAGTAGTCATTATGATAAGCATCAGCTAACAGTCTTCCATTTTTGAATGATGTTTTAATTTTTTGAATGATGTTTTTATTAAGTGTAATCCTCTGAAGTCGTTACTTATGAATGTGGTACAAAACAGGTGTGTGTGTATAAGAATATCTGCAACATGCTTAAGACTCATTCTGTGTAATCAACCTCCTGTGTTTAAATTGCACTTAATTCTAGTTTTAAGCAACATGTTGATTTTGTATTAAAATATGAAGATGCAAAGGAAAATATATCAGTTAACAAGAAAAAACTGATCATGGAAGAGGAAATTATTTCACCTTTGCTTTCAGCAGTGCCACCTGCTGTTATTTAAATATATTTAGAAACTAAGTTACAGCCTTTTACTTGTGTGCTATTTTTGTCAGTAACAAGCAGGAAAGCTGTACTGTTATGAAAATAGATAACAGCTTAAGACAGCTTCATTGAAGTAAGAATAAATGCATTTTGCTTTGATAAACAATTCAGCCTACTACTTTTAACTATTGAGATTCACAGAATGTTCGATTCCTTCTGCTGACAGTGTGCAGGACATTTTCTACACACTGGCATGTTAGAAATCATCACATAATATCAAGAAAGTAACCAGAGCTGCTGCTTTTAAGAACTATGTTTCAAGGAAATTGATTATCAAGTGGTATATCTTGTTTGAGAAAGAAGTACTACCTAGTATTGCTTTGTGTAGTAGTGTACCATTTTAAGTTAGTTAAAGGCTCAGTAGTGCTCTGGTTTTGAAAGACACCCAGTAAAATTATCTCTAATTATATTATTAAAGGGGTCACAGACTCACCTTTCATCTGGAATGTTACAGAAAACCTAATGCACTAGGTAATTCTGCCCTCTGGAGAAGCATGTACTTGAAAGAAAGTATAACTGATTTGTTAGCCATAAGATTGACTTAATAGTGATCTATCGTGACTCTTTCGTTTTATTTACTTTTGCTGACAAATTATGATAAACTTATTTTTTTTATTATGGAGCAGTGTATATAGATTTGGGGACACAAGACGACACTAATGTTTTTGATAAGTGGATGAATTTAGTAAGTTGTATTTTATTGATGTGAATGTAGTAAGTTATAATATTTGTCACTATATGCACTGCACATTGGAACATGTGGAAGGTATAGCATCTATTTTGTGTTAAAGTACTTTATCAGTACAAAAGGTGTCAGTACACTGTCAGCATTTTGGAAGGATGAGTTCTACAGTGCACCGCTTCCTGGATGAGTTGCACTTGAGATCAAGCTGTTCTTTAGAGGGAAATGGCACATAGGTTGATTTCAGAAAGTTAAGATCTGTTCTGGTATGAATTTGTGGTTAGCTTGCTAAATCAGAATCTAGTTAGAACTGACATGCATGCTAAACTTCATGTCTTCCATTTAATACAGTCTGTGTGCTGGAGAGATTGCTAAGCCTAGAGTAATTTGAGAAATACTATTTTAACTAGTAAGCCTTTCTTTTCTTAAACTCAGCTGATAAACTCATAGGAGTTGCAAGACAAGTGAGTCAAGGCCACATTCACTTTGCCAACACCCACCATTATACTGTACTGACCTTCTCTAAAAGGCCAAAGCAAGGCAGTTTAGAGGTAAATTTATAGAAACCCAATCAATAGTCCAGACTAGATTTGAATGACACTGGGGTGTTACATTGTTTAACTTGCAGGAAAAGTCTATTCCATAGACATAAATGAGGAAGGCAGTGGATAATACATGTGTTCTCCCATTGAGTTTTATGTATATGTTAGTCACAATCAAAATACTTTTTATCTATTTTTTTTGAAGACCTGCGTTCTATGTTACAAATAAGAATGTTAAGCATTTTAAAGCATTATCGTGTCTTACTCATGGGGATGCTGCTAATAGTTAGCTAAATGGCTGTGATTTAGTGTAAGTCCTGCTGTTTCTAGCATATTAATTCTATATTTTTCCTTCGAAAGGTAACACCCAAAGACTTGTGTAATGTAGAATTTTATTTAGGCATTTTAAGAATATGATGTCATTTGTCCTCGAATCAAGCATCTCCATGTACATTTGGTTACACCATGTCTTCTGGGTAGCTCAAGGGACTGTTTCCAGAGATTGTATACTGTTTCTTCCTCTTTTGATATTGCACCATTAATCTAACCAGACTAAAATGTCTTAAAGATAACCCATTCCACATGAGGCAGCATTCTTTATTCATCCTAAGAATAATGATTGTCAGGGCTTTCCACGTGCAGAAAAACTGTGTTGGGCCTTTGAGCCCAACAGAAACTATTTTTTCATATTGTGTAATTCAGTCAGATGTTATTTCAGTGACTACTTTTCACTGAAGAAGCACTGTGCAGTGTGCTTCCATTAACTCTAAATCTCTCGGAGGATCCTGATAAAGCAGTAAACTGGCAAGATAAACAGAAGAGGACGTAGTAAGCATTCTTGTTTCCTTCCTTTGAATATGAAACAGAAAGACGAAATATAGGAACTAGTCATAATCCAAGAATCAAAGTGTAAAGCTGTGAGTAACTGAATGAGTGTATTTCAAAAACTATGTATATGGAGAACTTGATAAAGGTAAGTTAGTTCGAGCTAGTTCAAATTATTCTAAACATTCATGGATAATGCTAAAATGGCTTAGGTAATCCATGACATCAATGACAAGGGATTTAAGGACTTCTTAATAGTCTATTATGATTACCTACCTATTCTTAATTAACATTAATTAAGGATGGCATTGTATTCTTAAAATAAATCATTGGTACTTGCGCATTATTGCAGCCAGGTTCCAAACATGGTTGCATAGAGATTTGACTAGAGAACTATAAGTATCATTTCAGTTGCGATTACTAATACTGACAAATACATCACTGAACACAAACATGACACTGGACATATTCTTATCTTAAAATAATGAAAGTTTCTACTGATTTGCACACCATACATATAGTGCAGTTATAAGTTTGAAATAAGTACCACTGGCTTATTCTCTTGAGCAATACAGGCAAGGCATTCTTGGTGTTTTAAACCTGTCAATTGTTCCGTTGCTTTTTATTTCGTGCACTCCCAGAGTGTATGTATTTCAGACCTCTGTCTCTGAACATTAAAAATCATAGTGCTGGCCTTTAAAAATCATAGCAGAGGGCCCAAAACAGGAACACTTTCTTATTTGCTTAGAACAGAAACTCTGACCATGCTTATCACATACCTTTCTTGATAAAGAAGGTTTGTAGAAACTTATTTAACTTATGTAATAATGTGTACACCCTTGAACATGTCTATATTTATGTGCAAATGCACATCTAGAAAGAACATGGGAAAATATATGTTAAAAGTAATTGGTACTTTTTACTTGCATATTATCAAGTTGTTTGGAACATGGTTGAGATAGTACATATGTACCGCATATGTACCGAATCATTCACAGTGTCATTCATATTACGTAGACCATGCCAGTAAAGGAAAAATGTCTACGAGTACTATTATAGACTAAACTGTTGCTTGATGATAGTAAGACTTGTTATAGATGTCTGGCTTGTGAACTGTCTTTTCTGTTACATATTGAATGGACTACTTTTCTACTTATCAAAGGCAGAGGTAGCATTTTGTATAATTATAGAAATCTGCTATTCCAGAAGATTTGTACATTTTGAACTTTGCAAATGTTGATAAGCCTTAAATATTAGTTTGTTTATATGCCTCTTAGCTTGCCAAGTAAATAGGAAAGATATTTGTTTCTGAGGATTCAGTTCTTTGGAAGTAAGTCTTTGTTGAAAGTATTACTAGACGCAAGTTAATAACTATCTGACTGTGTGTTGATTCTGTATAGTTTTAGTATGCTGACTATGAGAATTATGGCTACATTTTTCTTGCATTTAACTACTCCGGAATTTCTTGTGGGTTGAAGTTGGATTTGTAGTCTCAGTGTAATATAACATTGATGGATGATGACTAAAGATGCATTTCGGTAGTACAGGTAGATGCTCGATATAGGATGGCACTGTTACAGATGTGAACTACTGATCCATGGTATGGCTTAGGATTGTTGACCAATGTCATTGACTATAGCAGCATATAAATCTATGTATGTAACACAGATGACCCCAGAATAACTAGTGACTTGGGTGCTGGATGACCCGGGTTGGGGGTTATGTAGGAATAACAGCCAGCAACTGATTCCCTGAATCAGAATGTGTAAACCGGTGAGTGTACTCTGTGCTGCAGTACTGACATCCAGTGAAGACCAGATTTAGCAGCATTCAGCAAAGTGGGCAAGGAAGTGCACTATACTTTAATACACTGTGCTGCAGCTACATTCAGTATGTGTATGGAAGCACTTGCTATTGGACCACAACTGATAGTCCCAGCTTGATGACACACATGTCATCCAGTGTGTAGGAAGTGTTAAGGACCAAAACCTCACCCAAACTCACCTATGTGATGGCTTTTTTGCTGTTATATATAACCAGCAGTGGCCAAATAGTCATTTAATTGGGGGGCGGTGTGGGCAAACTATCATATTATTAAATGTGAAGGGGTGCAGATAGTCAGGAAAAATTAGCAGATAAAAAGGTACTAAAAAGAGTGTTTACCACTTTCTAATTTCAGTTTACTAAGTAACTTCAGGATATTCTAGAGGACTGAGGGTGAAAAGTCATGCCCTAAGGAAATGGGGAACATTTTCATGATGAGAATGGATACTGTCCCTGAATTTTTGTTAAAAGTAATTACCTCCAAATTTGTGAAATGGTCGTCTCTGTAGTAAAAAGTTAAGTGATGTACAGTTTGATAAGGGTTGAGAAGACTCTGGACACTTGTTGTTAAATCTATAGTGCTAGTGAATGCTTATGATGTGCCATTTCATCTGCAGGTCCATTGGGGTGGTGAAAACTAAGTGTAGTGCAGGTGCAGGTGGGATAACATTTGTGTCAAATGATGGGCCTTTTACTTTCAGTTGTATAATTAGTGTGCTACCTTAGGGGAGAGTAGGGCAGATTATTTAGGGTTTCTATAACCATTGCTATTCTTTTTTTTTTTTAATCAAATATTTTATTGAATTAAGAAAGTGAAAGTTTTAGCAGTAAGATATTATGGATACAATTTTTGAACGTAAAAGAATAATGAAATAGACACACTACAACTATATACACTATTTACAGAGGCCCAAAAGTAATAAAATTATAAAACAGTAGCCAAAGGTTTGCATAATAAGCATCAGATAATTCGGAAAGAGTTGGTCTTTATGAAAAGTTTCAATGAGAAAAGAAACCTTTATCCAAGCATTATTAACAAAATTTCTTAGATTTATTCTCACTTTCATTTTGGTTTCTCTGGAAATCACTTCTTCAAGGAGGGTCAGGAAGTCTTCTATAGTTGGACAGGTGGTGGACTTCCATTCTCTTGGTATACATTTTCTAGCAATCGCTAGTTTTGTCATTAAGAAGTATGAGTTGGCATTGCTCATTACCAAATTTTCATGAACATTAAAGAATATTATTGATTTAAGAGAAAAAATATCTGTAAATGCTTTAAAAAAAAACTTCAGTATTATCCCAAAACTGTTTCAAACTGGCACATTCATAAAAAAATGTGGATCCAATCTGCTTTACACGGGGAACAGCATCTCCAACAAATAATGTTGTCAGTTTTATTAAATTTTGCAACCCCTCAAAAGGCTCTGTGCAGGAACATCCATGTAAAAATACTCCCAATACTGTCCCCAGGATGTTAATTTTATAGAAGATAATAATTTGGATTTCTCGAGTGAAGTATAATTGAGAGAGAGAAACCCTTATTTATTGAGTTCCAATGTTAAATTATTTTACAAAAAATGCATCACATATGCGAACATTTTGCTTTTTTCTTCCTGCCCTTACACCAACAAGAAAATAATACCTAACAGAAGTAATGCTTGCAAAAAGTGCACCACAAAAACAGAACTACTCTGTAACATTGCAGTATTATTGGCACGATTAATAAATGGCGTGATAACAGAACTGGGCAGATGTTTCACTAGTCCCATTTAGGAATGGTTGCATTTTTTTTCTCTGTGGTTTCTCTGTTAATGAACGTATGGTCACTTGTCCACTCAGTATCAGTGTCAATACAAACGCTTACATAGTTCGGTGAATAGCAACAAGTGAATGGCTTTATGAAGAAAACTAAAGTCTAAGGCTGTACTATTGTACATTGCTATGTCTATATGCAGTTTGAATTCATCTCGTCACCAGCCACCCTCTTGAGTAAGAAGAAACTACCACAGTTTTACACGTACAAGTCAGGTGTTTTTGCAGTACCTACCGTACTTTTCAGCTGCCCTGAATTTTGTACAATGTCCATGATTTGCCTCATATTTTTGCCTTATCCTTCATCATTTAGCTAATACTGCCAGACAGAGATTCATACTTCTGATTATTCAGACAGTGCATGTTGCTGCAAAACCCATTGTTCTTTTAAAATTTTAATTGAATACGAGAGTCTTTTAAATTGTCTGTTATGTTGCCCACCCCCCACCCCCATTACCACTGGCTTCACACACAATTCTTCAGAATAAGATTTGAAATGTATCACTACTTACAAAAATATCTCAACACCTGGGCCACAACGTCTTTGAGGAAAGGGGGAACTTTTGACAAGCTGTCCCTCATTGTGAAAGTTTGCTCCCTTTTGTTTTTAATAATATGAAAATCAAAGTATTGTTCTGAATAGTTTGATTATAGACAATACAAATGATGTCTTTCATTGCTGAATGCCTGCCAACCTAAAATGATAAATACAGGGAAGGTGGCACAAACGTGCAAGAAAGTCGGCGATAATGGGTAAAATACGAAATACCTACCATATGATGTAAAATAAAAGGATAACTACATATCCTGTTCAAAGGTTTACTTCTGTAATGTTATCAGAGAAAGAGTAAAACAATACCTTTGGATTTTGGCACGGTGAGCAAGAAAACTGATAATGTGACATTGTTCAATCTCGCCGTTCATTCTTACTGATGGGTTCGGAGCCAATCCTTGGCTCCGACTCAGCCAACTGCAAAAGCTCAAGGTCTTCAACCAGCTTGAGGACAACTCCCTATCCCATGATGCACCCTGATCTTCCCCCAGATCTTGCTTGCCGCTGCAATTTGATCATATGTTCACCAGCTCTGGCCAGTGAATATCTTTATTTTTCTGATAAATAGTTTTAAATAGCTTAGCTTGTTAGTTAGTGATGTAGGTAGTTAGTTTAGAGTGTAAAATCTATAGTTAAATTACATATATAATATAGTTAGTTATTACTGGCCATCTTTTTAGGCCTTTTTCCTCCCTATTTCTAGCTCAGTTTGTGAAGTCTGTAGTTAACGTACTGAGATATTAGTGGCAGTGTTTTTAGGCCTTTACTCTCTTTATCTTTAGAATCATATTGAGTGTGGGTTTATATTAAAGTAGAGCCCTTCTTTTTCACAGGGCACATAGTTTAACTTATTGTGAACTTATACTAATGTTAATAAATTGATATTGGTGGCTGTGTTTTTAAGCCTTTTTTTCTCCTACATTAAAGTCTCCCATTTTACAAACGGTGGCTTCATCACATTCTTCACGGTCCTCAAGTAGACTGTCTGATTTGGATGTGTATCGAGTGGTGAAGAAGCTTCTACAGATACCGGCACTGGCAAAAATTTTATCGGCACCGACCCTGGGCGTTTCAGAACCGACTTTAGTTCCCCCAACATCTTCTGTTCCTCCTCTGATGTGCATGGAAGTTTTGGAGCTGGAGAGCGTGGAACTGATGATCATGGAACCCTCGGGACCGACACCTACTCTAGGCTTTTTGGCACTGACTTCCCTGATGTCTTCGATGCTGACCAAAGGATCTCGGAGCTGACAATCACCGGTCGGGTCTGGGGAGGATAGTAGGACCAACTTGTCTGTGCCGGCTTTACCTCTTGGGGCTTCGGCTCGAGTAAGTTCGGCCCCGACCTCTGGCTCAGAGCGCTCCATACCAGTGTAGACAGTTTCCATTGAATCTTCTGATCTGGATTTTTCTCGTCTGGACCGAGGGGCCTTCGAGGCTGTGAGGAGGGCCTTGTTTGCCCCAACAACCACTCCATCAGTTCCGGCAGCTCCTTCCCTGAAAGTGTCTGCCTCTTCATCACATGCTCCATTAAAGTGTAGAGATCCTGAGCCTCAGGAAGCCCCATTGGGTGAGCCATGTTTTTCCAAGACCTCTCCAGAAGCACCACTGAAGAGGTGCCTAGGAAGTGACTTTGCAAGAGAAAGCGTCCAGATATCTCCTTTGCAGATATCTTAGAAATTCTTAAACAGAAGGGTAACTGGAAATCCCTTCACCTTTCTAATGATGTCAGTCCTCCTGAAGGCTTTTGGGTCTCAACCCGCCACCTCGTGGGTGTCTCCACCCTTTGATAAGTTGCTTGAATTACTCACTCGAAGGGCATGGGAGTCCCCAGACACCACAGAGCCTATACCCAGGAGGCCTAATAAATTTATAACTAACCCTCAAGATAGACCTTATCTTACTAGAGTACCTGTTGATGCTATGGTTGTGGCAGCAGCCACCAAGAATGAATTATCAATTCATCTGCTCATTCTCCTAATAGAGAATCCAGGATCATGGACAGGTATGGGAAGCATATGTTTAGTTCAGCGGCCTTTGTCCTTCGATCGCTGAACTACATCACACATTTCACTAGATTACAAAGGGAGCTCCTGAAGGAGCTAGGAGACACCCTGCAGGGTTCAGTAGCTGCAGAGGTTTCAGACAAGGTAACTTCCCAGTTCTCCACTCTTAATTCGATTGTGAACTCGTCCATGCATCTGTTATCATATACAGAGCAGTGGGTACAGGAATCACTCTCAGGAGACATTCCTGGATGTGCTTATGTTCCTTTGTGGAACCTTTTAAGTCTTCCTTCATTAACATCCCCTTTGACGGTTCATCCCTGGAGTATGTTTTACTACCCCAAATAGACCTTACCCCAAAGGGAGGGGAGGTGGAAAGATATGGTTCCGTAAATCTCCAGGATCTTTCCAGAACACTTGTGGTTTAACCCCATCTGGAGGCAGAGGAGGGGGTAATAACGGAAGACATCACCCACGTGGCAGAGGGGGTCCACAGAACGAAGGTGACAGATCAGTTCTTTGACAATCCCTATCAGCCCCCCTGAAAGGACGCCCAACTGTTCATCTCTGGAGGCAGTCGGGGGGGTGCCTATCTTTGTACCTAGACACTTGGCTAAAATAACAAAAGACATCTGTGTACAAAGCATAATATCCAGAGGATACTCTATTCCCTTTGCAACTCCACCCCTCTAAGTAAAGAAAATCCCAGACATTCCACCCAGTCACAGGGACCAAACAGCCTTAGAGGTCCAAAGTTTTCTGGAGAAGAGTCATCCAGCCAGTACCAGCAGACCAGAGAGGATCTGGAACTTACTCAAGGTTCTTTGTAGTTCCAAAGGAAACGGGGGACTGGAGACCTATTCTGGACCTAAGTAGACAAAACAAGTCAGTAAAAAAGACAAAGTTCTGGATGGTCATGCTTCAGTCAGTACTCCATTTTCTGGGGAAAGACAATTGGATGTGCTCTATAGATCTTCAGGATGCGTACTACCACATATAGATGGACAGGCCATCCAGGGATTATCTATGCTTCTGGCTGGAAGCCAGCCATTATCAGTTTTGCACTATGCCTTTGGTCTCACTACAGCCCCCAGAGTGTTCACCAAATGTATGGCAGTAGTCTCTGCTCACCTGAGATGTTTTGGATTCCAGGTGTTTCCATATCTAGATAACTGGCTCCTCACTGCCACCACCAAGCATCAACTTCTTCATGCGAGGGAAACAATCTTACACCTATGCAATCAATGGAGTATTACCATCAACTCAGAAAAATCTGCCTTATCACCATTGCAACAGGACCGTCTTTATAGGAGCAGAACTAAACACAGTTTGAATGACATTAAGTCTGCGTCCAGAAAGTGTTTGTGTCTCACGAAAACAAATAAATATTATACTTGCTTCCAAGGACAAAAGCCCTAGTCTCAATGGTACTCAACTTGCTAGGCTCAATGGCGGCAGTGATCATTGCCATTCCCCCATTCCCCTCACTCGCATGCACATGCGAGTTCTACAATGGCTGATATTCTCTCAATGGTCCTTTCAGGAACTCCCAATGTCACACCAAATCATCATAACGAATATGTGCAAGAAGGACCTTCAATGGTGGCTGACATCTCAACAGGTAACTTGGGGCCATTCATTTGTTCTTCCCAATAGCCACGGTGACCGTGGACACTTCCTTGATAGGGTGAGGGGGCATTATCAGGCAAGAACAGCCCAAGGCACGTGGAAGAAACACGTGACTCATCTGCATGTAAATCTTCTGGAGATCAGAGCAGTACTTCTAGCATTGCAGTCCTTTCAAGATTATCTACCTCCGAGAACAATTGCAATTCAGACAGACATGTCAATGGTCTGGTATATAAACAAACAAGGAGGAACCAAATCTTACCTCCTGTGTCGAGAGGTGCTAAGAGTATGGCAGTGGGTAATCTCCACCCAGCGCTTTCTGATAGCCATGCACATCCCGGGGAGATCCAGTGTGATAGCAGACAAGCTAAGCAGGGCAATTCTTTTGCCTCACGAGTGGTCCCTAAATAAACAAGTAGTGGAATGGATATTCCACAGATGGGGCCAGCCTTATTGCAATCTCTTTGCAACCCCAACAAACACGAAATGCAGCAGCTACTTTGCCCTGATCCCCCTGCTGGGGAATGCCCCAAGGAATGCACTGGTGCACAATTGGCCCCTGGGTCTCCTTTATGCCTTTCCCCCCTTCCCTCTGATACCCAAAGTATTACAGAAAGAAAATATCTGGGAAGGACCATAATCTTAATAGCCCCTTACTGGCCTCAGCAAATTTGGTTTCCCTTCCTCCAGCCGCATCTCTTGGAAGAACACTGGATCCTGGATGTAGTTCCAGATCTGCTGACCCATTCATCGGGGGCCCTTCATCCTTATCTTCATTCCCTCAAACTGACAGCTTGGCTGCCCCAATTCCAACAATAGCCAGGATTTACAACCTCTCAGCAGAGGCCCAACATATTAGAACACCCTCTCATAAATCCTCCACCAGAAAGTTATATCTTAGCAAATGGAAGAGATTTTCTCTATGGCCATCTCGGAATGATGTTGAGCCCTACCTAGCTCCAATCCCATCTATACTGGAATTTCTGACTAAACTTTTCGACGAAGGAGCTGCTGCAGCCACCATCAGTTCAATTAGCAGCAATCTCAAACTTTCATTTTTGCTTCCAAGGTTCTAATGTTATGTCACATTAACTCTCTAAAGCCTTTCTTAAAGGTACCATTCATTTGAGACCACCAACCAGAGCTCCAGCCATGCCATGGAATCTAAATTTTGTTCTCTCCAGAATTATATTACCTCCTTTCGAACCAGCCTCGTCCTGTCTTTTGAAATTCCTTTCGTGGAAGACTATATTTTTGATAGTTATTCCTTCTGCTTAGAGGATTTCTGAGTTGCAGGCCTTGACCATCAAACCTCCTTATCTGATTTTCCATAATGACAGAGTTTCATTTAGAACTAATCCATCCTTTTTTACCAAAAGTTTGTTCAGAGACAAATCTTAACCAATCCATTGAGTTGCCCATTTTCTTTCCTAAATACACAAATAAGATGGAATACATGCTGCACAAACTTGATGTTCATAGACGACTCCAATTTTATCTAGATAGAACGAAACAATTCACATCGACAGATCAGGAGTCAAAAAAGGGTGCCCCAGTGACAAAATAAACCTTATCAAGATGATTATCAGATTGCATTTCCTTCATTTATAGTTCAGAGAATGCTTCCTTACAACAGAAAATAAAGGCCCACTCCACTAGAGCTGTTTCAACCTCATCAGCCTTTTCTGCAAGGTTACCATTAGATTCTATTTGTGCAGCAGCTACCTCGTCAAGACCTCATACCTTGTATCTCTCATTACAAAGTAGACAAGGCCTCCAGGGACAGGACGTCCTTTGGTTCCACAGTTCTGAGGAATATTCTTCCGTGAGCCACCCGAGAAAGGTGGTGCTTGGGATGCTGCCCATCAGTAAGAATGATCGGCGAGATAGAACAACTTCACATAAAGAAGTTCTGTACTCACCATAATGTTCCATGTGAGTTGTTCATCTCGCCTTCATTCTTGCGTCCCACCCTTCAACCCCCATCCAGTCTACTTGAGGTCAGTCATCTTTATTATATGGTTCATTGTCTCTTATCCAGCTCTCAGAGTGGCATTTTAATACTAGTAGGTAGTTAGTTGGCAGTAAACAAGATCTGAGGGGAAGGTCAGGGTGCATCATGGGATAGGGAGTTGGCTACAAGCTGGTTGAAGACCTTGAGCTTTTGCAGTTGACCGAGTCGGAGCTGAAGATCGGCTCCGAACCCATCAGTAAGAATGAAGGTGAGATGAACAACTCGCATGGGACGTTATAGTGAGTACATAACTTCTTTTTAGTGGCCACAATAACTGTATCCATCCATTTTCTCAACCAGATTTATTAATTCTAGGGTCTTGGGTCTTGCATCCTATCCCAATGAGTACAAGTCATGATTCACCCTTTGATAGAATGCATGATCATTTCATTGAATGCCTTCTCACATATCAACTCTTATATAAGCCTAGGGCAAATTTAGCATCACAAATTTATTTGCAGCTTATGTTTGAAGTATGGGAGGAAAATCCACACTGGCACAAAAACATGCATGCCACACACAGCAGACACCCACTCTGAGACTTAAACTGGAGAATTATGTAAGTCAACACTAAGTTCCCCCTTCTAGTGTGGTGCAGTAATTACTCAAAATGCAACCACTATTGTGTGAGGAGAATAGATTGTTCATAAAAAAAAATTAACATTTCCTATATCAGAAGCAATTAATGAAGCATTCTTGTTTGCTTGCATCGTTTAGTAACATGTTTTGCACATCTAGTTAAAGGTAGACCACTGTAAAAACTGTTGAGTCAGATAAATCTTTGTAAATAGATACTTCTTGAATTAGGTTGCCTCATAAGTGTTTCAGTGAACCACACACACTCTGTGTTATTTTCATTAGCGGAAGCTCACAATAAACTGCCCACTACACCATTATGTACTGTTATACATTCTGCTCCATTACTTGATGCATCTAACGCACAAGGGACGTTATGTCCTGTCATGTACCAATTTTCAAGTAGTCTAGAGACACCATTCAAGTTTGGAGCAGGATTTTCCCAAGTTTTATTGGCGTGAGATGCTTCTGCATGTTGAAGCAGAACCATTCTCAAATATTTCTTCTGATGATTATAACGAGAGAGTGGGATTTGATTGGTTCATCGATAGATAGATTGGCTGATTTGGTGACCAGGTAAGAGTGCTGATTTTAATGGGGTCCTTCTGGTGTGTTTTCATGACTAATATAATAATTTTAGCCAACTTAAGACAGTAAATATGAAAGAAAATCCCCAAAAGAATTGTGTATCTTACCAAGCAGACATAGCATGTTTAATCACATATAAATTAATATCCTATTTCAAAAATTTTAGAAGCAAAAATATAAAACACTAATCCTGGGTTAAAGATGGGATAATGCCCTTTGCCCTCATGTAGGGTGGCTTTGCCCCTTGCAATCTCCTTGCATAATACAAACTTTTTTTAGTAACTTTCATGAAAATGTTCTGCTTAATCAGACTTGGTTAACAGTATGAATAGCATGGAAAACTGATGTGGTCAGTTATCTGATTTAACAATAACTACCAAACCCCCCAAATGCCCTAGTGATAGTAATTCTTGTCTAGTTGAAGGTCTTTGATGCTATAAGCTATGTTGTACTTTTACAGACTAACCCTAGAAGGTATGTTACCTTTGCCCCTATGTTCAAAAGCTATATTGCCAGTAGGACCTAGTCAGAAAAGAGGTTAGAAACAAATACATATCATAAACCAGTCTCTGCAGATTTGTGTCAGAGCTGAGCAGTGCAACCCTTTCTGTTTAACAATTTTATCATTCCAGTGTAACAAAATGTTAGCAAAGTTGGGTTCTATGTTATGCATCTGACCTGGTGGTCACATAGGTTCATAGGTAGGTACTAGGCTATCTGCCCAAGGGCCTACGTAAGCCTAGCCAGCAAGGTTCCACAGCTTACACCACCCAAGAAAGTTATTTTCCTGTGCCACTGTCCAGCAGAGACACAGAAGTGATCCCTGGGGTGTATTTCCTATTTTCCATCCACTCATCAAGATTCTTCTTGAAGAGTGCTAATGAAGAACTTTGCTTGACATAGATGAGTAGCTTGTTCCAGAGTATAGGAATTATCTGGGACACGTATCTATCCCTCCAGCGTGTCCTGTTTTTATTGTGGTGACAAGGTTTAGGTCCCTAGAGCATGTAGCTCGGAGGGATTGGAATTTCTTTAGATGTAGCATGTCCAACAGCTGTGAGTTTGACATAGCTTTATATGTTAGGCAGAGATCACCTCGGAGTAGGCGATATGCTATGGAGTAAAGCTGGAGTTTTTTGAGGCAGTCAGTGTAGGGCATTTGTTTGAGGCCAGTAATCCTCTTTGTGAGGTACTTTCCCAAAGGGGCGTTGTACTCTATAATGGGTCTAATGAGTGATGAGTAGAGGGTAACGATGACCTCTTTTTCCTGGATGAGAACCCTTTTATGATGAGGTGTGCCACGTAGAAGGACTTCCTGACTACTGTGGCGATGTGACTATCAAAGGAGAGACTACTGTCCACCTGTGTCCCAATGCCTCTTATCACGCATTCGGTGTTGAGTAGATTGCTGCCTATGTGGTAGTCCATGGGTACAGAGTTTTTACCAAAGGGGATGACACTGCACTTTTTGGCATTGAGCTTGAGGCCATGGCTCTGACACCAGGCATCTGTCTCAGTGAGGCCCTTCTGTAGGATGTCCACATCATTTGGGGACTTGACTATGGCTCCTAGTTTGCAGTCATCTGCAAACGTCTTTAGCCAGAGGCCTTCTGTGTTAGCCTGTACTTCAGAGAAGTAGATACCAAACAGGAGAGGTCCCAGGACGGAACGCTGTGGTACTCCACTTGTCACTGCTTTGAGGTCAGATTTGGAGTCTGCAACTTTTACAGTGTGGGTTCTGTCAGTGAGCCAGTTGGCAACCCATCTTGTGATGTAGGGATTTATACCTAGTTTAGTGAGTTTAGCTATAATTCCAGAATGGGGGATGGTGTTGAAAGCCTTGGCAAGGTCAAGATAGGCTGTGTGAACCACCTTACCCTCATCCACGGCTTTGGTGACTGCCTCAAAGAAGTCAATCAGATTCAGGAGGCATGATCTGCCTTTCACAAACCCGAACTGGGTGGGATCCAGAGTTTGGAGGTTACCAATGTCTTTGTATGAGTTCCATGATGATACTTTCCATGGCCTTGTAGGCCAGGCTTGTCAGGCTAATAGGTCGATAGTTCCCGGGATCAGTGGTGGCTCCCCCTTTGTGGAGTGGGATAACTGTTATTGTACGCCATTCAGTGGGCACAAAGCCTGATGTGAGGCTATTATTGAACATGGTGCTTAATTGGGGTGCCAGTTTGTTCTGAAGTTCGTGTAAAACGTAGCCTGGGATGTTGTCCGGTCCCATGGATGCTGTGTTTTTGAGAGTGTGCATCTTTTACCTGCGTAGTTGTGATTACAGGGACTCTGCGTTCTTCCTGTATAGATATGGGCCCTTTAGGGGGTGAGAGGGGGTCAAGTTAGCACTGAACATATCTGCCACGATGTTGGCAATATTAGTTGGTTCTGTAATTTTCATGCCTTTGTGCTGTAACTCAGAGCAGATCTGGGTGTTGCCATCTAGATTCTTGACATAGCCATAGAATGCTCTTTTAGCTTTGGCTTTATGTACGTTTCAGTGTGTGTGTGGCCTATACATTTTTCTTATGTTTAGTCTTATTCTGGTTTTACAATCATTATGAATGAGCCTTAGAAATGGTGTGAACTTAATTCCTTTATAATAACACTGTTCCTTGTGATTGCACATACCTGTGAATTTCCACACATTAGGTTTGGTTATTCAGAGTATTTTGTTTATTTTTTTATCTAAATCATCATTTTTTCCTGTCTACTTTCTCTGTAAAAGGACTTCTCATTTCTACCTGATGTTGAGCATGTCTATGCCACAGTTTCATTTCTGTCCAGTGCAGCAGGGTGTTACTAGATCTTCACTGGTCCTTGATGTTGCTTTGTATGAAAAAGTAAAACAAAGATACTCTGTGTATTTTGTGGGTAAGGGATTTTGCAAGAAGCCAAGTGTAAGGTATAGAGAGGATTGCACCTCTCCAGATTTCATATTCTCCCTTCCAGTAGGTTTAAGTAGCTGGGAGAAAAATTAATGTTGTAAAAGAAAGTAGCGCTTGGGCTTCACTATACTGTGCAGTTGTGCTACCTGCTTTAGGCCATAAGCAGGATAGGTGGGAAAATAGGGAAGTCTATCCATCTAAAACCCCTTTTCCCATTTTTGCACATGGTGTTATAGTGTCACTTCAATTGTGATGATCTAGAAACAAGGTTTACTCTGCCATGTGGCTAGCCCTGTCGTGGTAGTTCTTCCATAGCACACTTGTACAACACTCACATTTATGGCCAATTTAGAGTATCCAATCCACTTAACACTTGTCTTTGGAATGTGAGAGGAAACTGGAGCACCAGGAGGAAACCCACATGAATACAGGGAGGGCAAGCAGACTATGCACCCCAGCCAAGAATTCAACCAGTAAACCTCTTGCTGTGAGGTGACAATGCTATCCATTGTGCCACTCTAGCACCCTGGAAAATGGGGAAGTCTGGGGCAGTAATCCAGCAAGACTTTGTTTTGGTCATAACTTACGCTGTGGATGTTGAACCTACAGAGTAGGTGTATTGGGTTTGTAAATAGTTAAATTGATTTCATTTCTTGGACCATTTTCAACCACGATGCAGGCCTTAAGGGCACGGGTATATATAATATATATAAATAGTTAGAATATCCAGTCATCTAACATGCTTTTGGCAGGTGCATAGAAACTGAAACTACAGAAGAGACAGAAACCTTCAAAGACTCATGTAAAGCTTGCAGACTCCACAGTGACCATATCTAAAGAACAGGATTGAATGAGTGATGTGGAACAGAAAATGTAACCAATAAGCCAACATGCTGACACAGAGAAGGTAGAATCTGAGCAGACTGCGCCCAGTGCAGAGTTGTATACTAGGTTTTGCACAGAAGCAGGCTGTACTTCATAGGATTTATCATTTTTTTTTATTTCCAGAGGCACAGTCCCATCCTACTTGGGATCCATGGCAAAAACCTAGTATATGTAAAAGGATAGCACACCAAACACTATAATGAAAGGATCAAATATGTCCGTAGACGTTAGAACAAAATGGTCAAGTACCTTTGAATCTCCCTTTCATTGTGTTCTTAATTCTGGTTATCATTAGAGGAAATAGTTATGACTTTGTATAAACATATTAACATTTGCAGAAATGCATGACTACTTTTTATTTTTTACTTTCAGTTTCTTAAATTTAGAAAAATGTTAAAAGGTTATGGAATTTAAGAAATCTACCATAAAAAACTTACACTACCAAGATTTTAAGTTAAGCTTGTATAAGCACAATACCTTCACTCAACACGTGATGCCTATGGTTCTCATTCTGTTATACTTTCATAATCTAACAACTGTGCAATATACAGTCGTAAACTGCAAGATCCCTGTCCAGCTATCGTACCTCATGCAACTCTTTTGTGGAGGTACATGAGCAGCAATAAGGGGCAGGCAAATTCCCCCGACACATCCACCATTGATTCTTAAATATTGTCATTTCATGTCTGCATACTATCAGGGAAAAGTGGATACTTTGTTTTTCTTGCAGAATCATATATTAGCTTTTCTCTAAGGTCATACAGCCTAGGAGATTGGGTTGGTCTGGTGTAATATAGTTTTATCATTGTAAAATATTTTCAATATCCATTGATATTTTTTTTCATTTCTGTTTATAGTTATGCTGATAACGTTGCACTGCATAGTATTAAAAAAAATAAGACGTATCAGAATGCAACATCTAGCTGGTGGACCCTAAAAATAACCGAGTGTAAACACACAAAAAAGACACATAACATAGGCATTCTAGTCAGAGATAGTAAACACTTTTAGCTTCTACTGTTCAGTTTTGCGCAATTTGTTCTTTTAGAGTTGGAAATTCCTGTGTGCTAAGGTGTAACAGTTGTCACTGGAGTGCAGTCTTTTGTTCGTAGGTTCATAGGTAAGTACTAGGCTATCGGCCCAAGGGCCTAAGTAAGCCTAGCGAACAAAGTTGCCTGGCTTATGCCACCCAGTAAAGTTATTTTCCTGGGCCCCTAGTTGTAAATGCTCTTAAGTTCCCTCCAGTAAGGTGTGCTCACCAGGAATATAATGGTGATTTTTCTACTTGTTCTGACATACTGTTTTTTACTATACCATTACTCTTTGTGCTGATCATGTGAAATATACATTATCAGCTGGTAATTTAGTGTGAACTGGGACTTTACAGAACACTGCCATATGCATAGTGGTTGATATGTTATAGCACTGAGAGCAGAACAGATGAACACGCCTTAAAACAGACAAACTGGAAGCTTTTTGGAGTCCTGTAGAGTCATCTGACTGGGCTAATGAGATTTTGAAAAGAAGCACAATAAAATCTATTTGAAAGAGAGAAAGGGACATGTAAAATACTAAGCAAACAAGGGAAAAAAGTGATTCATTTTGACTGATGGAAAACTGAAATGTAATGTGTATGACTTACCAGAATTAATCAGAACATGAATATAGTAGGCAGTGGGTAATGGAACAAAATTTGACAGTTCTGTATTTTAAGAAGTGATAAATATGCTTATCTTCAGATTGTTGAATCCTCTGTTTAATGTTTGGTCTAACATTGTCCTTTTTTCATAGTGAAAGTTGCACAGAATAAGCCAGCTTTCTTTGCTGAGGAGATGTTTAAAGCAATGAAGGTACGTGCCTGCTAAATGTATTGTCCATGAAGAAGTGTCAGTGTGTTGTAAAGAGCTGTGCTAAGTATTTGATATCTTTATGGCGGAGTGCACACTGTTGGTGACGCCACAGTGCTACACTAAGTGCTGTACTGACTCAGTGTGTTCTAAAGAGCTGTGCTACGTATTTGATATCTTTATGGCGGAGTGCGCACTGTTGGTGACGCCACAGTGCTACACTAAGTGCTGTACTGACATCCTTTTCTGTATCTACACTGTGCTGTATCCTTATGTAGATGTGATGCTAATTTCAGTACCCAAAATATCATCTCGCTTGTTTCTTGCACAATGCATAGACCAAACAGGCAGATCCTAAATGCTTTATCCCATGCATGGGTCCCCTCAAGTGGTCTATGGTTTCTAAGCAGAAACTATCCAAATTAGCAGCAAAGTAGCTTTTGTTAAGCCTCCAATAGAAACGTCTAGATGGGCCCATCTATGACCCTTTTACCAGGGCAGATGTAACTACAGCAGCCTTTTAAGAATGTATCAACAAGGATTATGAGACAGCTACACAGACAAATGTGAATACCCTTTTTATGCAGTACAAGGTAAATCTCCAGGAAAAGAGCAGGGTAGGCTTTGCTACTGCTGTTCTCTCCAATTGAGCTGCTGTAATGTTTTTCCCATGAATAAGGTATTAAACTGTAATGGTGACTGTTACAATAAGCAAAGTACAGTATGACTGCACTCAGCACTACAATAGTGGGTGGACTGCCACCCACCTTCCCCTTTTTTTCTGGGAATGCCAGCATTCTCCTGAGTAGGCGAAGGTGAAAAGAGAAAGAGGAGGCAAGGCAAGCATCAAAATCAAAAAGACAGCGTGTCACTATGCCTCCAAGATGAACCTCAGCTTAAAGACCACTAAATATTGTTTTTTCAGGCACCACATCCCATAGGAAATCAGCCATTTTATTCTCTGTCAACTTTACAAAATTGGACTTGGGGCCATTTATTTTTTGGCCCCTGCAACAGAGCAAATTTGCTAATGGCCATCATGCAGCTTAAAAAGAGAAATGAAAAAAAAAACTGAAGATGGCATTGGCTGCTGTCTGTGCATCAACCAGTGTCTCAGACTGGAGGAGGATGTGAGTGCCGTATGAGGGAACATCCTAAACTTTTGAAAATCGGAATGTAGAATGTGCATCCACTTTGGCTAATTCATGAATAGGAAATCATACTGCAGTAGTGACCTTCATCTGTGGGTATAGACCGTATATTTACACAATTTTCCCTTTTTCTGGTAAATCTATTTCATATGCTGTAGTCAAGAGATAGCCTGACCACTTTTACACTGTCCAGGATTCTCACAAGTACCCATACAAGAGTCCTACACCAGATTTTGCTGTGGAGTCTTTACTTCCTTCACCCTTTCTTGCCCCCCAGTGACCAGCAGAGTAGGATATTTCATTGCTTTGGGAATGGTGTATATATGGCAGTGGTTCTAGACTTTAGGCTTTGAAATTGCCACACAGTCAATGGCATATCAAGGTGATCTCCTTAAGAACTTTAGTAGTAAAAATGTGGTTATGATTCAGTTGATGCAGTCCTGTGGCAACTGCCATGGGCTCGGTATAAGATATTAGGGAAGTGTAATAGTGTATTCTGATTCTGTGGATTCAGTTCCCACAGTTAACCTATATATTCACTTTAACAAGTATTATTTTTAAATTTGAAGTGAAGCAATATTGGCTTTTATGTTATGTTGTTACCTTAATCTGTACTATCTTTAAAAGTATATGTGGAATATGTGCATATTCCAAGGATTACTTGTAACAATTCACAGTCGAGTGGCCTCCGCCAAACATCCTCTGGTCATCTACTGGAGAAAGGATTAAAGGGCATGAGAAGGCATGACACCTGTTTAATAATTTAATAATTGTAATAATTTTGTAAGACTTTTAAAAATGTTTAAGATTCTGCCACCAAATAATCCGGTCCTGTTATTCAACCAGACTCTGGAATGGACTGCCCATACATGTCAGGCAGAGCGCCTTTTTGGCCCTCTTCAAAAGGAACCTTGATGATTGGATGGGAGATAGGAAATTCACCCTGGGGATCACGTCAGTCGCCCTGCTAGACAGACGTTTAGGGAAGTAAATACTGTGGGAAGAAATAGCCAGGGAATTGTTATGGCTAGGCTTGTGTAGGCCCTAGGGTCGATAGCCTAGTACCAACCTATGAACCTATAAGACATGCCTGGCTGATGATCCAAACCCTGCCAGAGTGTGTGAAGTTGCAGATTTTTAAGGTTACATTAGAAAAAAATCTGTGCTTTGGACTCCCTGTTGGTGAAGTGCTCAAGAAAGTGAGGGGGGAAAAAGTGAAGATAGCCAGTCATTGAAACAGTCCCTCACTGTTACAGGTGTTAGCAGGCAAGGAGTTGGCCCAACCTTTACCAACAAGACAAAAGTAAACAGACTAGAAGGAAAAAGGTCCAGCATAAAAGGGTGACAGTGAAACCAAAAAGGGAAAGCCTTAGAGCCTCTAGGATCACTCATCTGCTAGGAACAGCCATCACTAGACCATGCTCCTCCCATTCCCCTCCCCTTACCCAAATTTGACCCCCACTCCTTAGAAATACTGCCTCTCCTCTTAAACTTGAGAGATTACAAGATAGGAAGCCAACTGCCATTCTTCTCGCACCAATGGAAGAACATCACACAGGACAACTGTGTCCTACAGGCAAAAGCACAGGGACAGATTACACTTCCTTACAAAACAACATTTTCGGGGATTTTACCAGTCCCAAATGATCAAAAGAGCCTAGTGATGCCCTTGTTGGAGAAAGTGTTACTTCAGAGAGTCACAGAAAGAGCCTTTGAAAAGGCAAAAAGGCACAGACTTCTATTCAGAATTGTTCCTAATGCTGAGGAAGGATAACCAATTCCTAAATGTTCCAAACTTCAGAATGCTCAGCCTACAGGTTCTTCCTCTTCATTTGTTTGTAATAGTCACCCTGGAACTCAAGCATGCTACAACATTTCCCCATTCACTTGGATCATATGTGTGTGTTCAGGTCTGAGGCAGGAGGATTTTATTACCAGTTTACCTCTTTGCCCTTTAAGTTGTCTACTGCTGTCATGCTCTATAAAATGTTCTGAATCCAGTAATGCTAAAAATGTTCTGAATCCAGTAATGCTAAATTGCATAGCCTATCTACCCATATCTACTCCCATCTAGCCAACTGCTTGAAGGTGGAGTGAGTGCTGCAGTTCCCCTTTAATTATTTAGACTCTAGAAGTGCTCATCATACTGTTCACTGTTGTAGAATTCTTCACATTAGAGACTTCAGACGCAGAAAACCTGATGCTCTGCCTGACTTTTGAACTTGTAGCCCTCCACCTTCTAGGCCAGTGCTGCCCTACAACCTGAATGTCAACAGGTAGGTTGTATAACAGGGAAATCTACGTATAGCATGTTTAGTTATTTCTTGCTGCAGTTTATAAGAAAATCAATTTGTATCTCTCAGAAAATTAACAAGTCTGTCTTCTCAGCCTAGCATCCAGAGTGGAGAGGTAAGTACCACACTAGGAAAATATTGGACTTTTTGTGCATGCTTTTATGTGTAGCAATCTTTCAACCTTCAGGGCCCCTAGGGACAGGACAGTCATCTCTTGCCCTCATTGCACCCTGTTTAACAAGAAGGCTATAAAATGGGGAGTGAAATTTCTGCAAGAGCAATTCCTAAACAAGCTAGGGCAAGAAAAACATGAAGGTGGTTCTGTCTGGTGCCCATTTATGTCACAGATGCCTTGACATTGGTAAGACCGAAGACCACCAGGCCTGGAAAGGGGGAGATGACATTTATGGTGTTTGGGCTACCTGTCAGATGTCATTTATGGGGTTTGGGCTACCTGTCACATTTCTTTGGGAAAGAATCCCAAGACTCAGTAGATCAGCAGTGAATATACTGAAATTACTTTTATGGTAAGTTTCTATACCTCTGTACTTTTGCCTCCCAGTGTTCTAGCCTATGTCCTGGAATAGAGGAGAGAGAATTCCACACTTCCTTGATGTGCATAGGCAGTTGAGATTCTACCAAGACTGAGCAAAAGAAAACAGAAAAACAAAGCAGTTATTTGTATCCATTTCAAAGGGTTATGAAGAAAAGGCCCGTCTGCAAGCAGACCATCTCTGAATACTTAACCCATTGCATTTGTTTCTGTTACTCATTTTATGGTAAGATACCCAGGGCAAGTAAAGGTCTATTGTTCTAATGGCATAGCAACTGCCAGTGCTTTCCATGTGGGTCATCACTCCATCTGTTTAGATGAAGCAGTCTGACACTCATTTACTAAGCATTATAACATGGACATTACCTCTAGAGCAAGGGCAGGATTTACCATTGCCATTCTGGAAAGGTTACTCCAGCCAACACATCATCAGGACCATATAAACCACTGATCCATGAGCTGTAGAAATCTTCCCAGATGTGTAGGCTGTTGCAGCAGTGAAATGCTTTATTCAATACTCCACAGAAAACTCTGATGAAGTCACTTTGTTGAGACGAAAACGCAGTTTGGTTAATGGCGTTCATGTTATGTGTATGGGATTTTTCTGTGGAGTATTGAATAAAGCCTTTGACATCACCTTGGAACGTTTCTCCTTCAGTTTTGGCACTTTACAGTGTTTTCTTGGTTTCTTTTGGTGTGCCATTTCTTCTTTTTTACTGGTATTGCAGCAGTGAACCATATGAAGAATATAGTATAGTTGCATTATGCACGTACCATAATTGTATTGTGTTACTATTGCCCACCTTCCACCCTTCACCTTTCTATCCTGTGGGCGTACACAAGGAGGGAGTGTGATACAAAGTCCCCATGTATGCCTCCTCCTCAATTTCTCCTATATTTTGGAGAAGCAGCTTTGTTAGCAGGGGCAGAACCTATTGGTTTACCATCCTTTTTTTCTTGTCTACCCTGATCTGTTTGTCAGGCACTAGCTCCTGGTAAATGACAAGACAAGAAACAAACTTGGGGCATGTAGATGTCTCTTTTGTACCACAAATGTGCTGACATCCAGGAGAAAGGGCTTCTGTCAAGCCTAGCTGAGAAAGGGAACTAAGCCCTGGAAATGAGTATGAACATTGGTCTTTCTGCAGCAGAAGTCCCAAATATGCTAGCTACTGCAAAAGTGAACATACTGTAACATTGATAATGATGATAAGTAGTCTTCCTAAGATGAACCTAACCTTCTCAAAGATGGCAAAATTCCTAGGGGCCAAACCTGGAATTAGCCAGCCAGAAGGCCTTCTACCCCCTAGGGCCAGCTGGAATCTCAGGTAGATAAGTTTCACCAAATCTTCCAGAAGCAGTCAACCACCGCAAAAGAGTACCGTCATACTCTGGAGTATGTGGTATCTACTAATTTGATGGTATCCCTACCAAGGCTGTATCTGACAAAACCATAGTAATGTCTCAGGGATACCTAGAGTCAGCTAAGTAAGCCTCTGGAGAGGATGAGTTGTATACTGCATTGCCTCGAGCAGAAATTAGAATGGTGGGTGCAGCTGATACAAAGGAACATTGAGGTTCCCTTCAAAGAAGTCCCAGTCAAATATTGACCACAATTGCCTCAAATGTCAGTCTTTGGGGAACCCAGACAGCATAGCTCAAGGTTCAGGGCATATCACACAGCAGATAGTGCAAGAAGCACAACAGTATAAGAGAAAAAGTAATGATGGCAATGATTCAGGCCTTCAGGGCTTTTGACCACAGGTTTAGTCAGGGGCCCTATAGTAGAAGACAGCACTGTGATGTGGTACATGGAGGGATCTATTTGTATCCACTATGCAAACTGCCAGTAATGACTTGAGAGACAATCTTAGATTCAGGTGTGTAGCTAACACTTCCTATGTTCTGTCCCAACAAAATTCTTTCTGCGATAATCTCAGTAGATCAGAGACGCATTCTCTGAGTGAATGCCTGACCAAGACATTTTTCTTCAATTAATTCACAAAGCAGCCATACCATAAATAGATCTTTTTGATTCTCTGACAATAGACTGCTGGAAATGTCTGCTCCAAAGCACCACACAGCGGCTTGTATAGTGGATGCTTCTCCTTCATCTACGCATGTTATTTGCTTATCCTCTGATCCCAGTACTTCACCAAGAAAATACAGCAATCAGGGAAGGAAGAAGCCAAAGATATTAATGTAACCTTTCTTGCCCAGGCAGCATTGGTTCTCCCTTCTTTCTAGAGATGACAAAAAAGGAACTGTTCATTCTGTCTCAGCATTTGGACTTCTTTGCTCATCTGAAGGGGTCCCCTATTTGTCCATATCTGTGGACAGTCAGAGTAATAGCTTGGAGGATTCAACACTCCTACTGTTTAGGAATCTTTCCACGGAGAATGTGTTGAATTATCCTATCATCAGGAAATCTTACCTAGCTAAGTGGAAGAAATTTTCCCTGTGGTGCAAAATGAGGAATCAAGACCATTTTTAGGAGCAGTCCTTAAATTCTGAAATACCTGCAAGAGTTGTACAGATTAGGGCTGAC
Organism: Protopterus annectens; assembly: GCF_019279795.1. NCBI lineage: Eukaryota > Metazoa > Chordata > Ceratodontiformes > Protopteridae > Protopterus > Protopterus annectens. The sequence goes on from NC_056728.1 coordinate 394,912,495, forward strand.
ACACAGTGAAGAGTCACCCTTCATACATTTCACCTTGCTTCCCTATGGTCAACTGTCATATTTATTACCAGCTGAGAGGTATCTTAAGAGAGTGTTACATCTGAAGCCACTGAACAAAGATAGTTCTGCTCTATGGGACTCAAATTTTGTCCTCTAACAACTCACAGAATCCCCTTTGAAACCTACAGCAGTAGCACCCCTCGCATTTTATTCAAGGAAAGTACCCCATTGCACCATTATACCATTTAGGAAAATATCTGAACTACAAGTACTGATGTTGAGAGACATTCATCACAAAGGAAGATTATCCTTATACAATCCATCTTTTTTTGCTCATGGTTGTCAGATCTTTCTTGATACCAGTCTATCCAGTTGCCAGTGTTCTTTATACTCACACGCACACACACGCATGCACGCGCGCACACACGCGCACACACACGCACACACACGCACACACACACACACACACACACAGATGCACGCACACACAAACACAGTTAAAGACAAAGGATTTTTGCTCTTACTAGATATTCATGGGCAAATGAGATGCAAGCTGGACAGTACAAATGTTGTATGTAAGGCTTAGATCAGCTTGCTTTTATCTTTTGCATTTATAAAAGAAGGTAGGCTAGTTTCCAAGCAGACCATACTAAAATGGCAAGTACATTGCATTTATTTTGATTATATGGCTCATGGCAAATAAATGAATAAATAAAAGGGCATGTAAGATAATATGCTACTAGGGGCACAGCAGCTCAGCTACTATTGCATTTTTACGAGTGGTGGGCATACAAACCGTACCAGAGGAACAACTTGATCCTCTCTTCACACCTTTTTCAATGCATTGTAAGCTTGGCTTCACCTCCAGAATCGGAGTAGGATTTATCACGATCATTCTGCAAGGAAGTTTGCAAACCACTACATGAAAAAAGTATGCTCCACCATATTCTGATAAAATATGTGAATTTTCTTACTGGCTATTACTACCGCAGAAGTGAGCTCTGGGACGAAGACAGTAAAGTTGTCCAAGGAATTTAACATAATAAAATATGTTCAGGTAGCATCAATGTTGCACTCATATTTCCCTCCCACCTTACCTTTCTTGGGATAACCCTAGTGTAGGATAAGTACTTGGGATCCCATTCATTCCATCACAGGACCTGTAGACTCCAGAGTTTGGGATGAACTCTGGCAGAGCCATGGTACCTAAGGTCCATTTACCCCTGTGGCAGGAATATCCAGGAGTTGAGTGATGATGGGTCCTCTTGCTAGAAAGCAGCACACTGGGAGTTGGATAAAAAGTCCCTACCCTTTTCTACACAGACAAGAAAGAGCCAAATAAGTTGCAGGTGGACATCCTCTTTTTATACCTGAAATGCACTGTCATTCTACAGATGCAGGCGTCCACCTGGCCAGGACTTTTTTGCAGTTGTTTAAGTTATTACTACTACAGTTTTTAACCTACTCAGACATGTAAAGTTCCTTACACAATTGCACTTTTCTTGTACTATACAGACCCTACACATGACGTGATTTAAAAAAAAAAATTAAAGATATTGATGGACTCTATGCAGTGTTTTACTACACTAATCTGTGTTGCTGTACTGGTTAGGTCTATACAGTATTTTAACTGAATGCTTGGTGTGTTTTCATTTCAATCTAATCAAAGTATGTGTTTGGGATGTTTTGGAGAGCAGCATTTCATGCTTTTCGTATGTAACACCTAGGTCCACGCAGGTGCTTAATACATTTATGATAGAGCTAGTGACATTATGTATATATGTATATGAACAGCTTCCATCTCTGTCAGAGCAGAATCAAATATTTGTATCTACTTGCTAGTGATATACTGTCAGTAAAGATGGAGTGCTAATTACCAAGATCTGAACATACTGACGGGAATTTACTCCCAAAATAAAGCAGTTTTTTTTTTTTCTTTCCGTCCTAAAAAGTGTTTCATGCACTAAAGCAATATAGGTGTTTAGTCTTAATCCCTTGCAATTATGGCTCATATGGTTGTCAGTGGAAGTAAAATTACCTAAATGCATGGTCCTAACACAATTGTTTTTCAGTATGTTGCAGGCAAAATAGTTTTATCGTCCATAGTCTATACAAACAACTGAATGCGATATACAAGTTGTTACATAGTATACTATTTTTAAAACATTGGATACTTGTCAGATGTTGCTTGCATTTGTATTATGAAAATTTGAAGAAATCCACAAATTACTTTTTTCTGCAATGGTTGATTGATCATCAAGACAGCTCTGAATGCCCCAGTGCCTCCACCTGCAAGTCCTATCTCAATGGACCCCACATCAGAATGATCACCTCAGGAAGAGTCCTGGAGCAAGAAAATACCCTCATCCTTGTGCAGGCTTCAAGGGTTAGAGTCTCATCCTTGCAAGCAGGTGAGATGAGCTCAGGGATGAGCCATCCATTATCCATCCAATGAAAGACTTTTCTGGTGGCCTAACTACACACCACCTTCCACATGCTGACACTATTCCTAGATATAGATTGTGATGGCCTGTTAGAGGGCAACATTGTGTGTATGTCCCACTCCTGGCCCCATAGGGTGTCGATGCCTATTCAGCCCCCTCTGCCCCCAGCCTGATGTCAATACTTCTAAGCATCAGCTTCTGCCAGGGATCACAAACTGACAAACAGCACTGCCCCTCCTTCCAAGGTAAGCATGCATACCCCGCCCCCATCAGTCTGTTACGTATCTGAGGAGTTAGTCATACTCTGGTCACCTGGGCTGTAGTCAAG